>NC_073696.1:198120997-198461286 GCF_029784165.1 Wyeomyia smithii
AGACGAGCCGCTTTGACATCCCCTTCTAACTGATTGTCACTCACAGCAGCACTTCCTTGGGGAACTTGGTGTGTGGAATGAACTTCACCGCGGTGCTCACTTCCTTCGTTTGGGAAGTAAAATACGAAGTGCCCTGCCAGTCGTTGCTATCTAGGGTAAGATAGGTCTCGTCGTCCATCACCACTGCCACGTCGCGGTTCGCCGGGAAAATCGACTTGACCATCTTTTTCAACCGCTGTCGCTGCGTCAATGCCTGCAGCTCCGAGACTAGTGGACGGGACTGACGCTTCCTGGAATGTATGTCCATGTTCTCCAGATACTTTTTCACTGTTTTGCCGAATGCACCAACCTTCCGGCCAAGTGCATGCAGTGATGTAGCCACTTTCACCTCGGTCTTCCTCTTCAGCATCCTTTGAAGCTTCTTGTCGCTCAGGATCGTTGGCCGTCCGGAACCGGGCTTTTTTTCGATACTCTGATCGTTGTCCAATAGTGTCAAGATGTTGTAGATGCCGGAACGGGCATACCCGGCGTCCACAAAGTGCCGCACGATGTCTGTTTTTGACGCGGCGGAGTACCGTTCTTTGAACGCGCGCACTTCTGAACGGAGTAGCTTCACTTTTTTCGCCATCACAGTTGAGTTTGACTGATAGAGCTGTCAAATTTTTTTTTGCTAACTCATGGGTTACTATGATTGATGGTGCATGAGTAGTAGGGTGGGACAAAAAATAAATTCTAGTTCCCATGCACTTTTCGTGTTCCTTATGGGTCCAATAACAACCGTGTAACTTTTCAGATCGATCGGTGTAACTATATTTTTGCGCCCGGTTTTTAAAGTTTCCATTCGATTCTATAAGGGAAAACCCACTTTTTCAAAAATTATTCTCCAAAGATGTCCAGTTAGCTTCTAAAAATATGTCGATACATGAGCGGGGGCCTAGCGTGGTTGGTAACGCCTCCGCCAAAAACGCTCGACGCCTGGGTTCGAATCCCACCGCCGACATAGGTGTCGATGGTTGTGAGGTGGCGTGATCCACTCACAACCAACCCAACTGGTCTAGATTCAATCCTAGCCGACACCGGGAGATTTTCTGAGGCGAAAAATCTCTAGGATCACGCCTTCCATCGCATGAGGAAGTAAAGCCGTTGGCGCCGGTCCGTTAATAAACGGGTCGTGAGTTAGGGTCCTGGGTGTGGAGTCGCCTCCCTGGGCGTCGGTGATTGGCCACAACAGTGGCGGAACTAGACCGACGGAAAATAAGCGAGAATAAAAAAGAAATGATATTTATAGGAAATTTTCCTGGGAAAAACTCTTCTAAAGACCGTAAGACGCTACGATGCTTGTAGAAAAAGTTATTCACCTCAAACTGATTGTAACTGATTTGCAACAGCAGCATGCTGCTGTTGCAAATTCAATCATGTGATAAGAAATGATATCGTGTAAAATTTATCTTGGAGGCTTCTCCGAAGATACTATGAGCAAAAATTACACTTTCAAGTTTACTTCCACGCGAAATTATTTCTCATTCTTAAGCAAGTTTGCAATAGCAGCATAGATGTAGCTGGAAAAATTCAATGGTGAGCCGTTCGTCAGACATTCAATCAGTTTGGGGTTAATAACTTTTTCTACAAGCATCCTAGCGTCTTACGGTCCTCAGAAGAGTTTTTCCCAGGAAAATATATAGACTAAGACTATAGACTATAGACCAAGTTTTGAAAAAGTGGTTTTCCCATATAAAATCTTATTGAAACTTTAAAAATCGGGCGTAAAAATATAGTCACACCGATCGATCTGAAAAGTCACACGGTTGTTATTGGACCCATAAGAAACACGAAAAGTGCATGGAAGCGAAAAAATAACACCATCGCTTTTTTCCCATATAACCGTGTCCCAGTCTAATGAGTAGTGTCGTCAGTGCGATTGAAGGTAAACCCATGAAAAATCGGCAATTTTTGTCTATTTTTTTACCGCAAACGTTAGCTGTAATAATTCGATTTTTATTGTAAAGTGTTCGAAGTTTGAATCAAAACGGTACATCTCATGGTGGGACTGCAATCTACGCTGACGAGTTACAGCGGTGTAGTTGTTCAGTAAGATTGCAACTAAAATTTCAATATTGTAAAAACCTTTAAGAAACGACAACACATTGAAACGCTCAAATATCGGAATGTCAAAACGTCAAATGTTTAAATGTCAACAACAATATGACAAATTGTCAAAATACCAAACTGTTCGAAACTTTCAAAACGTTGAAACTGTTAAAATGAGATGTCCAAATGTCATAGGATCAAATGTCAAAATATCGAAACTGTATGGTTGCCAAAACGTTGACATAATAATGGAAAAAATCTTAGGAGGGTTGTGTGCAAAGCCACGACCGCAAGGATGAAGTAGAATACTTTTACAAGAAAGAAAACCCGGCTGCTTGCGTGTCAGTCATTTTTTAATTTGTTGTACAATTCAATATCGGATAAGATACCGATCTCATCTTGGCGTTATCACTGACAGTGAGAATAAAGTATTCCTTGTGATAAAATAAACAGTGAAAAGCTGATTTAACACTCAAAACGAGTGTTGTCGAAATGAGCCAACTTTTCATTGAATGCATTTACTAGTGCCCGCTATCGCACAGAGACTGCATTTCACTAAAGTGCCTCACTGCATCAGCTGCTATCTATGCTAAACCCGCTGCAACTGCTACGCTATTCGTAGCCATGCCAATGTTTTGGCCGCTATACGCTGCTATTGGTATCCGCTGTCCCTGCATCAGCTGGCCCAGCTGCTATCGATGCTGAGATCCACTACAACTAGTGCACTATCCATTGCTATGCCACAGCTGTGGCCGCTATCCGCCTGGTATCCACTGCACTGCTACTGCTGCTGCTAAGGGAAGACTGCTGTTTTCGCTGTCTAGAACAATTATGAGCGGCTTCGACTGAAACAGGCCCTTATATAGGGATGAAAACCCTATCGATAGTAGTAGGAAATCATCGATAACTATCGATAGCCATTTCAGTCGATAATTCCCATCCTTACTCTTATACAGACAAATAGCAAATTTAAAATGGCAAGGTCTATGATTCTGACGACCGTGCTTGGGAAGCAATCATATTAACGACTAATCAGATCAGTCAAATTTCGCGCTTCAACAAGGATTGACCATTCTCAATAATAATGTTGCTTGTCAGGATTTGGACTTGATAATTTTTGAATTTTGATTATGCAAAAAATAAATTTTTATGCGATAATGAAAGCTTTTCGGATGTTGTGCTCATGACTGTAGGAAAAGATAATTCAGTACGTTCTGAAACACGGAGATGAATCCAAATATATATCTGTTCCAAATTTCTTGAAAGTGTTAATTAATTTAAGAGAAAATATTAACTCTTCAATTAGGTTTTTATTTCATCCTGAAAAGGACAATTTGTTGTTTAACTCAATGTTTGATAAGATGCCGATCACATCTTTGCGTTATCGCTGGCAGTGCGAAAAAAGTATCCCTTGGGGGAAATAAACACTGAAAAGTTTTCCAGAACGTTCTTTTCATTGGATGCATTTGATAGTGTGCCTGCTATCGCTCAGAGACAGCATTAAAATGCCACACTGCATCAGCTGGCTCTGCTTATATAGACGCTGAGACCAATGTCAACCGCTGCGCTATTCCCGTAGTGGACGCTTCCAGTAGTGGACGTTTCCGTTGCCATTGGTATCCGTTGCCCCGCATCAGCTGGTCCTGCTGTCGATACTGAGTCGCGCTCCGCTATTCGTTGCCATACCACAGCTGTGGCCGTTATCCGCTTGCGAATTTTTCGGTTTGACAAGGCTTGACTATTTTGAATAGTACAATAGTTTGAATAATAAAATTACAATTATCTGCATTTGGGAAGATTCTTAGAAGATTTTCCAATCTATTGCTGCAAGAACGAAGGAAATCCATCGAATACTAACCGATTTATTAGCATTTGAAATTGGACATATTTTTCACTTTTTTCGGTTTCAGATTTTCATTTTACATCCCTATGTAGCCGAACTTCCTGAGAGAAGTATTCTACTTCAAAAAATTTAATTGTCGAAATTTCAAAATATCCATATTTTTAAAATAGGTATCACATTATCATAATTTCAACATTTGAAAACTGTAGAATGTTAAAACGTCGAAGTGACATAATTTCAGATGTTAGGACATCAAAATATGAAAATGACAAGATGTTAAAAAATCGAATGGCTAAGTGAGTAAACGAAAAAATATAGAAGTACGAAGATAAAATAAAAATATCGTCGTAGTTTTATGGTATAATCATATTAAATCGTCGTAGTTTTATGGTATAATTATACTAAAGCAGTATCTAATATTCCTTTGTACTAAATAATATTTCTCAAGATCAAATTGTTACAACAACCACTATTTAACTTTCGATGTTCCATGTTAATCAAAACGCCACAAAACAACTCAACGCCGATCTCACGTTCCTCTCCAACCGGATAAATGATGATTGACAATACTGGTTCGATTCGCGTCTTTAAACAGATGACCGTAACATGCCAAGATGTTCATTTCCCCGAAACAGACCGTGAACTTCCAGTAACACGTGCTACTTAAAAAGGCGGGCGCCCATGACGTATGGGATGGGATGGCCGTGAAATTCTCGATTCCCCCGCCGACACCGCCCATCGTATCAAGCTAAGAACGAATTGATTAAACATGATACGTTTGATGGCTTACGCTGTTGGTACTTTACACGCGGCCGTCCCCCACAAGTTCCTTCAATGTGCCACGAGAGTGGACATAACAACGGAATCGTTCAATACAATTTCTTTTTATTCGAAAATCGATTAGGCTCCTATAGATTTCGGGAAGGGCGCATGCATACTCGCTACACTGCGAAGGGCGGCACGGTTAATGAAATTGATTTTAATCTTACAGTTGATTAGTGTAACAAATTTCTTCCATAGCGTACGTAAATTTGACGGGATTGGTCGGCACTTGAGCCCGAATGAATTATGTAAATGGTGCAGGCCCCGAATGAGTTTTGAGCTGATTTGATTCGAATCGGCTCGCGATTGCGCATTGATTATGCTAATTGAGAACTTGGATTGATTGATGGGAAAAGTTCTATTCCTCCGGCAGTCAGGAAGTGGATTTATTTTATTTCGCCTACAAATGAATCGATTTCATTAGTCTCATACATGAGTCGATTAGTGACGAATGTGTTATTAATGACATTTTGCGAATTAATCGCGTCGATTTCACGGTGTTCAATTTTTGTATCATTTAGAAAAAAAAACATCGATACGTTTTTAGTCATTAATCACAATCACGCATTCAATTACACGGCGATTGAACTGTTCATACCAAACTCGCGTTGTTATCACAACTCACGATTTAAATTTCAAAACTAAATAAACCACATTTTCAAAAATAACCTCTCCAGAAACGAACAATCGCTGTCAAAACAGGGCCAAAGTGTTGTGCGTACGTCACATGTTGATCCGAAAATCGTGTTGACTTTCGGACGTGCATCATGCAGCACGTAATTGAAAATCTCGAGGGGTCGAATGTCAGGTCGGTTCTTATCCTCCAGAAAAGGCCTCGTTCGGAGCGACCGCACTCTCGAATGGCGTGACAGCGGGTAGGAGAAAAGTGATATGTTAATTTTCTCGGTCGTCCCCGTATGCTCTTCTCATAACCCTGCAGCATATGAGAATTTCGGTCCCCTCCATTCTTTGAACGCTATGATCAATGGTGTAAAGAAGGTTACGCTAACGCTTTTGTTTGTTTGTTTTTTCGTTGTTCAAGGTGGCTCCTTTCCACGCGCCGAAACCATTTTTTTGTTTGGACTTTTTTTCCACGCTTTTAGGTCCGATGGTTTTATTTCAATTTAAATTGTGTGTAATCCTATTTTAATACAGCTCTAATGATGTTCTTAAACTATTATACCGTTGGGATGCGGATCGGTCGGCTGGTAATTTATTGTTGTTTTCGGTTTTGTGATTTTTTAAATGATGTGAATTCCTGCATAGCTTGTTGCCAGCTGCTTCATTCCCGACGTAAAATTTGGCGCGCTGGCAAGAGGCGTTGAGATTCATGGGTTTACTATTTCCATGTCAAACATTTTTGGCAATCATCAACGGGGGGCGCTAATCGGTTGGTGGTCTTCTTCGGAATGTTGGTATACGTCGTGACCCAAGCGTTCTTTCCCAGAATGGTGGTGACTTACAGAAACTAGACATCATAAATCATTCTAGCTGACTGCCTGGTAAGAAGCCCTAGTGATCCATATCCAGACCTACATATTCTGGAACCTCTCGACCTCTTAGTTGTCCAGCAGGAGGGTTAAAGCCAGGAACAACGGCAGCTTGTATTTTGAAAGCCTGTCGCGATCGGAACCAAAACAAATTAATTAAAAAAGAGTATTTAAATATTCATGTGGCAGCTTCCTTTGGTTCCGTTTTGTCAGAGTGAAAATAATTTCATGGATGTTGTTGAGTCATTAATTTCACTTTTTTAGTTCTCTTCTTGACGGGTTCAGATGAAACTTTAATATTTGAAGTTCAAGTAAAAATTGTTGTAATAAAGGAAGGTTTTGAAACGGAAGTATTATAAATCGTGCCCAAAATGGCAAGCTTACATATAATAATTATAATTAAATTAAATAATTATTATATTTTGACGTTTTGACATTTTTACCTCCCAGCTGGTCTCGAGGTACGATGCTGGCCTAACAAGCCAGTCGTCATATGTTCGAGTCCCGGCTCGGGAGAGTCTGTTAGTGTCAGTAGGATCGAGGCGCTAACCCCGCAATTGTCCTGTATACTTAACAGTTGGCTGCGAAGTCTGTGTATAATGAAACAGAAAGTCGAATTCCGATACGGAATGTAGCACCGAGGCTTTGCTTTGACATTTCGACATTTCTACATTTTGGCATTTTGACATTTTGACATTTTGACATTTTGACATTCTGACATTTTGACATTTTGACATTTCGACATTTCGACATTTCGACATTTTGACATTTTGACATTCTGACATTTTGACATTTTGACACTTTGACACTTTGACACTTTGACACTTTAACACTTTGACACTTTGACACTTTGACACTTTGACACTTTGACACTTTGACACTTTGACATTTTGACACTTTGATATTTTGATATTTTTACATTTTATCATTTTGACATTTTGCCATTCGACATTTTGATATTTTAACATTTAGACATTTTGACATTTTGACACTTTAATACTTTGAGCAAGGAACTGGTGTGGCTGTTAAACTGTCATCTACCATTCATTGATACTGGTACCAGTGGTTTTTGTACCCACTTTTTTGGAGGTTTGCCCTAAATATGTTTTTTGTATATATGTTTTTGTATCGGACAAACAAGACTCAACGTTTGTTTGCAGTACAATGTGAACTTTCAATGAATAAGATATCGTGTGTAAGTATTTTCAATGAGCACTTCCCTGACTTTGACACATTGAGGCTGTCACATTTTGACACTTTGATTTTGACAATTCGATACTTTTTACATGTAGACACCTTTGACATGTTGACACTAGCAATACTCAGAGGGAGAGATCAGCAGACAGAATGTTATGAGTCAAGCGAACTGTCAAATTCTGAGCCAAACGACCAAGAAAGATAACACCACATTGACGAATATTGCAATCAGCTACAATAAAATGAACACGTTCATTTCGATACGATTTCCGATTTCTTTTACCAATAATGAATTAGAAATCCTGCAAAATAGCATTAGAATAGAATTGATTCTAAGCCGGACGCTTATGCTTAACAACACAAATATTAAATGTGGCGAGGGCGTATAAATTACACCACCATGGTTTTTACTTAGAATAAGGCGACATCCATGAATCACGTAACGAAAAAACCCTATTTTTGGACCCCCACCACCCCCATTTCTAACGAAACGTAACGCAACCACCTTCCCCCCCCATAAAAATTACGTAACGCTGCCGAAGGATTTCCTTGATAAAAATGCTCGTTTTTGGACAGTCTCTCCAGAGATTTTTCGTTACGTAACGTTTAACTCACCTCCCCCCTCCCCTCCCCTGTGTAACAAATCGTAACGCTCAAGGATACCCCCCTCCCCCCTATGAGCGTTACGTAATTTATGGATGCCACCTAAGGTCTTTTACGCAGTTTTTTTTACGCGGGTTGCTTTTCTCCATTACTCAAAAACGGTACAAGATATCGACCTAATTTCAATCACGTTTTCCGTTTTAGGCCATATATCATATATCAATTTTCAAAAATAAAAACACAATTTTTAGTGTAAATATTAAAAATTTTAAATACTCTGGATTGACCGCTGTCATATTCCAACTAGGTTTAAACATTTTAGAACGGTTTCCTACGTTATATTTGCAACTCAAAAAAGTGTTTTTTTACGCGGGCACATAAAAATTTGGAACGCATCCCCCGCTTAAAAAAGACCTTAGTGTACTTATTTACTTTCCTGGTGATACATCCCTCAGGATTTCACCTGCATCACAATGTTACTCCAACGCATTCGGTTCATGGCAGCTTAAGCATCCTACTTTGTCCAGCCACCTACTTCGTTCCGCGCCTCTACGTCTTGTACCGGCCGGAGTCGAGGCGAACATTATTTTTGTGGAATTGTTGTTCGGTATTCTTGTAACAAGTCCCGCTCATTGTAATCTTCCAGCTTTTTGGATACTGGGTTCGCCGTAGAGTGCCTCCATACCTCTTTCATTTCGAAAACGGCTAGTGCTTGGAAATCCTCCTCGAGCATTATCCATTTCTCGTGTCCGTAGAGGACTACCGGTCTTACGAGCGATCTGTACATGGTGCACTTGGTACGGGAGCGAAGTTTGCCAGACTTCAACGTCTTGTGAAGCCCGTAGTAGGCAGTAGGCAGTTGTTGTTGGACGTTACCAATGATCCAAAGTACACAAATTCGTTAACCACTTTGAACTCGTCTCCATCGATAACTACGCTACTGCTTATGCGAGCCCTATCGCTAATGTTGATATTCCATAGCTAAAGTTCCATAGCCAGATTTGTTTTATTTTCGTATGTACCAAAAGAGCCGCTCTTCCGGTTTTACAAGCTTAGCCTGACTGTACCATGGCAATTTCAATAACACAATATTTGGACAAATTGTAGAGATAGAGTATCTCTATAAGTGCTTCATATATGACTTGTTCGAATTCTGCCTTCTTGACAAAATACAGCCTAATGAGCATTCAAACAGCAAAAGAGCGAAACCAAGCATGCCGCAGCGTAATGACTTGGTTCGTTGTCGATCAGCCATCCACAGAACTTCGTGGTAGCGGCGAGAGACGGAGAAATATGATCTGGGAGGGCACTTTGTAGGCTGTGTTGAGAATCGTAATCGCTCGGTAGTTCTCACATTCCAACTTGTCGCTCTTCTTGTATATTGGGCATATTACTCCCTCCATTCACTGGTCCGGTAGCTGTTCTGTATCCCAGCCTCTGACTATCAACTAATGCAGACAGGAAGCCAGCCCAATCGGGTCCAGCTTGATAAGCTCCGCTACGATGCCATCCTTTCCAGCTGGTTTGTTGTTCCTGAGCTGCTTGATAGCATCCTTAACGTCACTCATCGTAGGGTGCGATATGTATCCGCTGTGCTGACGAAGTCGTTCTTCTAACCGTCTTGGCCGTCTGCCTCTGCGCCATTCAGGCGCTCATTGTAGTGTTTTCACCTGTCGATCATTTCACGTTCATCCGTCAAAGTTCCTCCATTTTTATCCCGACACATTTCAGCTCGCGGCACAAAGCCTGCGCGGGATGCGTTAAGTTTCTTGTAGAATCCACGTGTTTCTTGAGAACGATACAGCTGCTCCATTCTCTCACACTTTAGCTCTTCCAGGTGGCGCCTTTTGTTCCGGAAATGATGAGTCTGCTTTCTTCGTTTTTGTTTTAATTGACTCACGTTATGATGGGTCCGAGAGTGCTGCAGCATCAATGCCCGCTAGAATCGTTTGACACTCCTCGTCGAATCAGCCGTTACGTCGATTCCTTTCGACGAATCCAACAGCATCATTCGCTGCGTTGGTAATGACTGCTGTCACAGTACTCCAGCAGTTCTCCATACGGACTTCGGTTAGCTCTCCTTTATCCGGCAACGCTGTTTCAAGGTTCTATGCGTACTCAGTAACGACTTCGGGGTGTTTAAGGCGCTGGCTCCGTCCGAGTGCTAATAAATTAGTTGCCCCACTATCGCAGACGTGCGACGCGACGCCGCCATGCATAAGCTCATCAACTTAGGAATGGAAAGTCACCGGTTTACTGGCGATAGCAAACCTCCGCAGTGTGTGCCCTCGTGCGGGACGGAGGATGCAACGTCAGCAAACCGAGGAACATAGGGAAGAGTGCCGTTCAGTATTCAAGTCTGTGGCGCTAAAGAGTGCGGTTAAGGCGAGCAAGAGGGCTCGTTTTGATAGGCTATGCGTGAGCGCAATGAGAATCCGTGGGATAGCGCCTACAGGATCATAAAGGCCGTCGCGAAGTGGTGTGTAAGCGCTTGCAGAGCGATGAGCAGCAATACTGGAGCGTATTATCGAGGAACTTTTTCCACACCATGAGCCAAATCCTTGACCCCCAGCGGTCCAGTCTCACGTTCGACATTCTAGTATCTCCAACACAGACACAGACTAGGGATGATCAACCGACCTGCCGTACATCCAGTCCGTGAGCGACGACAGCCGTGTCGAGGTAGAGAAAGAAGCAAGAGTTACGAATGAGGAACTCATCGTGATCGCCCACTCCCTAATGGAGAGCAAGGCACCTGGACTGGATGAGATTCCGAACCAGACAATAAGGATGGATATAAAAGTGACCCCAACCTTCCAGCTGGTCTTGAGGTACGATGCTGGCCTAAAAAGCCAGTCATCGTAGGTTCGAGTCCCGGCTCGGGAGAGACTGTTAGTGTCAGTAGGATCGTAGCGCTAGCCTCGCAATTGTCCTGTACACTAACACAGTTGGCTGCGAAGTCTGTGTAAAGAAAGCTGTTGGCTACTTCGAATATCACAACCGTAGTAAATATCACAAACCACAGCGAACCACCCCTGTCGGTATTCAACAACAATTGCTGCATGGGACGTCAGGGCGGTGCGATGACAAGCAACTGCATAAGTGTCACCAGCATCAGTGCATCATCATCCCGGAGGTTGCTACGGACCGTTTACGTGATGTTCCACCTGAGAAGAGCGGATTTCTTTGGCGCCTGTGGCGCCTAGAGCTGAACAAAACCAGCTAGACTGCAGAGGAAGGAGCCATTCCTATTCGCCAATTACACCAGGAAACAGCTAAGACCCAAAATACCCAAGTTTTGATTTAAGTAGAAGGTAGAAAATAAATAGCTAGTGTAGAAAAATAAAGGTTGTTTGCTAAGGTAAAACGTGTAGAATAAATAGTTGTACGAACAGTGGAGTGTCATTTATTTAGTGACGGAAGGCCCAAGAGGCAACGCTGCTTCCATCAGCAGTATAGCTAGATTGCCGCCCACCAAGGAAATTGTTCACGTGCTTTCCGAATTTTGGATACAGTCCACTCACCAAGAAAAGGAACCACCCCCGGGAATTTTGGATTAGTTCCCAACAAAAGCAGAAGGTTCAAGTTCCGAATCGGAATGTAGCACTAAGGGAAAAAATAAAAGTGGCCCCCAGGCTGTTTTGGACAATCATGCAGAGGTGCCTTGATGATTGTATTTGCCCGAAAAAGTGAAAGCAACAGAGATTGGTCCTACTGCCGAAGGCTGGGAATCCCTCAGGCATATAGGCCTATCTATGCGCTGGACTTTGCATGCTAGATTCTTGCCAGGATTATTCTCAACAGACTGACAAGTACACGGAGGGCAAGTATCCAGTTTGGCTTCCGGAAGGGCAGGTTCATTGCGGATGCTCACAAAAACGGCTGAGATAGCACTCCACCGTAAGATTCGCTATTGCGCAATTGTCACGCTCGATGTCAAGAATGTGTTCAAGAGCGCCAGCTGGGATTCCATAGCACTTGCGCTCAGGAGCATCCCTGTGCCGGTGTCGCTGTACAAGATCCTGGACAATTATATCCAGAATCAAGTACTAGTCTTCAACACGGAGGAGGGTCAAAAGTTCGTCTCAATCACCACAGTAGTACCACAAGGGTCCATCCTGGGTCCGATATAGTGAAATGTTATGTATGCCGGAACGTAGAAGTTGAAGTTCCCTGCAGGAGTTGTGATTGCCGGCTTCGCGAACGACATAACTGGAGGCCTACAGCGAGTCGATCGGAGAGGTCGAGTTGACGGCCGCGCACTGCATACACAAGGCCGAAGACTGCTTGCACTCCAGAAAACTTAAGTTTGCGCACGATTGAACGGAGGTTACGGTTGTGAATAACAGTAAATCAAAGCAACAGGCTGTGGTCAGAGTCGAAGAATGTACCATTACCTAAAAGTGATCTTTGATACTCTTGAGGGTTGACAACAAGCTTACGTTTAAGAGCCACGTCAACTATGTCTGCAATATCTCGAATGATGTCGAATAGCTCAGCGGTGTACGGTAGCAAGTGGAAAACTCCTGTCAGCGAGGTTCCGTCCATACATTGGTATGGTGGGCCATTGTGGTCCAAAGTGCTAGATACTAAAAGTTATCGTGGTAAACTGGAAAGCACATACAGGCTCATGTGCCTGAGGGTTGCGAGTGCTTATCATGGAGAGTCGTACGACGCAGTCAGCATCATGTATAGCATTATACCTATCAGCATCACCATTGAGGAGGATGTAGAGTGCATCAATCAACGTGACACAAGGGGAATACGAGGTGGATATCAGAAAGTCACTCTCGTAGATCAGATGGTAGCGGGAATGGTCCAATTCCGCGAAGGGCCGGACGCACCGACTTATTCCGGCTGCTACAAGCAGTATCTACACAGGTTCGGGCAGGTGTGATCTCCTATGTGTCTATAGTACGTAGTGTGGAAGAGACCGCTGAGCATGTCTTCTTTGTATGCCCTTGGTTTACGCGTGCGAGAAGCGACATGATGGTAGTGAGTGGACCAGACAATACTTCGGACAACTTAGTTCGGAAAACGTGTAAAATTCCGGACATCTGCAGTACGCCTCCCAGATAGTCCTGGAGCTACAACGTGTGTGGCGCCAGTGGTAGCTAACTGCCAGTCTCCAGGTGGTTATCTATGATGTATAAGAGTAAAACGAGTACATGAGGCACGAAAAGCCACTTACCGACGTAATACATAACCGTCGTTTCGGGAAGTTAACTTACATTTTCAAATTTTCAACTTTCAAATATCGTCATTTTGTTGTTTTGACAGAAATTAGATATTTTGCCACTTTGATTTATGAAATTTGTTAAAATTGACAACGCTCATTGTTTATCAACTCCAAGCAGAATGTAGCCATTTCTATTGTTTTTAAATTGTTATTTCTAATTTGGCTTCTTTGCATCAATTCTAAGCCTGAATATGTCGTTTTGTGCTACCAGTAATTTATTTTAAATCACAACTAATTTTTGAAAAAGGCTTGTGAAAAATGGTTTTGATGATTATAATATACTTAGAGCTAGAACGGTTTGTATGATTGGTGTGATGTCTTCGGAAAAGTTGTGGTAATTTTATCCTTTCGAATCAAATATACACTGACCAAAAAATTTAAAAAAAGAAAAAATAGAAAGGTTATACATTGAATATCTTTTTTTTTTTCTGTGTGGACTCATCACTGCGACCAGAGCTTAGATCTATTGTGATATTGCCCAGGTGTTTTCTGTACTCCGCACTTCATATTATAAGCAGTAACACTATTGAAGTAAGTGATACGCTTATCATTTATATCAGTGCTTGTGTGTAATTACCTTTCCGTTTCAAGCTAACTACTCTACTATACCGAGCCTCTGTCCATCCTAACAATATCGCCTAGTTACAATTCCCTGGAGAGAACTTTCATATATTACTCACACCAGTTTTATTATAATAGGGACTTATTTTTGTTAGGAGGAGAGTCAACAGGGGTACTGTAGAATCCAGATTGAAGGAAGGGTATGTGGTGGGGAGTCTGAGAATGAACCCATGCTGAAAGTCCTTTGACAACCAACTGGCCTCATTCTACTAAGATTCGAACCCACGACCACTCGCTCACCAAAGCTGACTCTGTAACCTTGCGGCTACGGAGCTCCCCCATTGAATATCTTAAAAAGAAAATATAATTTTATAATAACTGCAAAATTTTAACTAAAAAATAATGGTTATTTGAACATGGGGAAACGAAAACCAAAAAAAAAATCTAAAACAAGATCCAATTTGAGTGAATATAATTTTATGATTACAAGTAATTTAATTGCAACGCTAGTTGTTCCGGTATCATTTAATATAGAGTACATTGAACCTAGTGACAAACTCTACTAGAGCTGTCACTTTTCGTTACTACACTAGAAACAGTTTAATTCATAGAGATGAAATATCACTCATCTCTCCATCCCCACTAGAATAGTTTGCCCCACCAGCGGCAGCTCGTGTCTCTAGTCGCGCATCGAAAGTGACATACGAACTATTTTCACGCAATGTCGAATCGGGTGTCACGACTAATTAAACCACTCTCCCGACAATTCCACGGGAATTAAATGAATGTATGTTCTTGGCTTCTGGTTTCTGCTTCTCTGGTCGTGTCCAAACGAAATTTTCTTCCCATGGGGATCAACGTCGACTTTCGCTTCGACCGTCTGCGCCACGTCTAGTCAGCTCAGCTACAGGGCAGCGAGTGCAAGTGAGATGTGGGAAAACAGGAAGAGATAGATTGAGAGCGAGCGAGATGTGCTCGTGATACTGTTAGTTATGTAACACCCAGAATAAAATTGTCTGGCCTTCGGAGAAAGGTGGGACGTATTCAAATCAATCTTCTCACAGTCGCACCCGATCGAGTCAGTAGGGATGTTATGAAGTTCTTTGTCAGAGGGAACCACGATTTCTATCTTCTTCTTCCAGCGAGTTTAGATATTAGCATGCTTTCACTGGGAGGTCCCAAACTGCAACATGATCACCGTTGATTAATATGCAATGCGATCAAAGGGCCAAAAGATGCCTACTTTAGCGCTTTCCTGTGCGTGTCGGCAGTGATCTAACGGAAAAAGGTCTTTTACTTGTTATTATATGGTCCGAACCATACGTTTTCTTGTCGAGTTGGAGAAAACAAATGACCCACTCGTAACCAAACACACGTGTTAATGAAGCGCGAGAAATTTTTTCCGCCTTGCATCGATAATGAAGGTTGGAACCTTTTAATCCAAATATTCCCTGATGAATTTCCTCGTCGTTCATCTGTTTAAACAAACTAATTATTTCTCATAAAAATTAACTAAAATTAAATGTCATTCTCTCAATTGGTCTATCTCAAAATGTTAATTTTATTCGTCTTAATATGCAGATGTGTTAAACACCCCATGATTACAGCAAGAGTGCAACGATATCTGTAACATGGCATCTCACTTCTTTCTTGTTTTACTCTGCATCCCTGAATCCCTTGCTACCACAGGTAGAGGCAGGGTGATACAGCCAGTGAAAAGAAGAAAGTTCCGACACAACCACAAGCAATCATTATTTGACTTGATGGGAACCGCAAAACAGAGCGAGGAAACAAAACGCTTGCAAGATTTATATCAAATTTGTTAATGAACCACTGAATGGCCCACTAAAGAGTCATTATTGCAGTCAAATTCGTTTCTCGGTTGTGCGCGCGTTCTGGTTTAACTAAAAAAAAAAACAGTGGAAAAACTGCGAAACCCAGAGTCAGACGTAATGTGGTGAAATTCTACCCTTTTTCCACTCCCCCTGTTGCAACCCATCAGAAGAACATGACACGCGAAACATACACTGAAAATTAGATTCATCTTAAAGTACGATCAACTTCGAACTGTAAAACTAACGATGGTACATTTTGATTGAAAAATCTAATTATTTTAATTTTCTGTGAAAAAAAATGAACCTTTAAAAATTTGATTTTCAGTGTATTCTGCAACTAAACTCGCACATCTGAACTGCAACGGCGAAACATTTCATCGGATCATGACTTAATTACACGTGGGTTTCGCAACCCGAAGGATCGCACCGATTCACGATCCTGCCCAAACGGCGACGGGCGGCGGTTACCTGTTCATTTCACAATCATAAATTACTCACAATCAACGCTGACTTTTTGGGGCCATATTTTCGTTCTGTCTAACAAAACGCTGAACAAAGAGCTGCACTGTTGTCGGAATCGGAGACGCGTACGTGCCGATAACGACGAGAGGCTGCACCGAGAGGCAATCCTTCTTTTTTGCCTTAATGTCTTAATTTTCCGATTCATTTGAGAGCCAATTTACGATTACCGCCTCTGTGTGCGCACAACCGTATTTGACGGTTGTTTAATGGCGAGAAATCGTCAGTCGGTCTACGGTTGCGAAATAAGACATGATAATGAACGCGTGAACGGAACCATTTGTTGATCATAAGGACAGGGTGGGGTCCGGAGGATGTTATTGAAAAGTGTGCCCACCACGACATTGAAATTTGGTTGCAACAAAAAAACTCCAATATCCGTTATAGTAGGACCTGTCCCAAATATTAATCTCGATCTCTCACGTCAAGTGCTATCCTCTGTCAAAATCACCATCGGCATTCCCCGGTAATTCACTATAATTTGGTGGGAAGCTTATGACCAAGCAGATTCGCGTCGGTAAAAACATCGTCGATTTATGGGCCTATGCTTAAGCGGCGCGCGGCTTCCTTTTAACCGCGAAAAAAAACCGTCCGATCTGGGGGGCGGTCTCTGGTCGTGTTAATCGGTTGGAGGGAATGTACGCTTGTACGCAGTTTACTCAAGCTAAACTCGGTACAGTACCACCTAGAGATGGTCGGGTTTGATGTTTTTCAAACCCGTACCCGACACGAACCAGATTTTTTTTTCGGTCGAAAGCCGAGCCTGACCCGAACCCGAAACTTTTTTTTTTGTTCGAACCCGACCCGAACCCGAAATTGTGAAACCCGAACCCGACTTTTCATATATTTCATAGTCGGGTTTCGGGTTTTCATACCCAAACCCGACCTGAATCCGACATTTTCAAACCCGAACCCGAAAATATTTTTTTCACAAAACCCGAACCCGTCCCGTACCCGACACTTTCAAAATTTTCAAACCTGAACCCGACCCGAACCGGTCGAATACGGGTCGGGCTCGGGTTTCGGGTTTGAAAACCCGAAACCCGACCATCTCTGGTACCACCATTTCTCTGTGTGGAGGTGGCAAACTGACCGAACACGATGGGAGTTTTAATTCAGTCTCGGGCGTACAGCGCGCCTGACGAAGCCTTTTAAGGTTTTAATAGGCGATTTAAAGCTTGTGTCCATTTATTACTCGTATGGTAAGGGTATTTGTTCAAGGTATACCTTGTCCAAGCATAATTATAAAAAAGTAATTAAGCACATTAGCAAGGGTATTTATTCGAAACTGCATTTTATACCTCAAAAAGACCGTGTGTGAAAAAAATAATAGAAAAGAAGAAAATAAACAATCACGAATTATTATCGTTCGAACCCCTAGAGATCCCGCGTCGACACCTTCTTGAGGTCGAATTATCTACAGATAGATCAACAACGTGCAATTGATTTCGGTGTAAAGTGGAGCACCTTACGAGGGGATATCATATCATTTGAAGTAGTCCCAATTTGATCAAAGGTCCAGTATTCTCTCGTACGTATTGTTGCGGTGTTACATTGTCAAACTGAATAAGTTCGAATCGCATTATGGATATCGTGGCGGATATAATGAACCTGTTCGCGCGATACTTGTTCTAAAGAACCCGACACTCGAAAACAGCGCATCGTTTACCAAAACGAATCCTGCTGTGTACCTTGCCCTTTCTCCAACATCCCAGTGATTTCTCGTGGAAGTGCAGAGGTGTTCTCGGCTTCCAATAAGCGAGTATCACGTCAACATTTTCCTATACAAATTCCTTCTTTGACCTGCATTCGGATGCGGCCGGCGCTGGTATTGCCTAATACAAAGATTAAGGTCACCAGTTTTTACGCATTGAGGATGTATGTTGGTCCCAAGCATCATCTGTTGGTTCTCTGTGTAATTACAGCTGATCTGGCAATAACGGAGTAGCAACCGCGGGCGGTCAATCATGCTCATGCTCATGCTCATGCTCAATCACGAATTATTATCGTTATCATCATCATTTTGTTAAAATATCCGATATGTCAACAATTTTGAAAATATAAAAAATGTTTAAATGTCTAGAATATTGAAACATGAACAAATGTGTGTTCTGTTACTTCATTAGTTTAGAAGTATGTCGGGTATCTGAACGATCATTTTCGTAAGTTTTGAGTGCTAAAAATTGCATTAATTTTTTTTTTTTTGGTAAAGTTCAACTTCGTGTATCAAATTTTGATAAGGAACATTTCAAGGTGCACTTCAAATCGCTCTAACTTTCTCCCTATTAGTCAGATCTTTATGAAAATTTGTAAAAATGTTCTCAAGAAGTTCTAATTAAAGATAATACAATAATTTTTTTTTTCGATTTTTTGAAAAGGTATATAACCCCATAACATCCAGTTTGAATATTTCAACACCATATGTGCATCACTTGGAATATCTTATCTCATGTTTCTGACGGCCTAATAAGTTGCGGTCCTCACTAAACTTGTTCAGTTCAGGTAAACAGTTTTTAGTTGATGAACAGTTTAGTGCAGAATCCTGCCGCTATGTGGAAAAAGTGTGGACAAAATGCTTCGTATACCGTAGCTTAGCTCATGATTCCGACCTTCATGATATTGCGATCTTCAGCAAAGTTATTCAGAAGGTCATAGGCTTCTTGTTGGTGGAGTTCAGTGCGGAATGTTACCTTTGAGTGATGCTAGTGTGCATACAATTCTTCCTATTTTGACCTTTACCCGCGGTTCTTACAAGCTGCCAGAATGTTGCAGTTTTCGGTCAGCAGTTAACACTGAAAAATATTTATCAAGAATATGTATCGCATATTTACCGCATTTTTTTTTCATACCGAGAAGCTCAAGTTTTTCAACGTTTTGTAAGAACTTTTTTTTTGTATCTTTTCAGACAAAAACTTGTTGTCAAAACAAGAGAGCGAAAAAAATACCTTTATTTCTTTCGAAATATTTTCGCTGAGTTCCTAAATACTGCAACTTTTCAAGTAGTTGGATTCTCGAGATAAATTTAGTTAATAAAACTCAGATTAAACGCATACTAGCGCTGCCGAGTGGTCATATTCCCAACGAAATTTTCCATGGGCCAATGAACCCTAACCTCCCCAACAACTTTGCTGAGGGCCGCGAGTTTCTAACAAGATATTTTTATGCAAAAAATTGATGATACGCAAAACTACTTGCGCCCTCACTCCGCATTGCGGCTAAATAACTAACATACTAACCACCGAACATTTGACCTTAAGAACAAGTTTGCTGAACACTTTTGTGTGTAAAAAATTTTATATATGCCAAAATTATCATAGGGTTGAATCTAGACCAGTTGGGTTGGTTGTGAGCGGATCACGCCACCTCACAACCATCGACACCTATGTCGGCGGTGGGATTCGAACCCAGGCGTCGAGCGTGGTTGGCGGAGATGTTACCAACCACACTAGGCGATCCTTCGAAAATGTCAATAATGTCACAAATGTCAATAATATCAAAAATGCCGAAATTTTGCCTGGGAAATGTTGTTATTCGGCAATAGCTAATTGAGAAGGTGCGACGCGATAATTGGCACGTAAATCATATTCCGGTGGTAGCTGAAATGCTTCGCCAACCCGAGCGTCTATTCACCAAGATGGCTCAAAACAGCGTCTGATCTTCATGTTAGGATCGGCTAATCAACGTCCTGGTGGTAGCGTGGCTACTACTTTCTACCAGAGTTGTGGCACCACCAGCGAGCTAGGAATCGGCTTCATAGTACTGGGCAAAAGGCGCCAACGCGTGATGGCGTGGCAGCCGATCAACGCAAGGATATGCAAAATGAGGATGAAGAGCCGGTTCTTCAACTACAGCATAATTAACGTGCACTGCCCACGTGAAAGAAGACCCGACGATGGGAAGGAAGCGTCCTACGCGCAGACCAACTCCAGGTCTACGAATGCTGCCCGCGACGGGACGTGAAAGTCGTCATTGGGGACATGAATGCAAAGGTAGGACGGGAGGCAATGTACATACCGGTAATCGGACCCGATAGCCTGCGTGCCTTGTCTAATGATATGGCCATCGGTGCGTGAACTTTGCGGCCTCCCGTGGTATGGTAGTCCGAAGTACCTTCTTTCCCCGCAAGCGTATCCACAAATCCACCTGGAGATCACCGGAACAACAGACAGAGAACCAAATCGACCATGTTCTAATCGACGGCAGATTCTCCGACATCTTCAACGTTCGCACCTACCGCTGTGCGAATATAGATTCGGACCACTACCTAGAAGCTGTATGTATGCGCTCAAAACTATCGACGTTGTATAACACCCGCCGAAGTCGCGAGACGCCGAAGTTGCACAAGGACTACGCACAGCAGCTGGAGACAGCGCTACCCACGGAAGAGCAGCTTGGCGCAACTACTCTTGAAGATAACTGGAGGAGCATCCGATCCGCCATAGGTAGCACTGCAGTAGCGCTACTAGGTACAAGGGCTCCGAATCAGAGAAACAACTGGTTGGACGGCGAATGCAAACGGTTAGTCAAGGAGAAGAACGCAGCATGGCACAGTGGTACGAGAGCTCAAAAACGTGAACTTAATTCATTTGCTCTCCAAATAATGGTCTCTTTGACATACTATCTTCCGAAGATATTTAGTAAATAAAAAGGCTCAAATTATGACAATAAGTTTAAGTTCGAAACTCAACCGCTAGTGGCGCTGCAAAATCTAACTTTTTAGCCTTACGTTTTAGAGAAATGGTGTTTCAGCAAAGTTATAGATAAAGTTATTACAAAAAACTTTGTCGAAGACACTTTTCTTCTAACTCTTCTTGTTTTGGATATATAATGTTTCTTATTAAACTTGTTTTTAAAATTAGTTTTTCTCGAATATACAAAAAACTGTAACATTTAGAAGGTAATAATGTTCAACATATATTTGTATATCATTAAAACACACAACTTTGTAGAAGACACGAAATAGATAGCTTCCACACAAACCAAGTTATTGCCAAAAAATGGTAAGAAAGCATCATTTTTTGTACACACCAAGAACACAAAATAGCAAAAACTAACAGCCGAAACCTGCATAAAATGAAATATTATCATAATCACTCTACAAAATCACTTTGATCGTTTGTCCCTTTTAGTATCTTCATTGCATGATATTAAATTCAAAAAGACAGTTCATAGTGCAATTGCAGGGCGAATATGTCATAAACTTGAACTAGTAATAGCACTGGACAATTTCACGCAAAGAATCGATCTCACTGTATCGATCTTTTTTTAATACTGTAAATCAGGGGGAATGTATCTGTCAAACATCGTGTAACCAACATATTCGGCAACATGGCGTTTGTTTTGGTTTTTGTTCTTTTTGGTCATGAAATTGATCGATATAAAACATTATAGAATTGGAACGTTTTTTTATCGAATCTCGAGATACCGCGGAAAACTTTCAGGAATGTGTTGTGTAGTGATTTTTCCCCTATTATTGTTCATAGTTACAAACATCATGGACCAGAGTTGATCTGCGATAACGCACACATATATGAAATTTGACGGCAGTGTATCCCCTCTGATGTAAATCTAGTAGACACTGTTGCCAACTGTACAGATTTATCTGGAAATGTACAAATTTTCTCGTTTTTTTCTGTACAGATTCTGTACCGTACAGATTACAGATTTTCGAGAAAAAGTACAGATAAGTACAGATTTTTAAAATGGTTGAAAAGATTAGGCAATACTTTTTAACAGACTCTGCAACTATACAATCAATGCGAGCTTGCAATCCACATACTTCTTGTAGGAGCTTATGACCACTGCTACCATTAGTTAGATATACACTAAGGTCGCTTTTTACGTGGTGGATGCGTTCCAAATTTGTATTGGCCCACGTAAAAAACGACTTTTTTTAATTGCAAATATAACAAAGAAACCCGTCCTAAAACGTTCAAACCTAGTTTGAATATGATAGTGGCCAATCTAGAGACCAAAATGCAATATTTTAAATTTTGAATATCCACACCAAAAATTGTGATTTTTTTTGAAAACTGATATATGATCACTCGTGGCCTGAAACGGAAAACGTGATTGAAATGAGGTCGATATCTGGTACCGTTTTTGAGTAATGGTGGAAAGCAACCCGCGTAAAAAAAAACCGCGTAAAAAGCGACCTTACTGTATTGTGGTATCATCCACATACTTAGAATTTACTGTCTAATCTCGGTAATTTGCTGCCGAGAATGGCACTACTCATTTAAAAAACGGCAGCTGTTACATGATTTCATAAATCTCGGTTCAACCTAACTGAAACTTTGGCACACAATATCCGAAATATTCGTAGTGTTGCATTACCGAGCTCGAGAACCATTCTAGAGTGTGCAAATTTTTTAGTCAATATTAACAGAGTTAATGCAGTCACAGTTTTTTTTAAACAATGAACAAACATCGTTGAAGTTTTTTTTTTTAATTTACAGAATAAAAATTATGGACCGGTGGTACAGATTTTTCCGGAAAAAGTACAGATGAAAAAGATTTTTACAGCTCCTAGTACAGATGAAAATGTGGCAACATTGCTGGTAGGCATTTCCTAGTCCCTATTGGCCTATTGGCTAGGATTACCATCTGTCCTGATTTAGCAGGACATGTCCTGATTTTGAAGTTCTATTTGGGCGTCCTGATTTATTTTTTATATTTTAGCATTTGTCCTGATTTTCTTAAGATATTTAATTTTGTTGTGTGGTAGTGAGCAGAATTTTTGAATATTGCTCAATAAATGTTTTCGTTTCTAGGTCGCAACGCTCATTGCGATCGAATTTTTTTCATTTGTTGAATATCAGTAGAGTAATAAGAATAATCTTTCACGCGTTGACCTTTACCATTAAGCATCTGGCATTTGTTAAGTTTAAGTTGAAACAGTTTACGTGTGTTGAATTTTCAAAATATCTACCAATGCGTAACAATTTAAAGTGGTTTGATGAAAGTGTCTCGTCAGAGATACACTCAGCTTTTTTACTATGTGTTTTTCTACATGGATTTTCGAATTAACGGGGTTTTCACGCGTATTTTTAAATCGAAGGATTTATTAATTACCGCGTCACTCCACGAGGTTCATATCAACGCGTAAAAAAAAACTAAATAAAAAATTAATTTACTTAATGTACAGTAACTAAAAGAGTTTTATATTGCATTTTAATGGGTAAATCACATATTATTTGTTATATTTGCTCATACATCGAAGAATAGAATGGCTAAATTAAATTTGTGCCGAGAAAAGGTGTCCTGATTTCTAACTTCGACCAGATGGTATCCCTACCATTGGCTATCCGAGAAGGCACAAGAAAGCCGGAACAAAGTCATCAAGAAGTCAACAAGGAAGAAAACGCTCCAAAGGATTCAGAATAAAATTCTGAAACTAATTTTGAAGCGTCCTCCTTGGTTTGGTGCACTCGAATAACATAGACTTACTGGTGTTGAACCATTAGAAGCTATGTCAAATAAAATTATTAACAATTTTCGACAAAAATCGTTGCAATCCTCAATTGCTACGATAATCTCTTTATAGCCAATAAGTTAGCATTTAAGTTAGTTGTAAGTTTACTTCCCCTTTTCTGACAAGTAGGTTTAAATCCCTACGAATGATAAGTCCTAATTGCGAAAGCAAACAAATCCTAACAATTAAAACTACAAATTACTAACAGTGTTGAGAAGTCACCATTTGTGATTGGACACACATACTCATTATTTACTAATATTTATCATGAATACTTAAGCTACTTTCAAATCTCCCTCTTAAAAAAGTCATCAAGAAGTATGGTGAACTTGCTGGAATATTTGAAAACGAAAAATAATTATTACCTTCATAGATACAGATTTGACCACACCAAAAAGTTTTCTAGAACAGCTTTAAATGTTGATTTACTACACCGTTTTCTGGAATCAACAGATCCAGTTATTACCAGTTTGCGAGACAAGCCACCTAATGAGCTCTGCGGAGATGCAAAATACAGGCTAGATGTTAATTAGGAGAATAATGCTAATTCTGATGATGATTTTTCAACTTTATATTTATTATACATTTATTTCAGCAAAATTAAAACATAAAAATATAACTTAAACAATGCAATAGATGATACAACATTTTTAATTTGGAAAAAGTATGCAGTGATCAGTAATCTGGCCAACGTTTGACGTGTATTGTTTTTTACTGATTTTGAAACAAAACTTAGGCAATAAAGATACTAGAAGGGACAATTTCGTAGAGTGATTATGATAATATTTCATTTTATGCAGGTTTCGTCTGCTAGTTTTTGCTATTTTGTGCTCTTGGTGTGTACAAAAAATGATGCTTTTTTAACATTTATTGGCAATAACTCGATTTGTGTGGAAGCTATCTATTTCGTGTCTTCTACAAAGTTGTGTGTTTCAATGATCTACAAATATATGTTGAACATTATTACCTTCTAAATGTTACAGTTTTTTGTATATTCGAGAAAAACTAATTTTAAAAACAAGTCTAATAAGAGACGTTATATATCCAAAACAAGAAGAATTAGAAGAAAAGTGTCTTCGACAAATTTTTTTGTAATAACTTTTTCTATAACTTCACTGAAACACCATTTCTCTAAAACGTAAGGCTAAAAAGTTAAATTTTGCAGCGCCACTAGCGGTTGAGTTTCGAACTAAATTTTTTTGTCATGATTTGAGCCTTTTTATATACTAGATATCTTCGGAAGATAGTATGTCAATAAAACCATTATTTGGAGAGCAAATGAATTAAGTTCGCGTTTTTGAGCTCTCGTACCACTGTGCATGGGCGAGAATGCTGCAACGCCGCACGAGAGGACGATACAGACAGGCAGGGAACAGCCAAAACTCAGTCCTCCGAAGGAAGAAGCGCCAGCTAGAAGACCGAAATGACGTAGCGATGGAAGAGCTGTACCCAGCTAACGACACTCGGAAGTTTTACGAGAAGCTGAACAGCTCCCGTGAAGGCTTCGTGCCACAAGCCGATATGTCCAGGAGCTTGGACGACAACCTCCTTACAGACGAGTGTGAGGTGATCAAAAGGTGGAAGCAGCACTTCGACGAGCATCTGAACGGCGATGCAGTAAAGCGCGAGGACAGTAAGCAACTGATCCCGGTGCACGAGCAGAAGTCATGAGCCCCACGATCTCCTGGAAGTGGAGGAGGAGATTGGCCGGCTGAAAAATAATAAAGCTGCTGGAGTGGACCATCTTCGCAGCGAGCTATTGAAATACGGTGGAGAAACACTAGCTAGAGCCGTGCATCGCGTCATTGTCAAGGTTTAAGAGGAAGAACGAGTACCGGAGGAGTGGATGGACGATATTGTGTGTCCCATCTACAAAAAGGGTGACAAGCTGGAGTGCTGCAATTACCGGGCAATCACTCTGCTGAACGCTGCCTACCAGTTACTTTCCCAAATACTTTGTAGTCTATCATTTGCGAAGCAGTTCGTGGGGTACTACCAGGTGGAATTCATGGGTGCCCGTGCCACAGATCGGATATTCGCAGTTCGGCAGGTTATGCATATAGTCCATATTAACAAATACAACGTGCCCACACATCATTTGTTTATCGATTTCAAATCGGCGCCCTACACAATCGATCGAGACCAGCTATGCACGATATTCCAAGAGTCGGTTCAACTGTTTGGTTTGGCCGACGATATCGACAATGTGGCTCGGACCTTTGTGAAGATGGCGGATACGTACATCGGACAAAAGGCCGAAGCCAAGCGGATTGGACTGATCACTAAGACTAAGTACATGAAAGGAAGGGGTGCTAACCTCCCACCTCGAGTTCAAGTTGGTGGCGATGAAATCGAGGTGGTCGATGAGTTCGGGCTCTCTGGTAACTGCCGACAACGATACCAGCAGAGAAATTCATTCAAAATCCATTATGGCAGGAAATCGTGCATACATTGGTCTCCGGTGGGCGCTCCGATCGAGTAGAATTCGTCGCCGCACCAAGTTAGCCATCTACAAGATGCTGATCGGACCGGTAGTTTTCTACGGGTATGAGACATGGACTGCGCCTGTGGAGGACCAACACGCCTTTGCGGTCTTCGAGCGGAAAGTGTTGCGTACCATTTTCGGTGGACTGCAGATGAAGAAGGCGAATTAATCACGACCTGCAGGAGGGCAATTCTCGCTGAAACCAGGCCACTAGTAACACGAGGTCTTTGAAAATTGATTTTTTTATTTTAGTTCAATTAAACGCAGTAAAAAATTAATAACTACACATAACTTTGTTACATTTGGTGGACCCCTGGTTCGCCAAGGGGTGTACAAATTTTTAGAAAAGTGAAAATCGAATATTTTTATCGACCCATATTTCAAATATTTGTCCCAAAACCCTCTACAAACAGCATTTCATTATACAGCAAACATCTAGGGCTTTCATGTGAAATATTCAAAAGTTTGACTGCCATCTTGGATTCGCCGCCATTTTGAATTTTATCATTAAAACGCGTTTTTGAACAGGTTGGCAACCACCGATTTCAATTCTGAGACAACCATTAGAAAGCTGAGAAAAAATTCTACAAGATACATTTAAAAAATCAGGTGTGTTGCGAAAGAAACATGGCCGTCGAGCCATTTTTCTATACCGATTTTTAATATTTCCAACGCGAGCTGCGCGATCGATATAGCAGCAAGCGCTGCATGCCACGCAGCGCACACTGAACGCACATCGTTTAGTATGCACGAAGTACATGTTTTGAATAGGTCTTTATAAACAACTTATTTGGATAGGGTAAAACTGCCATAGATGGACTACTTTGTTGTATGAGAGTTCGACTGTTGGGAATTGTACGATGTTTGGTTATAATTTCGGCTGAGCATTTTCAAGACTGCTCAGCCGAAATTATAACCAAACGATGGACTACTTTCTTTAGTGGACAAGATACTTCGCCAGAAAAATGGTGACCATTCACCCATTTGTAATTTACTACTTGAAAAATGGGAGGTTAGAGCATAAAAGTTTAATCATAATTAAACCTGTTCTCGACCACAATTATGTGCTTGTTCACTGTTGCTTCAATGAATTGTTTAGTTACATGGAGAGAAATCTGCCACACGCATCAAAAACGCATATTTTCTCTGACAGCGCTGAAAGTCAATACAAAAATAAGTATAATTTTACAAACATTACGTTTATGAAAGATGATTTCCAAATGGACGCGGAGTGGAATTTTCACGCAAGCTAGCACGGGAAATGCCCATGTGACGGAGTTGGTATAACCATCCAGCGAGCTGCCTGTAAATATAGCTTATCTTCCAACAGAGACAGGCTGATTACTGATGCGATATCGTTCTACGAATGGGCTGTGGAAAACCAAAGCAAAACAATGGCATTCGCTTACGTCGAGCGAGCGGATTACGAAGCGGCTCAAACTAAACTTCAACATCGGATGGAAAATGTCAAAACTATCAAAGGAACGCAGAACTATCATTATATTTCACCTCAAGAACAATATAATTTGTTTGCTAAACAATATTCCAATAGTTCAGAGAGTGAAGTCAAAAACCTCAAATGCAAAGCTTAAGACGTTGATGAATGTATTGGTAACAATTGAGTATTTTCTTCGTATTTTCATTATTACACTTGTATCTGGTCCACTTAAGAAAGTAGTCCATCTATGGCAGTTATACCCTATCCAAATAAGTTGTTTATAAAGACCTATTCAAAACATGTACTTCGCGCATACTAAACGATGTGCGTTCAGTGTGCGCTGCGTGGCAAGCAGCGCTTGCTGCTATAGGTATCGATCGCGCGGCGCGCGTTGGGAAAAATATATGGTATAGAAAATTGGCTCGACGGCCATGTTTCTTTCGCGACACACCTGATTTTTCAAATGTATCTTATAGAATTTTTTCTCAGCTTTCCAATGGTCTCAGAATTAAAATCGGTGGTTGCCAACCTGTTCAAAAACGCGTTTTAATGATAAAGTTCAAAATGGCGGCGAATCCAAGATGGCGGTCAAACTTTTGAATACTTCACATGAAAGCCCTAGATGTTTTCTGTATAATGAAATGCTGTTTGTAGAGGGTTTTTGGACAAATATTTGAAATATAGCTCGATAAAAATTTTCGATTTTCACTTTTCTAAAAATTTGTTCACCCCTTGGCGAACAAGGGGTCCACCAAATGGAACAAATTTATGTGCAGATATTAATTTTGCACTGCGTTTAATCGAACTAAAATAAAAAAATCAATTAATTTTCAAAGACCTCGTGTCACTGGTGGCCTGGTTTCAGCGAGAATTGCCCAGGAGCTGCTTGGGGAGGCATCTATCGTCCACACCGCTAAAACTGGCAGGTTGCGGTGGACTGGGTATATTGTAAGGATGTCGAACGACAGCCCGGTAAAGATGGTCCTTTAAACCAATCCGTCAGGGACGAGATGGAGAGGTGCACAGCGGGCAAGGTGGATCGATCCGGTGGAAGACGACCTGCGGACCCTACGCAGACTGCAGAGCTGGCAAACTGCAGCCGTTGACCGAGTGGAATGGAGACGACTTTTACGTACAGCAAAGGCTACACCACGGCTTAGGACTGTTTGGTATGTATGCCGAAATTTTCAAAATTGTTTAATATGGAAAAAATATCAAAAAATGGAAAAATGGTAAAAATCTCAACAATATTCTGAATGCCGGAAATTCAAAATATATATTTAAAACCAGCTGACCCACCAAGCTTCTTCCCACTCATTTTTTCTCTATTTAGTTAATTTTGAACATTCTGAATTGATTCGACATACTTTCAAAAATTAACCTTGCGGTTTGTTTATAGTCTGCAAACGTATGACTATTCGGATATTCTATACGTTCAAACTGATTCTGAGAGATATTCGGGAACACATTTGTTATGAGTTTTACTTTGTTCCATATTAAGCGGCAAAATTTTAGCGGTAACGAAATCAATTAAACGAAAATCCCTACTGGTACTTCTCCATTGCCAATCGCTAACAGTTTTCTGAAAGTTACCATCTGAGAATTCAAAATGATGTCCGGGGTCAATTCTTCTGTGCGTTATCCAGATTACGGAAACACCCGTATTTAGTCACCCGATTCGGTCACTTTGGGCTGTTTCCCAGACACCAAAACTGAAAGCGGTGCCTGGGGTTAAAAACTTGTTCTGTGCATCATCCCGATCATTTTTAACTGTTTCCGGAAAAATTGGTTGAATTATGCGTTTCATCGAAACGAATTTTTTGCTCTGAAAGCCTCACTTACCAAATTTGGTTCCATTTGCTTGAGTTTTTGAGTTATATAGAAATTGAATTACTCATTTGTATGGAAGCCAAATTTGATTCCATTTGCTCGATCAGTTCTCGAGTTATGCAAAAACTTGTGCACCCACTCTGCCAAAACGGGTCACAGCCCTTCCCTTCCAGGTCTCATCACCGTCGAATTTCTTCTCTACATTCCTTCACATGTCAAATTTGATTCTGTTATTTGATTAGTTCTCGAGTTTTGCAAAAATTCGCGTTCAATTTGTATGAGGACCCTTACTTCTACAGCAATATGTTGCTTTCTTCCGTGAATCACCACACGCCACATTTGGTTCCGTTTGCTTGCTTAAATCTCGAGTTTCGCAGATATTTGTGTTTCGTTTGTATGGGACCCTCTCTTGCAGAGCAGGGAGGGGTGCAAATTAACATAGAAACATTTTTTGCTTCTTAAGACATCCACCTGCAAAATTTTGTTCTATTTGCTTGATTAGTTCTCGAGTTATGCAGAAATTTGAAATTCCAGTAGAGGAAGTGGTCTTATGCTATCATAAAAACCTTTTCCGGTCGACCCCGAAAACTCTTACATAACGGATGACAGCTAAAAATTAGGATTTTTTTTCCTCAGTGCGTCTTGAGCTGTCCGACAGATCAGACGTATTTTCGGTTGCTTGTGGACTGGTCTTTGACGGCCTATAGCTTCAAAGTTTGTGTTTTGTCAGTGTGTCTTTTAAAGATTACCTGGAAGTTAACTTACATCAGTCTTTATCAAGACTACCTATTTCTTTCTTTCTCAATACTTGCAATTTGATATTATTTTTGAACTTTTTTCGTATTACCTGAAATGGCAGGACGAAAAAAAGAAACCACGCATCGCTACGGGGAGGAAAAGAGAGGCATCTCTTTCTGAAACTAGCTTATGCAGTGAAAATTTATATGATATTCTGCCTGAGCAAGAAGCTGGCGAAATTGAAATGTTCGAAAGTAAAACTATTCAAAGTGAAATTTCTGTAAAAAAAGGAGAAAGTTCCACCTATTGTGGTAACTATTGCTTCTGAATTTAATATTTTTAAAAGAGAACTTTCTACGTTTCTCTCCGACGTCAAAGTTACTTATCAAATTGGCCGAAGAGGCGAATGCCGTTTACTGGCCCAAACATTGAAAGATTGGAATCGTCTTATTAAGTATTTAACTGAAATGATGTATAAATTTTTTACATATGATACGAAGAGCGCCAAGCCGTTCTAAGTCGTATTGAAAGGTCTCACCAACGATCAAACTGTTGAAAAGATCAAAATTACTTTGACAGAATTACTTGGTATAGCCCCAACCCAAGTAATTCTGATGAAACAAAAATCACGAGGCAAAAACAGTCAGCGAACTGGAATTTCCCTTGTAAATTATTCAATTCATTTTAACCGCAGTGAGCTTAATAACTTAAATTTTTTTGAAAAAGCACATGCTTTATATAACGTGCGTGTAAAATGGGAATTATATCGAAAGCTTGGCGGAGGTGAAAAGCATATCACCCAATGCCGTGTTTGCCAACGTTATGGCCATGGTTCAAAGTTTTGTAACATGGACCAAAAATGCCTCATTTGTGGAGACTCTTTTCACAAAAAGGACACATGTCCTGTGAAAGAGAGTAAAAATTTTCGCTGTGCGAATTGTAACGGCAACCATATGTCGAATTTTTATCAATGCCCAGCCCGTTTAGCAATTGTTAAGGCAAGGCAAGGTTAACAAAATTCAAAACAAAATTCTCCAAGCGTACCAGTGACGCATAGCTTATCTACTCCTTTGCATACCCGTTTAACATATGCACAGGTTACAGGTAGTTCGAACATTCTACCGCCTAATGTTGGTAGTTCGAAAATGACCGCTAATATGGGTAAGCAAAACACGTTAGAAAATAATTGTACACCTATTACCCCAGCTAATATTGCTACCGAAAATATTTTTTCTAATGTCAACTGCCTGGAGCCTATTACGGCAGGTAAACTCTCTTTTCTGCAACAAGCAATGTTCGATCTTATGAACGCCATGTTGCAGGCAAAATCAATGTTTGAAGCCATCCAAATAGGTACAAATTTTACAATTAAAATTGTTTCTAATTTAAAATTTAGCAATGATTTTAAATAAACCAACCAAAATTTTGAATTGGAATGCTCGCTCATTGAAGGCCAATGAGAATGAGCTTTTTATTTTTTTAACAGTAAATAATGTGCATATTGCAATTATTACTGAAACATTTTTAAAACCTAACATTAAATTAAAATATGATCCCAATTACGTGGTTCATAGATATGATAGGATTCAGGGTTCCTGCGGTGGAGTTGCAATTGTTATTCATCGCCGAATCAAACATCGTGCTCTTCCCCATCTTGAGACGAAAGTTATTGAAACTTTGGGAATTGAAGTTCAAACTGAACTTGGGATTTTATTTATTGCCGCAGCATATTTACCATTTCGATGCACACGCGAGCACAAAAATTATTTTAAAGGTGATTTACAAAAACTCACCAGAAATCGTTCGAAATTTTTTATAATCGGCCATAAAGATTTACAGAAAGAGACTAAACATAGATTTACTCTTCTGAGAAATCAAAATTTTGAAACTAAAGTTGAAAAATTGATACCATATTCAAAACCTTTTTGGAAGCTGTCGAAGATTCTTAAGAAACCTTCAAAGCCTATTCCAGTTTTAAAAGATGGTGAACGTTTTCTTGTATCCAATGAACAAAAGGCTCAAAAACTTGCTCAGCAGTTTGAGAGTGTTCATAACTCAAATTTGAATTTTGTGAGTCCAACTGAAAATGAAGTCACACGTCAATTTGATTAAATTTCTTCCCAGAATGTTTTACCTGCAGAAATAATTGAAACTAACTTGAATGAGATTAAATCAATTATTAAAAATTTCAAAAATATGAAAGCACCTGGTAACGATGGAATCTTTAATATATTAATCAAACTTCAACCTGAAAGCACAATGGAATTTTTAGTGAAAATTTTCAATTGCTGCTTCAAAATTGCATATTTTCCCAAATTATGGAAAAATGCAAAAATTACTCCAATTTTAAAACCGGATAAGAACCCAGCTGAAGTTTCCAGTTATTGACCAATCAGTTTGCTTTCTTCAATAAGTAAACTGTTTGAGAGAATTATTCTTAACAGAATGATGTCACACATTAACGAAAATTCAATTTTTGCAGATGAACAGTGTGGATTTCGCCATGGGCATTCCACTACTCATCAATTGCTCAGAGTTACTAATATGATACGAGCTAACAAATCTGAAGGTAATCCCAATGGAGCTGCTCTTTTAGACATAGAAAAAGCATTCGACAGTGTTTGGCATAAAGGTTTGATTGCGAAATTGCAAACTTTTAATTTTCCAATTTTCCTAATCAAAATTTTAAAAAATTATCTTACTGATCGAACTCTGCACTTCAGATCTTCCTGATTTGCCTCCAGGATGCACAAAGCCATTGTTCTGCGATGACACAAGCATTTCCGTAAAAGGAAAAAGTCTTCGTGTCATATGCAGTCGATTGCAGAAAAGTTTAGATATTTTTTCTTCCTACTTGCAAAAGTGGAAAATCTCTCCCAATGCTTCTAAAACTCAAATGATAATTTTTCCTCATAAGCCTAGGGCTTCTTTCCTCAAGCCAAACAATAATCACGTTGTCAAGATGAATGGGGTTATTTTACATAGACTTACTGGTGTTGAAGCTATGTCAAATAAAATTATTAACAATTTTCGACAAAAATCGTTGCAATCCTGCTACGATAAGCTCTCTTTATAGCCAATAAGTTAGCAATTAAGTTAGTTGTAAGTTTACTTCCCCTTTTCTGACAAGTAGGTTTAAATCCCTACGAATGATAAGTCCTAATTGCGAAAGCAAACAAATCCTAACAATTAAAATTACAAATTTCTAACAGTGTTGAGAAGTCACCATTTGTGGTTGGACACACATACTCATTATTTACTAATATTTATCATAAATACTTAAGCTACTAACAAATCCCCCCCTTTAAAAAAAAGGATTTTTTTCCTACAGCTGTCGAAAAAAAGGTGAAAGAACTTGAAGAAAAACTGATTATTTCTTATGAAGATACATTAATTGTAAACTAACCAAAAATGTTTGAGCATTTGAGAAGGGTCCGTTACCGGCCTCCCGACGAAGTTGCGTGAAAAGCGACCCCAGTGTATTTTGATTCTACCGATCAACTGTTCACAATTCGTTGATTTCCAGTTATTTTTGCACCGAAGGAACTCAAAATCCCAAAGAAACTTCGATTGGACGACACTGAGTTGGATTCGTTGAGTTGCGTATTTGGGGTACAAATGGAGTCGAGTGGTTGTTCAGAAATGTGTGTGTGTTTTTTTTTTTTTGACGTACTGTGATAATATTTCCTCTGGCCAAAACACATACTTTTCATCTATATGATGTTCTAGAAGAACCGGTCTTCCAATACCTTCCTGGCGGATTATAGTTGAGGTTTGCAGGAAACCATTAACAATAGAAACCGGAAGATTCTCGCTTTCAAAATGGTTTACCGTGAACTTTTTACTAAAATTGTTGTGCAGTTTATAGCGAACCGTACAACGCGCTTGCGAAATGCTCCTTGTTTGGACGCCATTTTGAACCGACCCGAAGCATGCAAAAACAAAAAAAAAATACTGGCATGAAGAGGAAAGACAGAGCTTTCATACACATATTCTCATTTCTCTCTGAGCGCGTTTGTTGTAGAATTGAAGAGCTCCAAAATAATTCCAGATTTTTAGTTGTCGCCCGTTACAAATTTTCACGTCACTCGGTTCAATCATTTTCCAATCTATATGGATCAAACAAATAGACAGAACTCTATTTTTATATGTATAGATATGCAAGAACATGTCACATGTCATGTAATGTTAAAATTGTCATAACTCATTATGGACCGTAATTGCGAACCATTCTTTTATTTTTGAATATTTGCATGACAATAATCAATAATAATAATCCACTTTCATTCATGCCTTTTGACGTAGAATTTCGTCTCACGACAACATAGGAGTGCAATTTTGAAAACCGAAAGTATCGACAGCATCACGAAACCACTTTCCAATGCTTAATACTAAGGTTTGCAATCCCGGAAACGATTTCCATTTTCCCGGGATTCCCGGATCCCGGGAATAGAAATTTAGATTCCTGGGATTCCGGGATTTCGGAGCTCTTCGAAAAATTTCCCATACAATATTGCAATAAAACTAAATATCGTATCAAAACGCGAAACTTACGTCGTAAAAGTGTAAAGCAGCTTCAAAGTATGCATACTACGAAGCAACTATTTGCTTGAAATTACGATCAATATTTGCTATCCGTATATTATCAAATTACCCTCTCAGCTGGTCTCGGGGTACGATGCTGGCCTAACAAGCCAATTGTCGTAGGTTCGAGTCTCGGCTCAGGAGAGACTGTTGTTGTGAGTGGGATCGTAGCGCTAGCTCTCAATTGTGATGTACACTAACAGTTGGCTGCGAAACCTATGTATTATAAGCACCTCGAGACCATCCGGGAGAGCTTTTTCAAAAATATATGCTATCTATACAGCAAACGAAAAAATTAAGCAAATATTCGCTTCGTCAAATGTCTTTTTCTACTAGTTAGCGGATAGCTGCTTGATTTTTTCTTTGTTTATTAAAAAAATTTAAACCTGTAAATTGATAAAAAAATGAGACCCGTAAATCCGTAAACCCTTAAATAAATTAATGAAACTAAGTCAGTGTAACTTAGGTCGTGACTGCAATTTCACATTAATTACGTAGGCACTCGAATGCTCTGAAACCTGCCTGCCTAACACTCAGCTTTATCTTCAACAAACCAAAAGTATTGGACACTTCAGTTTCCAATGAAATGTAGTAGAAGTATTCTAGAAATCAGACATGAGCGGTGATTCAGCGAACTTCAGCAAAGTTTTACATAAATTAATTATTTATTACATTACATTATTTGAGCTCATCGAAAAATTGTCAGGATTTGAAGCGATTGTTCGACGAGATGAAAACCCTGAAACCTACTCTTCTGCTAACATTTGCGACAAAAATCGATCATAAATTTCTGGAGTGAACTTGAATAAGTTTTGTTTTTCAATTCGTTTCTCATGCGAATTGATAATTTGAAATCTCATTTTTGCTAAAAAAAATTTCCATTCCCGGTTCCCGGGAATATTGCACACCCTACGTCAATTTCCAACGGATTTCCGCGCTACCTCGCATATCATCAATTTGAAACTATTGTTTATTCATTCGAAGTGAGACAATTTACAAAATACTTGTTGTAAATAGATAATTCCGCCATTACCAATCGACGACACCTCAATCTTGCAAAATCAAAACTACTTACTTTGAAAAAAAAACTTGCTAGGATTTTGACTTCACGTGCAAAGTTTAACGCGCAAAAATGAAAGGAGAAGAGCTCAAAAATTTCGCTTTTTCAAAAAAAAATCACAAAAGTTGTGCACGAAGCCACAACTGCAAGGTTGACGTAGAACTACAAGAGACTGTTTCCCCTTTTCAATAGTTCTTTGAATTGTAGACGCTTAGATTACGATAGATTGTCTACATCAATATGTTTATCTCAAAACTTTTTCCCAACACTAATAAAATAACTTTCTTGAAATAATGTGGTAGCCCTGAGAATATTTGGGCTGTCAGAAAACCGAAATTACCACCTTGGATTTGGAAATGGCATCTGGAGTCATTCGGTTCCGGAAATGATAAGCTTCTCTGGCTCTGGCTTCTTATTCTGGAATGACTCTCAATTTTATACTGGAATGACTTTTTTGGCTGTTTCCCAGAAACGGATTTCACAATAGCGTCTGGGGTAAATACTTGACCTCTGTGTATTATCCCGAATTTAATTATTTGATATTTGATAGCATTTGGACATAAAGTGTCAAAAAAATCATCCCTGTTACGAAAATACCCATATTGGATGATATTTTGCTTTATTTTCAAGAAGCTCTAGAGTGTTTGACAAATATTCGGCTAAAGCTGGAGGAAATAACGCAATAATTGTTGTCTATATCACTTATAAAGTTGCCCGCAATTAGTTCCTAAAGAATTCACCATTACAAACAATCCCGACACTCGCCAATATAATAAAAATCCTTGAAGGTATTTGACCAAACCTAATATTCAAGTAATCTTTGCAAACGAACTGATAAGTTAGATCTCATAATACACCTAATTTAGACTCTCAAAGAAAGTTGAGCATTACAAACTATTCCAACCATTGTAACCGAACGTCTGCACTTGGTGACTAGTATCGTCTCGAGAAGAAAATCAAGAACTCAGCTAGTGGAGCCCATAAAGAGAGCTGTCTATCAAGCGCAATCAATCAATCAGTCGCTCGCTTATCGTAGGCTGGCCTTTGTGACGTCGCGTCGTCCCCGGTGCCAGTAAAGGCGACGGTGGTGCCAGGCTTCGCTCACTTGTTAGCGCTCTGACGCTGCGTGATTCGCACTTGCGTGCCAGACCAATCGCGATGATTGATGGCGAACATCATGTAGCACCTACTAACGGAACGGAGCGCCTGTTACGGTCCGATTGATTCGCGACTTTGCCTCACTGTGATGTCACCCAAGAAGCCCAATAAATCATTCAATCAGTTAACAAGTGGGACGTAGATTTGACACTGGTGCAATCGAAACTCCTCATGCTTTTTTTCCGCAGTTTTATTTAATTTAACGATAGCGGTATAGAATCAATTGATCAACTTTAGCGATGTTCGGCGCTTTTTGTTATTAATCGTAGTTTTGTTCTCAAATGGCAGTAAATACACATCTAATCCGATTAATGTGAAACAAAACATCGTCGTACGCCGCCGCCGGGTGACCGAAACCGAAACCGAACCGGTCAGTGAACCCAGCGTGTGGAAAAGTAAACTCGGGTGCTTTTCTATCCGCTCGATCACGACGAAGGAAACCGGCCGGTCGGTGTGGTGAACGCGATTTTTTCGCGAACTAGTTCAATGCTCTCGATTATACCACGTATCTATCGGCAATCTCAGCCAATGATGGGGTGTTAGAATTTAATTAGAAAAATAAACAAGGCTCAAACACTGAACCACCGATAATGACTAACGCAAACATTTGCTAGCATTCTCTCCCATTCTGTGTTGGTCATTTCTCAAAAGGTTGTGTTTTTTCATTTCCTTTCTGCGCAACAGTAGAGTTCAGGCTTGTAAACGGTCACCATTTTCATTTGATCTCTTTTCCTTAGCGTGCGTCACAGTCGGCTTTCGCTCGTAAATGTAAAATAACCAAACCATCGCCGCTCAGCTCACAGGAAGAAAAAGATAGTCAAACGACACTCGCGTATCAAAGAGATGCACACTGTCAATCGTTGCGCGATGTTATTTCGGCCTATTTCGGTCTACTTCGTTCATTTATGTTGAGAAATGTTATTACAAGATCAATAATATAAATAATTTCCAGAATACACGCACTCAACGTGCGTAATTCTCATTTCTAGGTAAAATGTCAAAATACGTTTGAGGAAAATAACGTCGTGATGGCGATACTCATTTGACATGTTTGTTTAAGAATGTATTCAGACAGTCTTGGTAGCGTCAGAGGAAGAAGATGACGATTATCGCAGTGAAAAGTGGTTCTACCGTGACCATTTCGAAGCCTGGTAGAGTTACTTCCTCAGAAAGGATGCCGCAAGATGAATGGACTGACGATAAGGGCATTCAGTTGGTGGTGCACCAGACAGACAGAGCAACAGCAGAGCAAGAGAGATCAAATGTTGTTACGTAAAGCTGGCCGTCATCAACATGTGTGAAATTATATCGAACAGCAGCCGAGGAGTGTAAACTCACTTGAGATAAATAAAAAACTAAGTTCGCTACTTATTAATGACAGAAGATTAGAGAGGGGGAAGGGAAACGTTAACCGAGTAGTTAATGGGTTTTTTTCCGAATTTTTGTCACTTAATGGCAGTTTGTTTAAGCACTAGCAGCAGAGACAAAATATAGAAATGTCACAACAACTACTTTTTATTACCGTTAATTGTCGCGAGATTTTTTTGCTCTATTTTTGCCAGGAATTTTTCGAAACGAGCGAATCCTTCCGTTCTTTCTATTTTGAGCTACGCGAAAACTGTGTTAAAAACAAAACTGTAAATATGGTGAATTTGGGAAGAGTTTTTTTGTGATTGATGCTCAAATTTTGTTTTTGCTTGCGATACAAAGTTGTCTTTACTGGGATGAAAATAACTTTTCAGGTTAATAAAACTTCAATTTTTTTGGCTGTTTTTTAGTGAAAAGCTTCCCATGTCGTTTTCAATTTGAGTAAATATTTTACCTAACGATTTTTGCTAAACTTCAACTATTTAAGAGAGCCCATATCATTTTGGTAAAAAATGAAATCTACTTTTTGGACTTGAATGAGCAAAATGAGAATTAATTCTGCAATTGACTGCCGAAAATTAAAAAACTTTTGAAGGAAGTATTTTCAGGAATTTTGAAAGAAATGCAAGACTTTACGATAAACAGATTTTCGCTGCTAATGTTCGTCAAAATATTTTGCGGACTTTGTTGAATTATTTAACTGAGTTCGATTTGTTGAGAGAGTTCAGCCGACACAAAATAAGTGTGCACCCAATCCAGCATCCTATAGCTCAACAAAGGGGAAGTTAGTGGATGGTTTCTGAGCAACCGTTTCCAGCTGTCGTCTAGTCTCCGAGTCTAGCCATAAACGAATGATAATAGGTCAGCAATAAATTCTAATCAAAATGGCATTAATTATGCTGTGCAGTGCAGAGCGGCATATTGCTGTAGGTTACATACTTATGTCTTCATCAAGCTGTATCTATGATAGTCGCAAAGAATCATTGAACTGTACTTGTGTGCGATATCGAGCTGCTGTTGCAATCTGTAAGTGTACTTCCAAGTGTATCAATCGCATTGTAGTACCCATCAAATGTAACAGTCAGAACTCAACCAAATTTCGATCGCACTCCACAAGTCATTGACCAGTCAAAACAGATCGCTTTCTCCGCCATTAATTGCCGCCAGACCAAACACGTGCTGACAGCTCTGTCGAGATCAAAAACACGACTTTAATGGAGTAATGGAGATGTTACCCGACGTTGGTTTAATCCCGCTGCCAGCCACGCGGCAGCTGCCGACTGCTTTAAAGATCCAATTTATGTGCGTAAAGCATGTGACGTTTTCGTAGCTTGAGCGATTTTAATTTAACGCTTGAACTTGAAATATTTCCGGATTACGATTCGCCGCGATGCTGTGCAGCGGCAGCACGGGCGGCGAATCAGAATTTGCATGGCGGATTTTTTGTTGCAAATGATTCAGTGCAGTTTAAAACTACGAGTAGGATTAAGAGAGAGCTTAACTGTGAATACGAAATCGGAATTTTCTTCGAATTTGGCAGATTACAACTCGTGGCGCGTGCATGAGCCGTGTTTGTTTATTGTTTGTTTTTCCGAGAAGTCACTGCTTATTTACAATCCACTTCGGCGTAATCCAATCTCCCCCATTAATCTACTGATCTTTTTCGAACGAGCAGCATGTTTGCAAAGTTTTCCGATCAGTGGGAAATCAGCGTATTCGCCGAAACAGCGCCCAATACTAGAAGTTTTCCTTCGTTTTTAATTGGGAATCGTCCACACGCGTGTCGGTATCTAGCACTAATCTCCTTTAGCGTGAACAAGTAGCAAAAAAGAATGATTTCAACGGCGCATTCTTAGCATGGTGTGAATTTCCTCCGTACTAATTGCTATACGAAAGACGCCGGAATTTCGCGCTGCTTTCCTTTATTTTTCACCTCGACGTGTGTTTGCCGGAGGGAGTGATCTCTACTCGGTTATTTTAGTATGTAATTAATTTAACGCGATTAGTTTCATGCGACAGGAATCTTTCTAAGTTACCTTGGTTGATGAAGTGAAAAAATACCCATACAGTTTTCATTTATTTACGACTATGACAAAGTAATACTCAAGGCTTATACAAGACTATTTTCTGTAGTACAAGATGTTGTTTGACGAAGGGAAAATTGCGTTGAAGGAAATTGAGTAAAATCTAGAAGATAATTTAAAAGCGTTGTTCTAAGTTTAGAACATTTCAATTCCATAGGCCTTTGACCCAGATACCGTGAATATTATGTTAATCTTGCACTAACTAGCAAATTTTCGATAAAGTTTGGTAAATAATTGCCAGTAACAGTCGTTTGCTAAGGACTACAAATAGTACCGTTATTGATGCAAATTGGTTCGTGATTGAGCTGATTTAGATTCTTGGTAAAAAAAACTGCAACTGGTGGAAAATCCCGATAGTACGGACGAATTTTAAAGTTTGATTTTAAATCAAAGCATTGAACAACTTTTATAGTTATTTGATATATTTCATATTATTATTTCATATAAATTTCAGAAATTTTAATACATAACTCAAAGGCTCTTGGTGTTAATTTTTTTTATATTAGGCGTAGAAAATTTGAGGTGTTTTAAAAACCTTTTTTGTAAGTTATTCGAGATTCTCCTTTGAGAAAATACACATTTCTTCATTAGAGGCTTTTCAGTTTACTTACTTCACTTTTATGGTGACAGATCGTTGAGATCCTACGCCGTATCCAGAATACGCTTTCGCAAAACTCGGTCTTGGGCTGCTCCTCTCCAGTCTCCCCTAACACCCGCTGCTTTGGCATCCTCGTCGACAGCACACATCCAGCGCGTACGAGGTCTGCCTCGAAGTCGGCTGCTTCTATTCAGTTCTTTGTCGGTCGCTCATCCGCCATCTGTGCTACGTGAATCTTTAGCTCTTTGCAAGCATTCTTCACCTCGTCCAATGTTGGTGGGTCCACGGCTTGTCCGTCCTTCCCAATTTCTATCCTATTCCCATCAGGCCCGGATTTGAGGGGGGGCAAATGCCCCGGGCCTCCCGATTCAAGGGGCCCCCTAATCCTGGGGCGACCGTTTTTTTTGCTCGTCACCTTTCAGAACGTTACCTCTAAATGTTTTAAGAAAAGAGGGCCTCACAAACAAATTTGCCCCGGGCCCCCCACCGACTAAATCCGGCCCTGATTCCCATCGACGACTCTCCTACCTTCCTCACCGTTCAACACCACTTGAAAATGTTGCTATCAACTCCTGGCCACCTGCGATTTATCGGTAATCAAGTTCACCACCCTGTCATTACACATGGCAGGTAATGTCATGGTCCGATTTTCGATTCCGTTAATCGGTCTATAGAAGCTCCTCAAGTCATGTCTGGTGAAGCAATTCTCCGCCCCCGCGAGGACGCGTCTGTAGTGCTCACGTTACTTACGGCGGTGAAACCTCTTTTCGGCCCGATTCACACGATTAGCTGCTACTGACGTGTTGACGTAGGCCCGGTTTTCTCTTCTATCACCTCTAGACACTCAGCATCAAACCACCCACTACACGTGGTTACCGTTGTCATGCCAATCACTTCTCGCGCTGTTTCGCTGACCGCATAATGGATATGCTTCTACTGCTTGTTCAGGTCCACTCCAGCTGGTTCACCGATCCGTTTATCAACTTTCCGAGTACACTCTGCAGCAACTCCTTTCGCTGATAAAATACGTTGGACAGCCGGGCGCGAATCTTACCTACCACGAGATAGTGATCCAAGTCGATGTTTGGGCCTCGAAAGGATCGCACATCTATGACGTCTGAAAAGTGCCGGCCGTGGATCAGTATGTGGTCGATCTGGCAGCAGGCCTTCCCATTGTGGTGTCTCCAGGTGTACTTCCGAATGAACATTCGAGACGTGCAAAATGAGTCCTAGTAGATGGCCATTCCCCTGGCCGCGGTGAAGTTCACTAACCTCTAGCCGTTTTCGTTGGTGGTAGAGTGAAGACTTTCCCTACCAATAACGGGACTAAAGAACCCCCTCGTCCGACTTGTGCGTTCATATCTCCGATAACGATCTTTATGTCGTGTTGCGGACACTCTCCATATGTTTTCTCAAGGAGTTCCCCTCCTTTACGTCGTCGGTTTCATTGTTTGTCGGCGCGTACACGTTGATAAGGCTGTAATTGGAGAATCTGCCATTAATCTTCAATACGCATAGACACTAGGGTGTCCCAAAATTGTATCAAGCATGGAACCCTGGGGGCTCACCCTTCATATGATAGAAAATTGTGTTACGAACAAAGTTTTCTTCGGACGCAGCTCTAGAAAATGATGTTTTCAACTGGCCCCGATGACTTTTTTGGAAACAATCAGTTCTTCTTATGTTTAATCCAAAAATATGTTTAGTTATTAAATTTTTCAAGAGCCCTAATCCTTTTATATTTTTTGCAGGTTCCTAATGGCCCAAACTATAAGGAAAAGTATTGCTTCTGTTTGTTTATCGTCTATTTATTTTATTAAAAAATCATTCATCCTCTGGAAAGAAAATTTTTATAGTATATTTTTACATTCAATCAACAAAAGTGGGTATCAAGCAAAATGCTATCACCAACTGAATACCGTCGAAAGATGGGAAATTTCATGGGGAAAAACTGCCGAAGACTGCATGGCTATAAAATAACATGATCTTAAGTTATTCGTGATTTACTGTGAAATAAAATGTTTGTTTGCCGTATCAGATAGTACGATCAATTCAAACTACGATGCTATTTAACCAACAACTAAGCCTTTGGTGAATTATTTTGAGTTTTGTGGGTTTCTACTACAACCAAATCCGTTATAATTTCCTACTACTCCAAGGGCACGTTCTGCAGGTTCATTGATAACAGATAATAATTTCTCTCTATCCAAGCCTTCCTAATTAAGGATCTTCCTAATTAAAAACAATCCACCAAGCTATCAAGCCGCAAATTGTAATCTCTTCTCCGTGACGTAATCCTCTAAGTTCTGAACAGACGAAAAAACTTTCACTCTTGAAGTGTCGATTTCACTGGTTTGCTTTCTCAAGTTTTGTACCATCTTTCTCTTCGAGTCATCATCAACGTTTTCATTTAAAAATTTCAGGCTAACATTGAGCTCCGGAAGATACCATAAGTGCAGCCTGCAGACGCGGTAATTGGCCAAAATACCATGAGGAGATTGCTGGTTCGAGTTCCGTCTGGATAAGAAAAACAATTTATAAGTTTGAATTCTACTTTCCGTCCTTATTAATTTTTCGCATCATCGTAAAATTACATACATTTTCCCCTTTACTAAACATGACCTTTATTGGTTCTTTGTTTGCTTTCGAGTTTTTTTCCTGTGTGGGCTCATCACTGCGACCAGATATTAGATCTATTGTGATATCGCCCAAGTGTTTTCTGTACTCCGCACTTCATATTATTGGCAGTATTACTAGTGAAGTAAATGATACGCTTATCATTCATATCAGTGCTTGTGTGTAAGTTTTACCTTTCCGTTTCAAGCTTGCTACTCTACTATACCGAGCCTCTGTCCCTCCTAACAATACCGCCTAATTACAATTCCCTGGAGAGAACTTTCATACGTTACTCACACCAGTTTTATTATGACTAGGACTTATTTTTGTTAGAAGGAGAGTCAACAGAGGTACTGTAGAATTCAGATTGAAGGAAAGGTACTTGGTGGGAAGCCTGAGAATAAACCCATGCTAAAGTCCTTTGGCAACCAAATGACCTGATTCTACTAAGATTCGAACCCACGACCACCCGCTTACCAAGGCGGGCTCTGTAACCTTGCGGCTACGGAGCTCCCCCAAAGCTTTCGAGTTAAAAAAATTCAGTTTAGGTGAATTCATATTACTATCTGATACGGCAAATAAACATTTTAGTGTAGAAAAACATAAAAATGCAACTTTTTACTCCACAGTAAATCATGTATAACTCATAATCACGGTATTTTTGAGCCATACAATCTTTGGCAAAGTTTTCCCCCTTTTTTTGACGGTGTTCAGTTGGCGATAGCATTCAGCTTGATACTCACTTTTGTTGATTGAATGAAAAATGTACTTGAAAAATCACTTTTCCAAAGGATAGATTTTTTTTAGGAAAATAAATTGACGGTAAACGAACCGAAACAATTTTTTTCCTAGTAGTTTGGACCCTCAGGAACCTGCAAAGCATATAAAAGGATTAGGTTTCATGAAAAATTAAATAACTCGACGCGTTTTCACATTTCACATCAGGAAAACCAACTTTTTTTTAAAAAAGTCAGCGGGCGCAGTTGAAAACATTATTTTCTAGAGCTGCCTCCAAACAAAAATTTGGTCATAACACCATTTCCAATCATCTGGAAGATGAGCCCCCAGGTTTCCAGAATTTTGGGACGCCTTAAAAGACACGCTTCAGTTGGTTCCTGAGTAGCACGAAATCGACGCCTCGTTCCGCTCTGTCGCCACCACTGTAGTAGATGTGGTAGTTGAAAGAAGTGCCCGCGGTCGGATCAACCACCCGGAATTCCCGTTCTCCGGATTTAGGCCAACTCATCTCTTGTATGCCTGCTACCTCCAGTTTTGCCTTCCGTAGCTCTCTGGCCAAGATGCCCGCGCGTGCCGGTTCGACCAGAGTCCTGACATTCCAAGTGCCAAGTCTCCAATCGTTGTCCTTCTTCGTTTGCCTAGGCCTTTTGACATAAAAATAAGAGATGAGAGTTCTGCCAACCACTGCATTGAAGTCTGTAATCTGCGCGGTTCAAATTCCAGTATTGAGAGATAAATAACCTTGATTCTAGTACTGCTGTAAGAGTGTATACTCAACTGGTTGTCATTGTCACGTAAATTTGTTTATTTTCGTTCGTTTTTGTCTTTCTCCTAGAAAGTCATAGCAATCACTGTAAAAACCGAAGGTATAAAAGTGGTCCCAATGGCCGAATGTCATATACCACTCGACTTCTTTCGACGAACTGAGCAATTTCTGTATGTATGTATGTATGTGTGTATGTGAGTATGTGTGTGTGTGTATGTGCAATTTTTTTTCTCACTCACTTTTCCCAGAGATGGCTAGACCGATTTTCATAAAATTAATTGCAAATGAAAGGTCTAGTTGCGCCAAAGGTTGCTATTGAATTTCATAGTAATCAGATTTTTAGTTTAGAGGTTATGTATCAAAATGTAAATATCACGAAACACCAATATCTCAGAAACCACACAACCGATTTCAACAAAACTGGTTTCAAATGATTGGGCTGTCCCTCGAACCCTTAACTTTTGAATTTCGTTATGATTGAACATATGGTTCAAAAGTTATGTAAAGAAAAGTTATCCTGAAATTGTTTAAACTCACTCATTTTTCTCAGTGATGGCTGAACCGATTTCCACAAAATTACTGTCAAATGAAAGGTCTAGTTGCCCCATAGGTTGCTATTGAATTTCATTGCAATCGGATTGTAACTGTGTCCGTTGTTCATAAAAATGTGAAATCACCAGTGGTGGGCACCGCTAACCGAAAATTTAGCGACGCTAATCGCTAAGTCGCTAACCGGAAAATTTAGCTCGATAATCGCTAAACGCTAAACGCTAAACCCACATTAGCGGAACTTTCGCTAATCGCTAATCGCTAACTTTTTAATATGTAAATAGTCATATCGCTATATTTATTGCTCGTGTTTTGTAAGATTTGGACCACTTTGATCTGTTTTGGTTAAACAAACGAAAGCAAATACTTTTTAAAGCTATTTACAGTAAAAGGTTCACGAAACGGTATTCATATTTGATTTTGTAAAAACAAGAATAACAAAAATTATTCAGCTTACATTGAGAAAAACATTCTTAGGAATGTTTTCATGAAAATTCAATTATTATCTGAATCGAAAAAGTAGAACCAAAGTTGTCATAATTTCAAGCGCATTGCAATTTACCGAAGTTCTTGGTGTGCCAAAAATTCAATCTAGACCTTGTGCTCGTTCTTCAAAATGCTCCTGCGGCTTGTACGATAACTGAAACTCCATTCTAGGGTAAAAAAAAAACGACAAAAGTAACTTTCGCAGTAAAATATGTTCATCTTTCGTAGCAATTTACGTACGCCATCAGCAACTCACAGTTTTTCTAATTATTTCTATTGTTGCTTCTCCACAAAATTTAGCGAATTAGCGATTTGCGTTTCGAAGGCCAAAATTTTAGCGACGCTAACAGTTTCGCTAACCAGCTCAAAAATTAGCGAAATCGCTAAATCGCTAACTGAATTTTAGCGTCGCTAATTAGCGAATTAGCGGAATGGTGCCCACCACTGGAAATCACATAATGAAAGTAAACATATTGACTTTCTCCTAACGATCACTGGCTAATGAAAAGGTAGAAAAATAATTGAAATGGCCGAATGTCATATACTACTCAACTCAGTTCAACGAATCGAGCATTTTCTGCATATATGCATGTATAGGTGTATATGTTTGTGTGTGGGTGTGTACGTGTGTGTGTGTGCACCTTTTTTTCGCACTCACTTTTCTCAGAGACCGATCTGACCGATTCTTTCTATGTTGGTTTCAAATGAAGGGTCTATTTGCCGCTTAGGTTGCTATTGAATTTCATTGTAATCAAACTTTTAGTTTTGGCGCTGCGTCAGAATGTGAAAAACGCTTTTATATCTCAGAAGCTATGAACATAGTCGAATTCAAATAAATGGGCTTTCAAACCCTTAAACAATGAATTTCATAATGTTTAAACATGTGGTTTAAAAGTTATAGAAAGAAACGAAACCCGCAGACTGTTTAAAACTATAGCTACGATCAAAATATGTGGCCTCAACATCATTGTACTATTTAATATTGTACTATTTCCATATTTGCGGCCTTGCTCGGGATTGAAGTTGAAATTAAAAGTCATTTCTATCATTTCACTTTTTGCCTTTTTCCTAGAAAGGTATAGCAATCACTGCAAAAACTAAAGGTGTAAAAGTGCTCAAAAGGGCCGAATGTCGTATACCACTCGGCTCAGTTCGACGAGCTGAGCATTTTCTGCATGTGTATGTGTAACGCTCTCCCTATCTCACTCGATTTTCTCAGAGATGGCTGAATCGATTTCAATGAATTCAATTGCAAATGAAAGGTCTAGTTGCCCTATGAGACCCAATTGAATTTTATTGTAATCTGATTTTTAGTTTAAAGGTTATGTATCAAAATGTAAAAATCACGAAACATCAATATCACAACCGATTTGAACAAAATTGGTTTCAAATGAACGGGCTACCTAAAAACCCTCAACTTTTGAATTCAATGAAGATTGAACATATGGTTCAGAAGTTACAGAAACAAACGTGTTCTGGAGACTGTTTAATCTCACTCATGTTTCTCAGAGATGGCTGGACCGATATCCATAAAATCAGTGTCATATGGAAAGTCTTGTTGCCCCATAAGACCCTTATGATTTTTTTTGCGAACGGATTATTACTTTTCCTGTTATGTTTAAAAATGTGAAGCCAGCTATAAAAGAAACATATTCTGATGACTACTTGGGCTCACTTTTCTCAGAGATGGTTGACCCGATTTCCACAGAATTAGTATCAAATGAAAGGTCTAGCTGCCTCATAACACCCAATTGAATTTTGCTGTAATCGGAATGTAACTTCGTCTGTAATGTATCAAAATGTGAAAATCACTAAACTTCATTATCTTAGAAACTACACAACAGATTTGAACAATATTGATATCGAATGAACGGGATAGTTAAGGGTTAACTGATGAATTATGATTGAACACGTGGTTTCTAAGTTTGGCTCCCCCAAACGTTCCCTTTTTATTTGATTGTAATCAAACTTAAGCAACCGTTATGTTTTAATTTGTAAAACAACGAAAGTCTGTTATCTCAAGTATTACACGACTTATTTGAACATAACTAGTGCCATACAAACGAGTCATCTCTCAAACTTACAAATAACAAACTTCATGAAAATTTGATATACTATTCAAAAGTTTTGTAAAGAAAAGAAATTCAAAGACTATTCAACACTATAGCTGCTTTGATCAATATATATGGCCTCAACATGATTTATATGTGGTATCGTACTATTTGAACGTTCCCGGTATCGCTCGTGATTTAATTGTTCGAAATTAAGAGTCATTTCTTTTATTTCGCTATTTCTGAAGCACTAACATTACGTCAAATTCCGTATTTTATACTTTAATTACAACATCAATATTTTAGAGCCCAAAGAGTGAAAATACCTTTTTGGATTTAAGCATTCATGTAAATCTATTTTTACAAATAATAAGTTTGAATGAGAAAGGCTGAGTCTGACCGCTAGGTGGATTAATTTAGGTTTTTCGTGTGTGAACGATATAGTCGCGTTAGATTGGTGTAATAATTTTTCTTATAAAGATTTATAAGTCGCGATTTTCCTCTAGCTGTCTAAAACTGGTGCTAAACTTGGTCTCGGCAGGTTTGTTTTGATCGGCAGCAGCGACAGCCATCGCGGGATCATCAGTTGAGCCTCGATCACGTAAAGGGACACATCGTCGTGTTTGTTTTGTTCAAGCGCGCGATTTTTTCACTGCTCTATTTTTGCAGACTCCCGTGTGTACAGCGAAGAGAGTTCCGCATCCTCGCCGCGAGACTAGGCATCCGCTGCCCTGACAAGGCTCAAGATTGGTCTTGGCGACGAAATAAGGACGGCGATTGGAATTTCGGAACATGGGACTAAATATGAACATTCCGGGATCCTGCTGGATCAGCTAATGCCTCGCCACTTCGATATCGTTGAGTTACACGCACTTCTTGCCGAAAAAGAGAAAAGGCCGCAGGGCACAGTACTACTAGAGCGGCAGTACCACTTTTATACTGCTGAGTAGGATTCAAAGTCATGTGATCAAATGGAAGGCGATCAGCGACAGGATGTGGATGTGTGAGAATGAAGTGCGAATTTTACAACCATCCTCAACGTGCACTGTTCTTACAAAGGGAAACCTGATATCGAGAACGAGGTTTTCGGCAGCTGGTCGCGTCGAGAGATCGGCAATATAAACGCCCAGTCGGTTAATCGAGACGAACGACAGCGGCCAGTGATGCGTTAACTTTGCAGTTTCTCGAGGATTGGTAGTCCGAAGTACCTTCTATTCCCTGTAGAGACATTCAGAAAACCACTTAGAGGTTCTAAGATACTACTGACGGATATTGATTCAGACCACTACTTAGTTGCGGTATGCTTGCGCTCGAAACTGCTGACCTTGTATTACGCACAGCAAAGTCGAGCCCGCGGCTCAACATCAAGCAGCTGCGGAACTCCCAGGCTGCGAAGGAATACGCGCATCAGCTCAAAGCGATATTACCTACGGTGAAGGAGCTTGGTGAGTCACCTTTCAAGATCTAGACCGCAATGGTGACATTGGGAGTGTAGGTACCTATCGGTAGAAACGTCTAATATAACGGATAAGTGTAGGTACCTATCGGTAGAAACGTCTAATATAACGGATAATGCGAGGCAACAGTGAATGAGCACTCCAGCGCAAGAGAAGGGGCATACGCTATTGTACAATCGTCACGCTTGACGTTAAGAATGCGTTCAATAGCGCCAGTTTGGACTCTATAGCGCTTGCGCTCAGGAGCATCCATGTACCGGTGTTTCTGTACAATATTCTGGAAAATTTCTTTCAGAACCGAGTACTTGTTTACAACACGGAGGAGGGTCAGGAATTCGTCCCAATTATCTCAGGAGTTCCGCAAGGTTCTATCACGGTACCGGTGTTTCGGAATGTCCTGTATAACGCGGTGTTGAAGCTCCAGTTCTCTGTAGGAGTTGTGATCGTCGGCTTTGCAGACGACATAACGCTGGAGGTCTGCGGTGAGTCGATCAACGGGGTACAGTTGGCGGTCCCGCCCTGTGTACGCTAGGTCGAAGACTGGATACACTCCAGGAAACTGAAGCTAGCGCATCATAAGACGAAGGTCACGGTTGTGGATAACCGCAAATCAGAGTAACAGGCGGTGGTCAGAGTCGGAGACTGCACCATCACCTCAATGCGATCTTTGAAGCTCTTGAAGGTTATGGTTGACGATTAGCTCACATTTAAGAGTCACGTCAACTATGCTTGCAAGAGGGCTTCAACGGCTATTGCAGCACTATCTCGAATGATGTCTAATAGCTCAGCGGTGAATGGCAGCAAGCGTAAACTTCTTGCCAGCGTGGTTTTGTCTATGCTTAGGGGCCCCAGTGTAGTCCAAAGCGTTAGATATTCACAGTTATCGTGGTAAACTGGAAAGTACAGGCTCATGTACATGACGGTTGCGAGTGCGATTCGTACAGTGTCATACGACGCAATCTGCGTCCTGTCCGGTATGATGCATAGCCATTAGGGAGGACGTAGAATGCTTCAACCAGCGTGACAAAAGAGACATACAGAGTACCAGAAGATCATTGTCGATATAAGATGGCAGCAGAAATGGTCTAATTCAACGAAAGGTAGATGGATGCACCGACTTATCCCGGAGGTATCCGGATGGGTCGAGAACCGCCATGGAGGAATTAACTTCCACTTTACACAGATCCTGTCCGGTCATGATTGCTTCAGGCAGTATCTACACAAGTTCGGGCATGCGGGGTCCCCCATGTGCCCCGAGTGCGTGGATGCAGAAGAGACTGCTGAACATGTCTTCGTTTGCGCCTGCGCGGAGCGACATGATGGTAGTGAGCGAGCCCGGACAACCTAGTTCAGAGGATTTTTTTGAAGACCCGAACAACTTTGTACAGCCGCCTTTCGAATAGTCCTAGAGTTGCAAAGCAGGCGGCAGGTTGACCACCGACACGCCCGTGTTAGCTAATTGCCAGTCTCCAGGTTAGTTAGCTAATTAGCTAGGAGACTTGACAGAGTCAGAGCATGAAAGCCGCTTCCTGAAGCAATACCTAGCGGTCGTCCCGGGGAGCATTGTGGGGAATTTTTTTAGTGAGTCAAACCCCACACTATCTGAGATTGGTCTCTCAGGTGAATGACTCGGACTTAGGTAAAATACCTGTCGACGAGGAAGAACAAGGCGGAGTATGAATAGGCATGATTCTTAGACGAAAAAAACGCCAGCAAGAGGAACATGAGGAGCTCAAACAGCTGTTCCGTGATAGCGATACGCGGAGGTTGTATCAAAAGGTGAACGTAAACGGAAATCTTCTCACGGATGCCAGCGAGGTGGTCGAGAAGTAGAAAAAGAACTTTGAAGGACACCCTTATGGCGATACAGCAAGCAGAAGCGGAACAGGAACTGTCCTAGGAACATCAGCAGCAGATGACCGAGTACCTCCCCTCGATGTTCATGAAGTTCATTGTAAGATCGGAAAGCTAAAGAACAACAAATGCATCGGCAAAGTCGGACTACCGAGCGAGCTTTTCAAGTATGGTGGAGAGGCACTGTGTAGCGCACTGCACTGGGTCATTTCTAGGGTTTGGGAGGAAGAAAAGCTACCAGAGGAGTGGATGAAGGGATCCGTATGCCCCATCTACAAAAAGAGCGTCAAGCTGGTATCTTGCTCATCAATGCCGTCTGCAAAATACTCTCGCAGATCCTATTCCGTCGTTTATCACGTTCAACCAGGCGATTCGTGGGAAAATTTCGGGTTCGGGCACGAGCCTAAGATATAAAAATTTGGAAGTTTCAAAACAACTTCCAATAGTATCAAAAATTAACTAAAACTTCGATATGACTATCAACAGGAAATTGAAACTCAAACGTGCCTCTGTTGTCATAACATTGCAGGTTGACAGTTGTCATAATTCACATTGAGATATATATTTCTACAGCGTCGATGCGGCGGTAACGCAGGGCGTTGTGAATTTTTTTGTTGGGTATGTGTTGGAAAGTAAACACATCACAAAGAGTTATAATAGAGAGAGTTATATTGTGTTCTTATTTTATTGAAATAAAAGGATTCGTCCCATATTTATTTCTCACACAATACGAGAAAAATTAGCAAAAATGGTAAGTTCTCGTAAATTTATAAAAAAAGATTACACCACGTAATTCATTTAAATTTTCCACATACTTTTATTAAATTTATTACATTCGGTCTACCTGAAAATACTGAGAATAACCAGCCAGCTTTTTAAGAAGCTTTTTCCGAAGCACAATCTTCTGTTTATGAGACTCATGACGTTTATTATATTGAAAACAGAACGAACTGAAATTATTAATTACTTGAGCTCTAACTCAATCTTGGTGGTTTGACGAGAAACATAACGAGCTTTTATCATTCCGAGAAGTGGGTCTTCTGTGCTTTTCATGTTCAAAAACGAAACTTGAAAGCACTGATATCGTATTGAATGCATTCGCGCCACCAAATTGGCATAATTAAACCGCAACCTAATTGTTTTCACTTTCATCACTTGGTAACGAAGCAAAAACCGGCGCCAGCAGCGTCATGAATTCCATCATCTAAATGCGCCCCATAAGTGGCTAGTGCCGAAATGAGCAACGACGACCGCCCGAATGATTAAAGTGCGTTGCGGTAATCATCATCACGTCGTTCTGCACAAAGCGAACTCACACCGGGTGATAATGACCGGAACGACGAACCACTTTTTGCATCGGCTCAATTAAGCCGGCAGTCCTATTAATAAACTGCCTTCCGGGTTTACTCTTTGAATACGCACATTGCGCCGGTTTATGACTTCATCGTTCCGCGTCGCCCAGATGTAACAAAAACCTCATCACTTTGCAGACTCGCACGGAGTAACGGCGAGATCCTTCCTAGAACCGGCCGGTTGCGCTGTTATGTCTGGAGTTAGACACATGAAATTTTATTTTATTACCGTCTAATGGTTTGACCGTGAAAAGAAGAAGGCGAAACAAACCACGAGCAAACGAGCCCATTCTAGGACTTGGGAGAAGAAATTGGATCACCGCAAGAAACAAACAACCGCATGATCACCCAGCTTGCATTAGAAAAGAGGAGAAAAATCAATAAAATAAAAATGTTTATTGGACAGGTTGATAAAGCGAACCTGACGATCTGATCGAAGGGCATCGAGAGATGGGTCGCTCGTTAACGCCGCACGAGACGATCGGCTAGCGGGTCAGCAGGCCATCAGGTGAGAAAATCGACAAAGTTCAAGCATTTGTCCTGTTGGCTGAGCGGCGTTCGTGCCGGCTGTGGCTGTGTTTGTGTGGGGTGAGAATAAACATTAATATTGACAACACAAGACCGGTGAAAGGACTCCGATGAATAGAGAGCGCCCGCTGAGCGATCGTTAAAGGAGTCGTTATCGGATTTATGACCAGGTGGGCAAGGCAGAGAAAGAGGGCAGAAATTTGTTCTGTGTTGACGGTTCGAGTGTTTAGTTTTGGTAGCATACCACTGCACTGGGTGTATTGTTTGATTCCTTTTCAGTAAACATTATGTTGACAATCTTTTGCTGGTGTTCAACAAGTATTTGCTAAAGTTGCTCATAATCTTAGTCAATAATAGGAAGGGGAGTTTTCTGATGACTATAAACACTTCTTGGTCTTCTTGGTCCAAACAGATGCGGATCCTATGGGTTTGAGAAAAAGTAAGGAAAATATGTCGGCACTTTTCTAAAAGACGCAAAGTTATTTATAGAGACATAAGTCATGAAAGTTGCCTAAAATAGCGATGTCATCAAACTCGCAATTTGCTATGAAAAAACTGAGCGGGTGCTGCAAGCGGCTGAAATCCTCTCTATGTGACCAACCGTCAAAACATTAGTTTTTATGACTTTAACATATCATCGCAAAGCATGGAAACTGTCCATCATCAGGTTTACGACTTGCTAACAATGCTATTACTAACTAAATATCTGTTCAAATGAGCTCTCAAATTTGTTTATGTTTTGTCAACGCTTTGATGTCAAATTATCTCGTCTGGCAATCTTAGCAGATCTTTTTTTCGACTTGCGTAGGGTAATTGGACAATTTTTCCTCTCAACACCAAAATGTGGCTATATCTTGAAATATACGCAACTTTTCGGCATGGATACTAGACTGGGACCCGGTTATATGGGAAAAAAGCGATGGTGTTATTTTTTCGCTCCCAGGCACTTTTCGTGTTCCTTATGGATCCTATAACAACTATGTAATTTTTCAGATCGATCGGTGAAACGCCCGATTTGCGCCCGATTTTCAATGTTTCCATACGATTTTATATGGGAAAATTCACTTTTTCAAAACTTATTCTCTATAAATTCCCAGTTAGGTCCTAAAAATATATCGATACATGATAGTTGTAGGAAATTTTCCTGGGAAAAACTCTTCTGAAGACCGTAAGGCGCTACGATGCTTGTAGAAACAGCTATTCACCCCAAACTGATTGAATGTCTGACGGACGGCTTACCATTGAATTTTACTAGCAATACTGCTGCAGCATGCTGCTGTTGCAAATTCAACCATGTGATGAGAAATGATATCGCTAAAATTTATCTTGGAGGCTTCCCCAAAGATACTATGAGCAAAAATCACACTTTGAAAATTAATTCCACGCGAAATTATTTCTCATACTTAAGCCAGTCTACAATAGCAGCATGCAGTAGCAGTGTTGCTGGAAAATTTCAATTGTGAGCCGTCCGTCAGACATTCAATTAGTTTGGGGTGAATAGCTGTTTCTACAAGCATCGTAGCGCCTTACGGTCTTCAGAAGAGTTTTTCCCAGGAAAATTTTCTACAACTATCATGTATTGATATATTTTTAGGACCTAACTGGGAATTTATAGAGAATAAGTTTTGAAAAAGTGAATTTTCCCATATAAAATCGTATGGAAACTTTAAAAATCGGGCGCAAATCGGGCGTTTCACTGATCGATTTGAAAAGTTACACAGTTGTTATGGGACCCATAAGGAACACGAAAAGTGCATGGGAGCTAACATTTATTTTCTGTCCCACCCTAATGGATACGCACACGACGCACGTCGCAGAACAAAAAAAACGTTGTCAGTTTGTCATTTTTTAAATAATCCGGTGTCGCTTCGACAAGCGTGGGTGGCTCCACCTTGCCTACCGCGCATTTACGCTCCACTCCTTCTTTTGTCGAAGCAATGAAGTGCGTGTGTCAAGCAGGTTGAAGACGGTGGAGACGCTGCGACCAACGGTGGCGGAAGATGGATTATGTCGAATAGAAAAAAAAACAAACTCAGAAAATCACTCGCAAATAGCTCAATCTAAACTCTTTCGCGTTGTTCGTGGTCGTCGCGAATGAAATGATGTTGTAGAGCCGACACACGCGTTGATTGATGGTGTGCTTATCTGTTTTGACCGTCCGGTTAATGGCAGCCCCGGCTGGTGTTAAGTGCCGAAAGTGCCCCGCTTAGGAAAACCAACAGCCGGGAGGTTCTCCGCACACGTTTTAAAAGAAATAAAATTACAAAGTCAACAAACGACTGCGCGGGTCGGTAAGTGTCAAGATTTAGTTAAACCTTTGCCTTGATAAACACTGCGGTCAAGATGAATGAGTGCGGTTGGGCGTTTAGTGTTTTCTAATGGTCCTGTCGCAATATTAATGCACGTGCGGTTTATAATAGAAAAGAAGAGGAAACGAGAAAAAAGATTAGAGGAAAATTGTTGAGAAAATAGCCCATTGACATTCCATCGGATGCTACTCGGTTCACAGCTTAAAAATCACTGGTGAGCAAAAGAAAGACGGTTGGTTTTACTTTTTACAAAGCTGGGAAGGAACCGAATTATCCCTTTCCCGTTTTTTTCGGGGGGAGAATAGCTTGGACGTTCGGCAGAACACCTTTTTTGGCAATAGTGACGCCAGATAAAAGTTTGTTCAATTGCAGATGGCACGGGATGATGCTCATTTTATTATTATCTCTGGCAGCGTTCCCTACCAATTCCAACATTCAGCAGCAAGATACTCCATTACAGCCACCAGATCGACAGGTACTCCAGCACCAACGCGTATAATTTGCGATGCTTTGATTGTTGTTCAATAGTGCCAAGATGTTGTAGATGCTGGAACGGACGTTTCCGGGGTCCACAAAGTGCCACACGATAACCGTTTTACCGTTCTTTAAACGCGCACACTTCTGAACGGAGCAACTTAATTGTTTCCGACATCACGGTTAGAGTGCGACTGTTAGAGCTGTCAAGTTTCTTCTGCTGATTCATGGGTAGTTTCATCAGTGTGTATGAAGGTGAACCCATGAAAAATCGGCAATTTTTGTCTATTTTTCAAAAGCAAACGTTATGCAAATGGTAATTCGCAATGACCAGAAAATTAACAGTTGCCAGGTGCCACTACTGTGACACCACCAAAGGCACTTCTTAGTGCCCTGAAATTATATATTTGTAGTTGTAAAACAGCGTGGATGAAACTAAATTTTGCATTGAAAAAAGAAATTGTTTAAAAAAAAACCGAAAATGTTCAGCAGTGCTTCGGACATGCATACACGACTGTGCTCCACACACAGACGGGAGAATCAATTTCTAGGAAGGCGATTTTCAAACACCAATGGAGTCCGCCGTTTTCCTCTGTCGGTCCATCCGCTATGGATGGCTGCAAACGAAATAGCGGCCGATGAAGCAAAAACACCGCCATACAAAAATATTATATTTGAATCGCAGCCTAGCTCTGCTTGCTGCCAATCCATCCAATTGACATTAAATGATTTGTGCATGTTAGCTTCCATACGTGACTACTGAGAGTTTTTTTTCGGTGCGCGTGTCGTTGTGCACTCGAGCATGCAAAACAGCAACAACAAATCACTCAGAGACTCAAATCGTTTGTATACTTTAGCTTCGGCTGTGCTGGGGGAGAAAAGAAGGACATAAGTCCTGGACCTGCAAGGAGCCCGATAGGAGCCAGCTATGCATGCGATATGGTGGTGCAGACCATTAAGCGAAAGACCGCGGGGAGTCTCAAAGTGCATGATACGTTCCGGAAAACGGGACGCCAATCACTTGATGGAAGGTCCCAGGTGCCCAGCCGGTAAGCCGGCTACGAAACCACGGCGTCAGGGTGACGAAACTGAACCTGAACCATCACTTCGCGGCCCAGCAGCAGCTTCACCAAGCAGCCACTGAGTCGTTGCCGGGCATCGCCATCGTATCGGACCCCTACCGCATTTCTCCCAGAAACAGCAACTGGGTTACGGATAAGTCAAGTACGGCGGCCATATGGACGACGGGCAAGTTTTCGGTCTAGGAGGTTGTTTTAATTTCAGAAGAAGGGTACGTGGTTGTCAAGGTGAACGGAGTGTTCTACTGCAGTTGTTCTGCTCCGCCACGTTGCTCTACCGAGAGGTTCACCCACATGGTCGATTTGTTATCCATGGAGCTAACGGCCTTAACGCTGCTGGTGGTGGCAGGCGACTTAAACGCTTAAGCAGGTATTAGACGACGCAAATATTTGCTATTTTTGGTACGATTTTTATTTGCACAAAATAAAATCTGTATCGAAAAATAGCAAATATTTGCTTCGTCTAATACCTGCTTTAGGCTGTTGAGTGGGGAAGTCGCTCTACGAACCGCAGGGGTCAAATCTTGTTGGAGGCTTAGGCAAAGCTCAACCTAGATCTGGCCAATGTTGGAAACAAATGTACATACGCAAAAATGGTGCGGAGTCGATCATTGACGTGACGTTCTCCAGCCCAGGACTGATCAAGAATTGGAGGGTAGACGATGACTACACAAATAGCGATCACCAGCCGGTTTGCTATAGTGTAGACAACAACGAGAGGGGGTAAGCGACGGGTAGAGCTAACGCTCCGACCATCCGCGGGTGGAAGACATCGCATTTCGATGCCGAGATATTCGAAGAGGCAATGAGACGAGAGCACGAGGGGGGCAGTTGGCTCGGCCCAACTGTTGATTAACTAGAAATGAATAACCATCGGTTTACTGGTGGACTGACGCGATAGCCGATCTTCGCAGTGCGTGCCTCTGTGCAAAACGGAGGATGCAGCGTGTGCGAAACGAAGAACAGTGAACAGAACGCCTCACAGCATTCGGTTCTGCAAGATCTATGCTAAAGAGTGCGATAAAGGCCAGCAAGAGGGCCTGCTTCGATAGGCTATGTGCGAGTTCCAATACGAATCCGTGGGGTGACATCTACAGAATCGTAATGGCCAAGACCAATGGCATACTGGCGCCTGCAGAGCGATCACTAGCGATACTGGAGCGTATCATCGAGGGACTCTCTCCACACCACGAACCAAGTCCTTGACCTCCAACCAATCCGTGAGCGACAACAGCCGCCAATTAACAGCCAACTTGCTATGGGTGATCAAGGCACCGGGACCAGATGGTATCCCTAACCTGGCAATCAGGCTGGCGATAAAAACAGCCCCTGGGCTTGTCCGGGCCGTTTTGCAAAGGTGCCTGGATGACTGTCTCTTCCCGGACAGGTGAAAGCGGCAGAGACTGGTCTTCCTGCCGAAGGCTGGGAAACCATCAGGGGACCCATCGGCATACAGGCTCATCTGCCTGCTGGACGCTGCAGGCAAAGTGCTTGAGAGAATTAGCCTTAACAGACTGGTGAGGTACACGGATGGTGTAAGCGTTCTGGTAAGTATCCATTTCGGCTTCTGGAAGGGAAGGTCCACGCTGGATGCTATCTCCTCCGTCAATTTACGGCGAGTCGATCGAGGAGGTCGAGCTGACGGCCGCGCAATGTATACGCACGGTCGAGGACTGCATGCTGTCAAGGAAACTGGAGCTAGTGCATCATAAGACGGAGGTCCCGGTTGTCAACAATCGTAACTCGGAGCAACAGGCGGTGGTCAGAGTCGGAGACTGAACCCTCATCTCAAAGCGATCTTTGAAGCGCTTGGGGTTATGATTGACGACAAACTCATGTTCGGGAGCCGCGTCGACTATACCTGTAGGAGGGCCTCATCGTCTATTACAGCACTATCTCGTATCATGTCTAATAGTTCAGCGGTTTATGGCAGCAAGCGAAGACTTCTTGCCAGCGTGGTTTCGTCAATACTTAGATATGGTGGGCCAGTGTGGTCCAGAGCGTACTATCAGCTACCGCGGTAAACTGGAAAGTACCTACAGGGTCATGTGTCTGAGAGTTGCGAGTGCGTATCGTACGGTGTCATACGATGCAATCTGTGTTTTGTCCGGTATGATGCCCATCAGCATCTGCAAATCTGATACGGTGTCATATGATGCAATACGTGTTTTGTCCGGTATGATGCCCATCAGCATCTACAAATTGCAGATGGACGCACGGACTTATTCCGGAGATATCCGGTTGGGTCGGAAGGCGCCATAGCGAAGTGCTTCAGGAAATATCTGCACAGGTTCGGACACGCAGGGTGCAAGTGTCCCGACTGCGTGAAGACAGAGGAGCCTACTGAACATGTTTTCTTCGTATGCCCCCGTTTCGTAAGAGCGAGGAGCAACATGATGGTTGTGAGCGGGCCCGGCACTACTCTGGATGACCTAGTCCGGAGGATGTGCGACGACCCGGACATCTGGAGCGTGGCTTGTGCGGCCGCCTCCCAGATCGTAGAGCTGCAACGTGGTCAACCACTAACACGTCAGTGGTAGCTAAATACCAGTCTCCAGGTAGTAAGCTAGGAGGTTAAAAGAGTAAAGAGGGTGCATCACGCACAAAAGCCACTCCCCGACATAATACCTAACCGTCGTTCCGGGAAGACCAGCGCTGGAGACTGGAGGGGTTTTGGTGGGTTGGGACAGGGACTAGCAGGTGTTTGGGGGAGTGTAACTACCCCCGCATCTCTCCCCTCGTGTCTTCTCCACACCCTGAGTCCTTTTCCTCAGGTGCCTGTTCGCAGATTTCCCTGCAACCTTCGAAAGCCTGAAAGACTGAGCCTGATATTAAGTCTTGTTGTCAGCTCAGGTTGGTCGAAATATGCGTCATCAGCCTTTGTTTGAGCTCAATTTGGTTGTCTACTTGCTCTCTAGCACTTGTAGGAGACGGATTCGCCGCGTTCCGTTTTTCCGTCGGGTTCAGTCTTGGTTTTGCAAATGACTTGGCGTTTTCATAACTACAAATATATGACGTTGAGCACTGTACCATCCCAAAGCGATAGGTATCACATACTTTGGAAAATTAGAAACCTACACCCTAGTTTTGTAATGAATTTCTTCAATCAAAACTTCCAATTACAATTACAATTGTTTTTGTCCTGATGACGAGGAAATATATCTTCGAAACGTTGGCCTAGACATAAAATAAACTTGTTTGAAAGCAACCCGTGACCAAAATTGCCATCATTGAACCGAATTACCAATTGGTCAAAACACCGCTAGATACTTTTATTAAAATGCACTCTATTAAACCAGCAAACTGTAATACGATATTGTTATACTGATCTAATAACCACGAAACTCTCCTTCCCATAAGCGTTAGTACTCAGAAAAATTTGTTAAATATTCAACTACCTCAACTATAATTAATTATAAGAGTAATGCTGTTCTTAGTTTTTCTTTTTTTTTTAACATGAGCGCTCTAAAACTTTATTATTTTAAGCACCAATTACAAGAGCTGCTACGATCAATGAAAAATACTGTTTAGCGCTCAGCTCATTTAGGTCATTACCATTTCTGCTCGAAAAACACGCACACCCTTATTTATTTCTAATGTCAACGCACTGAAAAGTCGCTAAAATATTGTATTTAACGCCATATTAAGAAAACCTATTCTGAGGTATAATGCTATGAAGCAAAAAATGAGAGTTCCGTTGTATTACGATTTCCTCAATTAATTGTTGGTTCGATTATCAATTAATTGTTGGTTCGATTATTATTTGAAAACTTAAAATTTTATCTCAACCTCTTGATGAACTGTGACCTTTTTTGTAAGCATCCTGTTAATAAATATCCTATATTCTTCTCTCCCCTTACAGAAAGACTTCACCGAAGACTGTGTTTTCAACGAGCAGATCGAGCAGCACCACTACAACACGTACAGCTCGACACAGCACTCGAACGCCCGTCGGACGCTGTACCTGGCGCTAAACAAAACAGGCCAACCGCGCAAAATACAGATCCCGGTTAACCGAACGCTAGGCAAGCTGGCCACCTACACCAAAGCCCTCACGCAAACGGTAGCTCATGATCGCGTGGAGCGATTAATCTCGAGACTATTCGGGGCGAACCACGTCCGCCACGGACTGAAGCAGCTCTGCGAGTCGGGCAGAGCGTTGCAGGACCTCACGGCCAAGGTGATGCGACCGCGTCCAGCTTGTGGTGCGGCCCGGCCTGCTGTCGCTAGTCAGCCCGCCACGACCGGCGGGACCAAAGAAGTCAGTCCACCGGTGACGCCCGGTGGCAACAAGGACAAAGATACTAAGGATACGCTGAGGAAAAAGAAAAAGAAACGGCGGAAATGCCGAGAGGATGAACCGGCCGGAGAGCATTGCTTCAGGCCGCAGGCTGGTAGCATAGGTACAAATAGCGGTAGGAGAAAGCCCCCAGGGCCGACAAAGAGTCAGAGGTGCAGCCCAGATGACGGCGATTGTGTTGTTAGTCCCAGTAGTAGTAGTGGTAGTAGTAGCGGTAGCAGCAGTAGTAGTAGTAGTAGTAATAATCCAAATAGTGCAAATAGTGTAAGTTCTAGCAGTAGTAGTAATCGCGCGAGCACAACTCCAGCGACCGTACCAAATGTAGTAGCTTCGGCAGGTGCAGGGCCGAAGAAGAAAGTGGTGAAAAAAGTCAACAACCGAAATACTCCCAATGTAAATAATAAGAAACCCAAGAAGAATCCGGTTGGAGGAGGCAGTGGCGGCCCCGCCGCCAACAAGAAAACCAAACATCTGCATAATATTAGCAGCAGTAGTAGTATTAGTAGCGGTAGTCCCAGTAGTAGTAGTAGTATTAGTAGTAGTTCAGTGCCATCAGCCGTCAGAGGAAGAGGTAAAACAACGAGCACCTCAACAACAATAACGACAACCGCAAAACCAACAGCAACGACACCGATTTCAACAACGAAATTCGCGTACACAACACCCTGGGCATCTCCGTCACCTGCTAATTTTATGGAGGACACTTCCCAGTCGGATGACGAACTGATTGAAGCCGAGATAGATATGGACGATCTGATGCCAGGATCGACCGAACTGATTGAGGAGGATGATATCGACGAAGGTAATCTAAATCTCGCTGGTCAATCTTTGAACTTTGTGGATGAGGATAATTTGGGCGATATGGACTTTTAAAACCTGTTTGATCTTTCACAATCTCTGTACTACTGCTGGAGGAGCATGTGGTTTACGATGCCCGAACTTTCCGCAGTTTGTTTTTTACTGATTTCGTTAGCCCATTTGACTCATTTGTAAAAACCACCTTTCGTATTCTAGCTTGCCTTTTTCTGATCATAGATATAGTAGATCGTGTAATCTGTAAAAGTGTGCCAATTTTAGTTTTATTTCGGTTGGTGTGACTAACGCATGTGGAAGGTTTTCGTTCTTGCTTCTTGTCGATGGAGGAGATTCGTTGGATTGCTTCTTTCGATGGAAAATGCAACTCTGCAACCGATATTCACTTTGTACTGAGGCTGAAGATTAATGAAATTAATCGCTCGCAAACTTTTAGTCGTCGGAAACGAGAATAACATTTCAAACTCATTCATATCATCTGTACCATCTACACGAAAAATGCAATAATTGCAATTCATAACCTTTATAACACCAAAAGCATTATATTTCATAAGCAATACCCATTGTCATTCATATACACAAAAAAGTACATCATGATTGAGGATCATTTTCATTCTACATATTAGATAATCTTACTTGCATCAAAAATATCATACTAATTTTTAATGAAAATCGAAGTAGGGTAGGGAAGGGCTTAAGCAGTAGCGCCTATTTTAATCAGTCCAAGAAAACAGGCCTCAAACTCCTGCATTTTTATCAATATCGACAATTTCAATGATGGAAACGAAAACTGTGATTGTCTAGCTGTCTTACGAATATAAGAAATACCATTAATCACAAAGACATCTGTGAACAATTGCAATTGAAACAAATCGACCTATATTTCAACCATTTAGGAGCCACTTCGGGGGCTGAAAAAAAAACGCCTGCAAAACAGATGGAAACTGCTTAAAATAGGTTCGGGGTGATTGAAATAGTGTCCCTCGATTGGTAACTTTGATTGATGATTGTTAAAGTTTGCTAACTTAATTTTACAATCTGAAAACAAGTTCTGACAGAGAAAACGATAGCGAACAGTTTGATATACTACTGTTTGAGTTTTACCCAACACATTTCGAGTATTTCGTCTGAATACACCGGTGGTTCCTAAAGCTGCTTAAAATATGTTCCCTACCCTATACTCTAAGGCGACATTCAAACTTAACTTTTAAACTTTCTGTCTGGCGGTCAAGTTGAGAATGAAAATCTTTTGCGAAATTGTAGCGAAGCAGCATTAACCTACTTTTAACCGAAATCCCGAAATCTCGATGTTTGATTACGTTTCCTATTTCGACAACTGGAAAGTGCTCTTCGCCCAGTTAGCGAACAGTTTTAGCAAAGGTTAATTCCGTATAATCTGAATGAAATCAATCAATGCAGTGGAGTATGGTAAATTTACTCAAAAAAAACAAATTTACCCGAAAATCTGCAAATTAAACTACGTTCAGTTTACTTGGAGTATTAAAAAATCATACCTACACATGCGATCTTGTATAATTGAAAGATGTTTACATACTTCCAAACAATGTTTATTCGATCGATCCCATAAAAAATGACAAGTGTCAAACAGCGCACTTCTTCTATTGAAGGTGAAGGCTTGTTATGAAAGTGGAGCAATTCCACAAAAAAACGGGCAATCAGTTTAATCGACCATTTTTGATTTGGCTGAAACCTTGCATAGATGTTTCTATCTAGCTTTTTACGCGCCATAATGGCGGACGCTATAATGCAAAGTTCGTAATAAATTACCCATCCTATTGACAATTCTGCTTACGTCAGTTTGGAATCTTCATATATTTTATCAAAAGAAAAATATATCTGGTAACATTTGTGTTGCCAATTTTTCAGAAATCGCAAATCTGACGTAAGCAGAGAGGTTCGCATATTACGAACACGCATTATAGCGACCGCCATTATGGTGCGTGAAAAGCTGGATAGGCAAGAGGTGCCATTTTGTGCTATTTGTTTAATTTTTTGGAACCCGACTCATTTTTGAGAAGCTATTGAAAAATGCTATTTTGGGAAGGTATTGATGATTACAAATATTTTGAGGGCTAAAATTGTTTGTTTGATTGCTATGACGTCTTCGGCAAAGTTTTAGATAGTAATTTTGTTTTTCTGCAAAAAAATATACACTCTAGAAAAAAAAATGTTTTTTGTGGAAAAAAGTTAAAATTAAAATTAAAATTTATTAGGGTATCGGCTCTATTCTCGTCAGGTTTTACCTATTATCGTCTGGGGGGTTAATGAAGTGATACAGAACTAATATTTTGCCGAGAGGTACTCTGAAGAACCATCATGCAAGAAATTACCGATCTTGGGCATCATTTACCCCCTGACGATCATAGGTAAAACCTGACGATAATAGAGCCGATACCTATCCAAAAAAGTTCATTTTTTTAATCTAATTTTTTATATAAAACCATCAAAAGATTACCTAAACAATGCAACCGGTCCGATCATGGAGAAGTCAAGAGAAAAAAACATTGTGTAAAATAATAACCAGTGACTTTAGAAAACAATTTGTGCATCACACTGATGAATAGATGAATCATTGTAATTTTGTTTTTCTGAAAAAAATATACACTCTAGAAAAAAAAATGTTTTTTGTGGAAAAAAGTTAAAATTAAAACTAAAATTTATTAGGGTATCGGCTCTATTCTCGTCAGGTTTTACCTATTATCGTCTGGGGGGTTAATGAAGTGATAGAGAACTAATATTTTGCCGAGAGGTACTCTGAAGAACCATCATGCAAGAAATTACCGATCTTGGGCATCATTTATCCCCTGACGATCATAGGTAAAACCTGACGATAATAGAGCCGATACCTATCCAAAAAAGTTCATTTTTTTAATCAAATTTTTTATATAAAACCATCAAAAGATTACCTAAACAATGCAACCGGTCCGATCATGGAGAAGTCAAGAGAAAAAAACATTGTGTAAAATAATAACCAGTGACTTTAGAAAACAATTTGTGCATCACACTGATAAATAGATGTATCAATCTACAAACTCCTTGAGTTTTTTTCGTAAACATAACGTTTAAGCGCCGAACCTGGCGGGGAGTTACTATGTGACCTCTCACGTAAATTGACGCGTTTTGGTAATGGCTAGGAGCACCAGAATTCACAGGAATGGTTAAAAAGCTATACTCTTCTAGGGCAGCTATTTCGAGCTTTAGAGTAGCACTTTTTTTCGCTTTTGTCGACCAGTGTTTTCGGTTTTCGAAAAAAAAATTATGCCAGATGGCTTGAAAATGCATGAAACGTCGAGCACCAAATACATTATATTTCATTAGGATGGATCATTCATTTGACATTGGGTGCATAAATTGGGAAGTGTATCTGAAAGGGTGCTGCCTTCATTGGCATCGAAAGTTGAAAAAAATTGGTTGTAATTTTCGAAGAATTTCGCTAGTGAAAAAGATTTGCATCGGCAATGGTTGTGACTAATTATCTGGAATCGTCTTAGAATTAACAATAGGTAAAGCATAATCTGCATGCTAATACTTGGCCTTCCATTCAAACTCCTTTTAGATTTTCTATACTGCAACTTCCAAAGCACCAAGGCTTTCCTTTTTATACTGAAACCTCCACGACTGCAACCCAAATAAAATTGTGTTAAAAACCTTACCTTACCAATCAGACTAGAGCCGTGGTGGCTGATGCTGTATCAAGAAGTTGTCGCCATGTTGTGGCTGTGGAGCCATGTTGTGGGCTGTGTTTCGCCAGTTCACCAGGCGTCTCGTCACCCGCAAGTCTCCTTCGATCTGGTCGAGCTATCGTGCACGCTGCGACCCCCTAGTTCTGGTGCCTGCAGTGTCTCTGCAAGCAGCGCGTGCAGTTCGTGGTTCATACGCCGTCACCATTCTCCGTCATCCGTCTATACTCCACCGTAGATAGTCCGCATCACTTTTCGTCTAAAACTTCAAAGCGTTAGATCCTCCGCAAGAAGCGTTGTTATATCGATTCCGTAGGGGACTACCGGTCTAATCAGAATTTAATACGGCGTCAACTTTATGCAACATCGCACTCGATTCGCTCGAAGTGTCTCCCGAAACGGCTTTTAGGTACGATTTCCAACCTGGATGCGTCTCTGAATCTCTTTGCTGGTGTTATTGTCGGTGGTCACTAGTGACCCCAAATACACGAACTCGTCGACCACCTCAAGCTCATCGTCGGTTACAGAGACTTGAGTCGGGAGGCTGATATTGTTCTCCTTGGAGCCTCTCGCTCGCATGTATTTAGTTTTCGACGCATTATTTACCGTCCGATTCGTCCGGTTTCGGCTTTTGGTCGGGCGTAAGTTTCTTCCGCCGTCGCAAAGTTACGTGTTGTGATGTCACAGTCATCCGGGAAGCTCAGAAGCTGAGCAGACCTTGTGAAAATCGTGCCCCTCGTGTTGATGCCTAGCTTCCGGATCACACCAACAAAGGCGATGTTGGCGATAAACAGCAAACAGAAAAGTCCATAACCTTGTCTTAACCCCCTGCGCGATTCGAGAGGGCTTTAGAGTATCCCCAAAACACGCACGTAGCACATCACTTGCGCCATGGTGGCCTTGGTCAGTCGTGTCTCTTTTTTTCCGGATAGCCGTTGTTGTGCTGATCTGCAATAGCTGTTCGTGGTCGACTGTATCATAGGCAATCGTGAAATCGATGAAGATGTGATGTGTGGGCACGTTGTACTCGCAAAATTTCTGTAAGATCTGTCCCATGATCTTTCATGAAGCCCGCTTGGTACTGGCCCACGAACCTCCTACAAAGGTGACAGACGACGAAACACTTCTTCTTCACTATGAAATCAGTTTCTGGTTGAAAATATTTTCGTGTGTGGTGTGTTATACGCAAAGTCCACTGCAACCAGAATAATTAATTTTTGTTTTAAATGTTTGTTTAGGTGGCATTAAAACCAAACAGTAACAAAGAGTAAAAGTTCAGTTAGCTGTTCTTCTGTGTCCCCCTGGGGGACCATTGTGTCAGCTCTGAGTCCCACGCTGACACCAGGACGTTAGGCAGCCGCTACTAACATGGAGATTAGACGCTGTTTTGAGCCGCACTGCCGTGGTGATCAGAGCTTTGAGAAACATGATCCAATAACATGACCTCTTTTTTGAGATTTTCTGTGGGCAACATCTGCCAAAAGATAAAGCAGACTACACTGAACCAAATTGCTCGTACATAAATGTATTATTATTGCTTGACTTTATCCCCGTAACTGTTTTACTTCATTTTAGTACTAATCATCCTTTGCTTACGCCCTTAAAACAAATAAGGAAAAGTATTCTTTTCAGAAAGAAGATATACACTCAACTGTTAAAAATAGCATGATTAACTTTTGGAAAGATTATTGATGAGCAGAAAAACGAAACGAAAATGAAACGATGGTAAATTGAATCGTAAAACAGTTTATGTTTGCATATGATTTCCTCAATGGGGCTGCCATGGATGATTTTCTCTCCCATATGTGCTTGAATTCATGCTACAAATTATCGACAAATATAGCGAATCATATCATTTTACGTCAAAATATCAGTGCATCGAGTATTTCATATGATTTTCGGATTTTCACCCGTCTGATACTTCTGAATAGTAAATCATCTAATAAAGGCTCGACGATTCCGTTCAGTAAGTCCCCTGCAGATCAGCATTACACATAACCTGTAAAATCCAGCGACGCCAGGGACACTACTCATCTAGGGACGAAATAATCTTATTTTGTATTAATATGACTTGTGGAGCTATGGGGTAGGAACCTCTGAGGGCCTGAGCTAAGTTTGACGCTCCTTCCAAGTCGTCAACTCCCCATTTGAGGCCCAAAATGAACTGTTGTGTATTTTGTTTGTCAACATTGAAAAAATTTGGGTGGAGGATGTTCAGCATTACGTAGTTTTAGAAGAAAACATTTATTGTTGGGGAGAAAGGGTCAACAATCTAGATTTTTGCGTAACATCTAGCTCTTTATTTCTTCAATATAAACATTGCCTCTTTCATTTACTAACAATATCGAAAACGATATTCATTATTTCATGATTTCCCGAAATAGCCATGTTTTGAATTTTTTACGAATGGTACAAATACTGGAGCAGTTCAGTTATTTCGTCAAAAGTAATTTTATCATTTGTGCATTGAGTAATTTTATTTCTCTCAGGCTTTCTCGTTAAGGTGTTTGGATTTGGAGTGAAGTTTGTTCTGACCTTAAAATATTGGGCAACACCTTAATCTTTGTTTGCAGCATACAGCGATCATGCACAATATATCCTGTTGTACTTGTATCGCGCTTATTGTCGCGCTTGATTGAATGACATCGACCAGAGCAGTTTCAAACAAGGTTGCATTTTTAATTTTGGGGTGTTTTTCGACGCTTGCGAATAGCTCGCTCCACAAGTACAATTTTTAGAAATGATGTATGACAAACTTGTAGTCCCTAAGTAGTACTACAAGTTTGTCGAATAATGCCATGCTCTAACTCTTATGCCTTAAGTATGAGAGAAGGTCAACTTCTGACAGCAGAATGTAGCACGAAAGCTTTGCTTAGCATAGTGATCAAATTTCCGTCTTAGTATACAATTTTCACAGTTGTCTCAAATACGCATATTTAATTTCACCATCCACACTTATTCTAGTAAAATTGTTGCCTAGACCAAATTCATACATTCGGGTAAAATCATACTATCTATATTGTATGTTTTTTTTTACTAAAAAGGATAATTAGCATATTATGGCGCACGTCATTGTGGTTATAATATAACAGTTATTCTTGAACGATTCGTCTACACTTCTAAGTTTCAGCATTACTGTTTCTACTCAAACTAATCTCATTAATGCATGACTTCGTGGCTGTTCTTCAGCCCTAGTAACAACTCCTTCCTGCATCCTCCTCATGTAACTTGGAACTGCGTTTTATTCAATACCTAATCTATTCATGCGTTTGTTCATTCTCCTTTGCATTTCGTATTTAATACTGCATCCTGTTGCTGTGTGTGTACCTAATAGCATGTGTGCTCTCTTTTGCACAACCAAACCAGGAACCTCTAAACCCGGTTTTTAGCATCCGAAAGCGGGTTCCTGAGCTTCCTGCATCCGCTGCTTGATAGCTGCGTTAGCACCATAAGCCACCTCACTTATAGACCACTGTGTCCTTTTGCTCCCCCCACCCTTGGCCTGCGCACGGTGTGGGGATCTCTTTGCTCTTCTTTCTTCACTTGCAGGGTTCCTTCCACTAGTAAATCCAACCGCTTCTCCCTGGCACGAGCAGCAGCCCGGGATCAGTAACTGCGCAACTCCCAGCTCTCCTTCAGTTGCTGGTGCTGCGGCTACCGCTGCTGCTACTACTGTTCCAGTTTTAGCTGGTCACGCTTGCTCTAGCGGCCGATTCCACGTAACGTACAGCTTACTCAGCCTTTGCGCGTTACTCATCGCTTCCGGCGCTACCACAGCCAGCGCTACTCATCTGCTATATCTATGATCGATCGCAAGCCTCCCACTCCATACACAAGCCCCCCTTCCATCCACCACACAGGGTGTGATTACGGCGGTATATCATTCGAAATTTTGATAGACTGATTACTTTTAAAAGTCACACTAGTGACTATGAACAATCACAAACACACAAAAAAGACAATTATTGACCAGTGAAGTAAAGGTTCCCTCTAATAACAACCAGATTACTGTAAGCAATGCAATCAGCTCAGGTAAAAATGTTTCGTTTGTTGACAGTGTCGCTCTTAGAATATGTACTTATTGTCGTGTGTTTGTTAAGTGGAATGTTTGGATGAGATGAATGTTTGGAATTGGATGACCCCGAGAGTCAGCGAAAATAGGAAAAAAATCTCACACTTTTTGGTTTTCTGATTCAAACTAAACAGTGCCGCACTGCGGCACAGAGACGGTTTTCGAAATTAGTATTTCCATGACGATATTACTAGCGATTAAGACTATTTAATACAAACTACACCGCGTTCTGTGTTGTACAGTAATTCGTTAGGAAAGAGCCATATATTCTCGTTGTACATACTAGACCTTATTTATCAATTGAATGGAAAGTATTTTAGTTAATGTAAAATGATGCGAAGGTTGTTTAATTTATTATTTAGGTCAGTCCGCTGCAGCTTCTAGGGATCGATGCGAGTTCGATTACGCACAAGAAACAAACAAGAAATACCAATACGAACAGATTCGAATAGTTTGAAGAACAATCACAATGGTAAATACTCATCCTGGTGGAAAGGTAGGTTCAAGATCGATAATATGCGGTATCAAATACGTTTCAAATGGTTAGTCTGCACCAGGTGGAACGGTTTTTTAGCGGAATTGAAATTTTGGCAAAATTTTCGATTCTCTTCTCACGAGCACTTTATTTATAGTACCAAAAATTCCATCTTGCTAAAACCTGACTTTAATTTTTGCTGACCTTGAAAACAGTTTATATGACATATTTTTCAGTATATCCGGTTAAAATACTTTTAAATGGCAACCAAATGTTACTTCGAGTTAACTTTTTTGAATGCGTCAGATACAATTGATTGCGTACCACCACTCTAGGAGACATCGGCCATATTTAACCGAAGTAATTGCACAGTCGAAATTTTTTGTCACTTTCAGCTGTTCCAGCTGAAGTTATTATCATCATCTGTATCTGTTTCGTCCGATGGCTGGATATTTTCCAGCTTAAATTTATTGGAATTTAAAGTTTTTGTGGTGATTAATGTAACCTTCTAGTATTACGTCTGTTAGTCTGTGCACGGAGCGACCATATCTCCCTTTTTTGACAGTTCAGGGAGCTTGTTTACAAGAATTTTGAAGCAGAAAATCAATTTTTTGTTTATTCATACTAAGATTGTGAACTATTCCATTATGACGAGCATAAAAAGCCAATTAAAAACGAACACATTTTGAGATTGCAGTAGCTCAATCCCGAAATGTATAAGAAAATAAAATCTAGTTTTGATGGCATCGAAAAAAAATTTAAGCCTTCCGAGCTGTCAAAATCCGATTGATGACGTTATCGTGCGATGATGTATTACAAACAAAACAAATACTGACATTTTCGGTGAATTATGACAAGGTCAAATTATGTTGCTTTTTGTGAACGAGACATCGCCTCATGTGATTCTCTTAAGGGGTTATATACCTTTTTGCTCGAGAAAAAAGAGCAAAGTTCAGAGTTTATTTTAAACATTTAGCACCTTTTCATTGCATAAAAGTAGTAATTTTCTAAATGTTTAGTTATCCAACAACAACAAAGCACGTTTGTTCGTAAGAAATACCAATCATTTGGGGAGTAATGGCCTTTTTTCTGAAACGCTTACTTATGCCAGAGGTTTGCGGTGTTCACGATAGCGACACAGCAGATCAACTGAAATCAATAAACTCAAATTATTTCATTAGTTTAGAATTGTGCCGGGTATCTGAACGATCGATTTTCTAAGTATTTTATTTTCAGTGCAAACGGAAACGTTTTACCCGAGAAAAAAACATGTTTTAAACGCGGAAAATTATATTAAAATATTTTTATCCGGCAAATGTCAACTACGTGTATCAAAAATAAATCTTTCAACGACCGAGGAATTTAATAACGAACATTTAAAAAGAAAGATTAAGAAAATCGGTTCAGTAGTTTCACCGCAATCGTGAACACGGCAAAGCCATTTTTTGAGAAACACCATTCCGAGATAAACGCGTATAAAGTTTCAAGTTTAGCTTATGGGCCCGTGGCGAGGCGCGCTGCAAATTGCTCTAACTTTCTCCCTATTGCTCAGATCTTTATGAAAATTTGTAAAAATGTTCTCAAGATGTTGTACTTTAAGATAATCCAAAAATTTTATTTTGATTTTTTGAAAACTAAAAAGGTATATAACCAATTAAATAAACATAATACGAGCAAGTTTTTTTTTGCATTCTTGTGAATAGAATTTTAATCAAACATAGAACAAAGATATGAAATTTCAACGCGGAAGCAATTACAACACTCGCTTCTGCAAAAAAAAAAACTGTTATAATGAACAAAAAACATTAACCTTCAATGGCCGGTTTTGGCCATAACTAGCTTGTGATCAAAACGATGCGCAATTTTAAAATCGCTAGCGAACAACCAGAATAAAATACAACAAGCGATTCAGTTATGAAATATTCGCTATACAATCGTACTCCTATTGTAATACTTTTTTGGTGCTTGCTGGCTTCTCTACTCTTACAAAAAAAATTGAATTTGGATTTTCTTTTTTTGTGATTTCACGTATATTCTTATCCACTTTTAGTGAGCCTGTGTATCTTGAATCCGAATCCGATCCGAAAAATCTCATGTTCTAACCTGCCGGACTTTTCATCCCTGATAGTGCCCACTTTGATTAGTTCAGAACAGTTTCAGACAACTAAATTGTCTATTTAAGAAACTTATTTTGAAAAAGGTCTGAGATGAGCAATTTTTTTTAAATAATTTTTAAATGAATTTTTTTCAGTGCAAGATCTCAAGTATTTTTTTTTCAATGTTTTCAAAAGAAATACTTGATAATTCTGTGAAAGCCATCTCTTGACAACTTTTCTCTAACTTTCATTGTTATGTTAGTCCAGAAAAATTAAAATAAAAAGTATACCAAGTTAATTGGGGTAGTAAGGCCTGGAGATCCTCAAAATTTCATTGAATTCTGAGGGGGAACTGCTAGCCCCTCAATCAAGTTGACGCGAAATGCGTCTTGTTAGTTTGATTTTATTCTGTACTACCGCATGTAGCATAAGGGATTTACTACTGTCTAATTTTATATAACGAATTATTCATAAAGGTTTTTTCCTTTTTCTCGAGTTTTGTTGGGACAAAACATTCCAATTCTGAAAAACGAAAAAACCAAAACAAACAGACGACATGTTGCCAAATATATTTTTCAAACAGTCCTATGTCGGAAAAACAGTCGAGAGAAACGTGATTTTAAGTATTTTAATATGACAAACATTTCGTAAAAGTATTATTACTCCATCACAAATGTTTTCACAAATGCACACACCTAATAAGGAAAAGAATGTTTCGTACGCAAAAAATACAAAAAACATGTAAAAACACATAACGAGAGTGTTATGCCATTATTTTGCCCATCGATCAACAAAATTTTCGCACACCAGGTCGAGAGTATCAGTTTGCTTATTTTCTGTTAAAGTGTAGTTTCCTCTGGCCATTTTTTCTAATGTGTCGAAAATTCCTGCTTTTGAGTTGCTAAAAAATTTTAGAAGTGAACACGATGATTTCCATAAGAATTCCATCGACTTCGGTAAAGCTGCTGCGGAACAGTTTCCGTCAACTCCTTGGCAATACCACAGGGTGCTCAATAAGTTTGAATACTCTTTGCGAATGTATTAAAAAATGAAAATATGGTTTCATGCTATTCTTTCCCGAATCAATTCTAACTGTAACGACGTTTCTTGAAAATTTTTACGACATATTAGCTGGAAGCACTGCCGTAATCTTGCAAACTGGCGTATGCGCCTGCGTGTAAAACTTTCAGTTCGAAGCTCCCAAAATCGTTTGTATAGCTTTAGGACGAATTTCAGCAATCAGATCTGTACATAAAGCATTGATATGGTGACAAAACATTGCCGAACGTACGATTTATGGGAAAAGATTTACTAGCTAAAGTTATGTTACCAACGTCATTTTGTCATACAGTGATTTTATTTTTTTCAATGTTTCTACAACAGAGAACAGATATCCATCTCTTTTTTAAAAGTATGTGTTAGAACTAGGAACCGTCAATTCAACCAAGGTGGTAATGCTCCCACCAGCGTTGCCAGATTGAAAGACATGTCTTCAAATGGAAGACATTTACCCTAGAGACTGTGTTATAAAGAGATACGCAAAGAGAAAAGCAGGAAATATGGCAACCCTTTGCTAATATTCTATTCCAAATAATTCTGGCAACCACATTTAATTTCGCATGACTTTTCATACGCACTAGAAAGTGTAATGAAATTCCGAAACTTTGTAAGGATATATAACTGAGTTTCAAAGCTTGTTTATATATTTTTTTAATTTTCAATGCATCACTCATAATACGAGCATAACGAACACATTTTCCGTTCAAACGATAATTGCACGTGGTTCACAACAATTATACTAATTACAATACACATTCTGTACGAAAAGTAACACTCCTGAGTTTGTTTACTTTGCACACGTGGAGCCTCGATTTGACGGTTTACTTGGAGTTTTCGACCTCACTTTTTGCGTATATGTTTATATTACACCGTCTGTAATTTAACCTACAATGAAGACATTCTTTTCTGTGAAGACAAAGAGAAGACGTTGGAAAATATGTGAAGATTGGAAAATGTTTGTTAATGACCCCCATTTTGCATTAGTGGCGACCTTTTTTTTTGCTCGACAGTTTTCGATTTGCCGGTAATTTTTTCAGCCTTCGGGCCGTTCTCACCTGGTGCTTCGGGCGGGAAGACATGTAAAAATATTTTTTTGCGGACCGTGAAGACTTTTGAAAAAATGACCTGGCATCTCAGTGTGACGCCCGCGTCACTGACAAACCAAGCACTGATATCGATAAAATATCGATACGGAAACTGTGATATAAAAATTCATCGTAGTATACGACAAGTCGCTCAAACAATTTTTTTGCATAATCAGTCAAATAGTCAGTAAATAGATTCGCGGTCCAGAATACGTTTCCGGAAATGGATTTGATAGCTGAATATAATAGCACTCGTGGCCTCTACCATCTTCTACCTGTACTTCTTCCGTAAGAAAATCACAAGGGCGCTTTAGCCGTCCACGAGCATGGACCAAGCTTCGGGGCCTTAGAGGGCTGCAGTTTGGTCTATGTTTTGTAGATAGTCTTAAAGATGACCATGATGTTTTGTGCCGCAGAGTCCGGAAACTGAAGGAGGCACGATTTCTTGCCATAGAACCTCGACGAATTTCTCTGCTGATATCGTTCTCGATAGTCACAAGCAGGCTTGTCTTTTTTGACTCCTCAGAAAATCTCTAGAGTGCAGGAGAATATCTTTCACTGCGAAAACAACTGCTCTCATACTAAAGACTAAATCATCGCACATGCTAGAAGAGAACGACGGACCATGTGTATCTGGCGAGCTTGCATAAAGCACCGCGGTGAAATCTGGAATCTTTCTCTTGAGAGATAGTAAACTATGGTGTACTTTCTCATACGTATTGACATTCCGCACAATAATTACACCTCAGAGCTATCTGTGGTGCTTTTTACAGTTTGTTTGTTAAGCATGGCAGAAAAGGAAAAGAGATTGGGAGAGATAAATAGCCTGCCTTTTTCGTGCCGGTCGAATTTACTTATGTCTAATTCGAACTCGCCAGTGTGCACTGCGGTGTACTTCTTCGTATTCGCTTTAGCGTGATTCACCCCTTTTGTTTCTCACAGATGTGGAGTAAGTGTGGAAGTGGAAGTGTGTCTGTCTGTTCGTAAGCGTAAGAGACACTTTGGAGTGCAGAAAGAAGCAATGTGGTGAAAGGATTGCTACCCGCAGGCACGTACTGAAAGAGAAGTGCGCGGTAAATTTTTTCTCCGCTCTTTCCACATACTAAGGAGAATGACACCGCTAATCTGAATCCGTGGTAGGAGGTTCACATTGTCTTCTCCGGGGTCGATTGTAGACTTTTGTGCATCTTTCCGATTGCAGAAATATCAATATTGACATTTTTTGACAATCTTGGACTCTTTTCCAAAGACCAGGAGTCGCCATTTTGGATTTCAATATGGCATGCATAATGAATTTCTGGCCTCTAGGTAGCGCTGTGGTTCCGGGAATGTTCATATTGGGTTATATTTAGGCTGACCAGACGTACCGTTTTGAACGGGACAGTACCGTTTTTTCGACTGTTTTCAACCGTCCCGTCTTTTTGCAATTTTGTACCGTTTTCGGATACTCCTTGAGAAAATCAGGAATAGAGCTTTGCATTGAAATTTTCCTAAATGGAAAATAAGTTTCCAAGCAGCCAGGATTTTCTGATATTACTGACTACGTGTTGTGCCTTCCTGACAGTACTGCACCACTGGAAGGACTTACCCTATCATGAATTGATGAAAAAGTCGCGATTGAAAGTTGAGACCATGATAATTGTTAGTCAAAATCTCGATCATCATGTGACAAATTTCAAGAAATTGGTTTAAATATGGTTTTAATATGTGCTTCTTTTGTTTCGAACCCCTCCCTTTCAGAGACCACAGACTCAAACCAGTAGAACAACCTTTTTCGGCCCCGAAAGCCCTTACATACAAATTTCCACACCAATTCGCTGATTCGTCCTTGAGTTAAATCGTGATTTGCGGACTCCAACTTATCTTTATTATATAGAATAAGGGAGGGTATTTAGCTGCATATACAGGCTAACCGACGCGGATGATGTCGACTTGCTGACATTTGTTGTTTGTTTACCACGCACGATAAAAGAGTACTGCGACGTTGTAGTAAAGTTGTTTGCGGCACGCAGGTCAGGAGTTCGTGTTTTCTGATGAGAATCTCTTTACCTTGCAACATCTGCATAATATCCAAGAAGATTAGCTATGGGCGCCGACGTTGGTCAGCAGCTTCCCGTCCCACACAAACATCCCGCGGTTCCAAAGCTCCATCTCTTAATACTGTATGACTAGCTCGAGATGTATTCCAAAAAATCTCACGATTCATGCACCTGCTCCGTCGGCATCCCGTCCAAATCATGGAAATAAGCTTTTCAAATTGGTCAATTCGCTCTGCTTGGCCAGTATGTACGACTATACATAAAAGTCCAGGGGATTAAGGTCCTGTGGCAGCTGTGGGAGGCCACGAAGTCTTTTCGTGATAATCAGCCAAATTCTCCCGACACCACACTTGGACGATATTCGCCGTGTGAGCCGGTGCGCCATACTGTTGAAAGACGCAATGTTCCTTCGCGGGGAGGTCCGGAAGGCCACAACTTTTTCAAGAACCTCGATCTTATAGTACGCGGTGTTGTTTTTCACGTTTTTGTCTCGATTAACATCAGTGGGAGCTTCCCACGCCTGGATATGACCGGCGTGGCGCTCTGGAACACCGGGATGTTTGTGTGGGATAGGAGGATGCTGGCCAACGTTCACACCCAAAGCCGATCATTTTGGACATTGTGTGGACATTTTGTGGCATTGACAGAGATTTTCTCATCAGGAAACACGAACTTCTGACCTGCGTGCCACGAAAGTATCAGTTTGACTCCGTCCAGCCTCTTCTCCGTTGTAGCCTGTAGACTTGTATCCCAGGTCCTTTGCCATGATCGTGTAAGCAGCCCGGATCGAGCAGTTCTTCTTCCGACGAACTCGCTTCCCCGCAACTTGGTGCTGCTGACGTCCTCACCGAACGCGGCCGCCCGGATCTCGCAAGGTCCTTGGCCAAGTCTGTCTTCCGGACCGACGGATGGTGGTAGAGATGAAATCCCGCTTCACCCCGTGGGATTTCAACCGACGGAATATGTCGCCGAATCACTCACCATGAGGCTCAAACTGACACCAATACCAATACACAGAAAGCACGTGGTGCGCACATAAACAACGATGAAAAGTTGTATTCGAACTAATTGAGCACCCTGTAAGTTAAACGCCTTCATTTTCGCTACAAAATATATTATGAACAATTGGTTGTAAAATACGTTGCACAGTGGTACAGAACGACAATTTAGGCGGAAATGGAGTTTTCGATACATTTTTGTGATTTTAGAGCCATACTTTATATGGCGAAGTTGCTTATTATAATTTGGTCTACATTTAAACTGAGGTGAAAATAAGGGTGGTCGTAGAACCAACGAAATAAACCAACTAAAATTTTTATTAGTGGAAAATTAATATTTTATTTTCAGTAAAGTTGTAGATCACTTGATTCTAAGCAGCTTTGTTGAAGACTACTTTATTGTAGCTCTTAAATTGACTGAATTAGAGCAAATTTGCCTAGGGTGGATCTTAAAAAACGGTTTTTTCGCTCTACTTTGTTCAATTCAATTTTCTCAGTAAAATTATGTTCAGACGACTTTTAGAGCTTTAAAAGACGCAAGATTTGGTGGCTATACTTTAACGATATCTTTTATGGGTGAAAAGCTATTGAGCTTTTATTTTTTTAAATACGCCCTTTTCAACTGTTGATATCTCTGAATGGGGCAGATGAAAAAATATCTTCTGGTTTCATTTGAAAGAGCAACTTTTGTACTTCATCATAAAAAAAATTGGAGATAAGTTATTTCTTAAAATCGAATAAAATAAGTTTGAATATGATGATTTTCAGTCGAAAAAGTAAGGTTTTCACAGCCTAGTTGTTTTATTTGATAAAACTGATGTACATATGCTTCGGTAAAATTGAAGATAAGCTAATTTTCGAAACTTTTTACGTAGAATTACGTCTCATTTGATTTTCAATGTAATTTGTATACGCATCTTCAATTAAAAAAATTTCAAAATATTAAAATTTATATACGACACAATCTTTAAAATAACTTTCGGCAGTTACAAAACGATGAAATTGCTGTTAGCAATGCAAAAAAATACTTTTCTCTTCCGTTTATGCATAATTGGCAAAATTTAATGTTCGTTATTTTGAAAAGAAAGTTTTGATGTTTAATCAATTTTCGTGCTTCTATTGGTAGATGTGACAAACTTTCGCATTACACCTATAGCCTACAGCAGATGTTTTGAAATAACCCTTACTTTAGTAAGCTTCACCAACTTCAAACGCTTTTCAAAGCTGTCGCAGACACGGATTCTATGGGTATTCCATCCCAGATTTTGTGAGCAATTAGCTTGTTCCAAGTTGAAGATCTTGTTATCAGCAAGCTTTATTTAAGCGACATTTTAAGCGACATTATGGTGGACCAGACAAAAAAGTCCATTGGGTTCTTCTATTTTTCATTTTTATCCAGGAAAACCGTCAAATTGTTCCTACACCAGCTTTGAACCAAGTTCACAGTATGTGCTGGTTCACCGTCTTGCTGCAATACATTGTGGTAAACTCCGAAGAGTTTTAGAAGGCTCAGGGTAACAATTTTCTCCAAAACTATCGTTTTATAATGAACAGCATTGACTTTGATGCCTTTTTCGATGCCCCCAAAACCATCACGGATTCTGCACTCCGAAATATTGGGGCCTATTACAGAAGACGAGGCGAGCGGCAAGCTATTCGTCCGACCAATTTTGGTATTGCAGATGGCGAGTCGGCTGAATTATGGTCAAGTAGCGTCTGTCACTCAGCTGTCCCTAATACAACATTTTGCCAAAACATCATATCAAGAAGACCGGCATTTCTTGATCGATTCTATACCTAAGACAAGACGTAACAGCTGGTCACCGTTACATTCAACCAATTTGAACCGGCTGCTGATTGGCTGAATTCGATAACGCAATCGTCACGTAGAAAATACAACGAGGTTACTTTTCACTGTAAAACAGTGATGCTGGAGAGTCATTATTTAGCTAATTTAATTGTTCATAAATCATGATGCAAAAGTATGCAAGGTACATGATATTACCGAGTAATGTATTTCACTGTTATAACTTTAAAAATGCATTGATTAATCGTTTTATTTCTATTTCGGTTTTTACTATTTCGGTTGAAGTCCAAAAAACTTAGAAAGAAAAAATTTGGGTACCAAGAAACTTAGGAAGAAAAAATTTGATAGTAAAAGTATGCTTTATTGAACATAAAATAATAAATAAGAATTGAGTATTATTCGCCTATGTATTGCAATTTTAATTTGTTTCATTTTCATTGACCTGCAGAAGTTGTTAAAAATAATCATTCTGGCATCAGCGGTATGGAACGTTCAAAAAAATTTCGACGGGGATGACGGCCGTTACGAAAAGAAAAATAAGAAGCCAGCTGTCGGGTCTTGTCTTAGTTCCATACAAATGACAAGCGTCAAATCAAACAGCGGCCTCCATCTATCAAAAATGGAAGTTTGCTATGAAAGTGCTGCGAAGACAGAATGTGCGTATGTGGAGGTCTAGCCTGTGCATTCGGCTTGCATTCGCATCGACAGCACTTAAAAGACTTCGCTGCCAAAACTGTCGCTCAACCTCAGGCAGAGTTCCCAGAGTTCTCTTCTTGATATGATGAATTCGATTTTGCTCTCCTCGTCAATGACTGCGGGCGAAGAGAGTTGCTCGCCTCGTCTTCTGTAATAGGGGCCATTAATATTGGACCGGATTCCTTTTGATAAGGTTTTGTTCAACAACTTCACAAATCAGACTAAATTTATTTTGCAAAGCTTATCTTCAACAATATTTTTGTTTTGTTTAGTGTTCAGTCAAGCCTATAGTTAATGAAGTTTTGAAGTGTACTAAAACACATTAACTGACTTTTTGTCAGCACCAGAATGTGTAGTTGAACAGAAACAATTTTGTAAAAAGAAATTAACTTCCTTTTTTGTGCAACTTACTAACAAATTCCTGTATTATTATAAAAAATTGATTGTTCAAAAACTTTACGGAGAAAATAATTTAGTTTTTATGCATTCAGTGCATAATTTGGTTCGTTTGAGTTTCTTCGCTGTATTGCAACATCGTTTGTATGTAAATTGACTGCTTGTAATTCATTACCACATTCATTTTGACAATCGTATGTCGTTATCATTAATCATCGTTTCTGCGATTTTCGAGAGCGTTTCAATACAAGTGATGCACAAAGTAACTACTCGTAAATACCGTTAATCTGGTGTTATGCTTTGAACCAAAAATACCAACAAACAAGCAGTGCCACCAACTTCTTCGATCTTGGTGAGACTCTATTGATAAACATTGCTTTGAGAACGATTAAATCAATTCAATTCCAAAATTCAATTCATTACAATTTTCCGCAAATTAAAACAATTCAAGATGGAAATCTTTGCACCAGGTGCCCTGACAAACCGTAAGAAAGGCCATAACTATCAGCTTCCACTCCAAAATGCAGCTTAGAAAAAAGGCTTTTAATCGACAAAAGACGCAATATCGTTTAAAAATGGAAAGACTGATAAATGCAGCACACACACTCGTATGACAAACGTGCAACGCAGACAGACATGCAAAACGTAAAATCCATACCAAGTTATTAAGGAAATACTCGAAGCAATACAATTTTTTATCACAACAGCACAGGACTGTCTTAATAGTAAATTATTTGTATAAAAAAACTTACTAAAATAAGTGGCTATAAAAGCAGAAGATAGAACAGTGAACAATAATCATTCTATCTCATAAGATACCAGCAATGTATTATATTTTATAAATATATCAGAAAAAAATTAGGGATAGAATCAGTAGAAGGAGGTAAAAAACTTGTTGGCACTGATATATAGTCGACATTAACGTAGAAACTGTGCACTGAAAGCAAGTTTGCATGTGACATAAATACGGGCTGCAGAAGGCAGTTTTTAGTATACTTCTTCATGAGCTGCGCCACGAAATTGAATTTAACTCGAGAAAAATCATACATGGCGCAGTGACAATAAATACATATTTATTCTAAGTCATGTAGGCAACCTTAGAGTCAAAGTCAGTCAGGTATTTAGCGAAAATTCACACAATCTCAAGATTTTTATCAAAACTGGTCAAAAACGAAAAACGAACGCAAACGAAATAAACTGCCTCCAGTGTATTTTATCGATCCATGCATTGAAGTGAAAAAAAAACAAAAAAATCAAATTCAATCTAGTCATTGATAACTTATTTAGTTTTTCTTTTCTTATGAATATTATATATTTGCACTGCCGAGACAAACGGTGAAACCGAATCATGGAAACCGAACAGAGAACAAGAAGCGAAATCTCCAACTAATACTAAATAATACTTTTCTGCTGTCTCACTTTCCGACAGATTTTTATACTGCAGCTACTGCCGAGGAAAGTGTTTCTACATAAATATCTTACGAAAAAGTACATTTTTAATATTTCGATTGGGACAAAATTCAAACTTTACTGTTTATCAAGAAGGAAAATTAATTGAACTACAACCAACATGAAGAAATAGTTGACAAAAAAATTCTCGACAGTAAGCATCGAATAGAAAATAAGAAAAAAGAACAGATCCGCAAACAATGCTCTATTAGTTCATAACATGTGCCATACCTACAGATAGAATTAAATAGAAATTAGTACATTAAAATCGACAAGAGTAGTAGATTTCATCCCGTTCTAATCTCACGTCTGTTCCTATTAGAAGAACACTTAAACCACTTGTAGTCACGCCTCTCGAACTCACCACACTGTCGTGCCGAACTAGGCAGAAACGAACAACTACCCAGAACCAGCTGCCTGCCAATCTACTGCTTTTTTTCTTTTCACCTACTGCTGCACAAATGCCTTAGAAGTCACACACAAAACCACGCGAATGACGCCGAATGCTGCTCGAAAGAAGCACTGCAACAGACCTAATTACGAATAGATCACCGAACCCTCCGAAAAGCCATTATTTACCATAAATGATTATATCAACGAATGAAAACTCAGCGAAACAAGGCAAGATAATAATTTAAACACTAATTCCTCGCCGCGCGGACCCAGGAATCTATAATCGCATTAGTTTCTACAGATGTGCCGTAACGAATAAAATACACAACAAAAAAAAACACAAATATCAAAAATAATTTATTAGATTTTGCTAGGAGCAAAAACAGTCACTTAGCTACCAAGCGCCGATAAGTGTTGCAGAATTATTAGCATATGAGTCAGATGCATACTGCGAGTCATGTTATGGAAAAGATTGAAATTCGCTATGCTGAAATTTTGCAGAGAGAAAATAGTATGGCATACAAATTCAAACACAAAAAAAAATCAAATGTTTATACTAGTAATATAGGAGAATGCTGTACTATGTTACGATTAATAGTTATATTGAATTACGCAATGTAACATGCAACTATTCAGAAAAATATATACATATAATGATGGAATGCAAAACGAAAAAAAACAATATAAGTATATTCAAAACAGTAGCAGCGCTTGTTTCAATTCTACAATATGGTATCACATTCGGGTAATAAAGACAAGTCACAAGTTTTCTTTTTAGTGTACCGACAAAAATCATCTCTCACTCAATTTGATGACATATGCATCTGCCACCTTTTAGGATAAGTGTGAAAAAATAATGGGAAAAGATTGATCGACGAATCTCATGCCGATTCTTTAGGTCGTTGACAGCACTCTAAGATGCCAATGAAACTTTGTGAGTTTGAATAGCGGAGTTCTACAGGTCTACAGAAGTCGGATTAAAAAACGATAGTTTAAATTGACAAATACATATACAAATAATCGGCTTAACATTAATGCAAGAGAAGTAAGGTAATGTATCATGATTGGATCAATTTAGACTATTTCATGGTACATAGATTTTCATGTCATATTTTCACAATGCTTATCGTATGAAATTTGTATCATGATTGAAACAGAGTAAATCATGATTGATACAAAAAATGTATCATAATCGAAGCAGCCATTTTATTTTAGATCCATTCATGATCAAGTGTTTTAAGGTAGACAATAAAATTGCCTGCACTCTCAAGGAAAAAGTTTTTCTAACATTTTTTTTTGCATTAATTGTACCTTTTTTAATATGAAATCTATCATTATACCAAGCACAGTGAAGTGAAGCAGTGAAGTTTCAGAAGTAAGCTGTTCCAATCATGATACGAAACAGGCTTTCGAAATCCACCAAAAATTCGAACTTTAAAGCAAATATTTCGCACAAAAAGGTTCTTCATAAAGCAGAGCATCTTTCTGCAAAAGATTAATTCTCTATGTTTTCATTATCCCGCCCCAAAGTTTCGCTAACATTTAAGAGGGTATTGCACACTTCATAGACGGGTTTGTGTAGAATCTCCCAGTTACGAGGTCAGTAAAATAGCATTTCTAATCAACAAACCAACACGATAAGCCGATTCAGAGCGAGAAAATCCGAAATTGTTTCACGTGCTTCCCCAAATTAGATTAATAACCGTTCGTTCGGGTCGGTGATTATTATACATTTACACACTATGTTTACCATACGGATCGACGACGTCATCGAGTACCGATGTTGATAGATCCTTGAACGGCCTTGCGTGCTATCAACTCGTGCAAAGTATGCCACAACAGCTGCCTTTCGTTTCGATTACCGATTATGTGTAAAATTTTGTAAGAAGACCCGGCAGCACGAGCAGCGAACTTTGATCGCACGGAGCTCCCTGCTGCTGCCGGTCGGAACTTTCGCGATACGTTTCGCAATAAATCAACACAGCGCCAGTTCGGACTCCCCACAGTAAGTGTAAGCAAGCGCGTGAGAGAGTCGGAGGCATCGCGTTTGCAAATGAGTGACGTCGCCAAAACTAACCCATGGCGAACGTCTACGGTTATATACTGACGCAGGGGCAGTCAGTTGTTTTGCATCGGAAGCGTTTCGCGTGAGCGATCGACCTGTTTTGCCGGCTGTTTTCGCACGGGTCTTTCGCTAGCGCCATTGCCTAGCTGAGCTTAGGCACGTACACCGGCCGGCGAGTGTGGAGCACAACAGCTGATGAACGCGAAGCGGATGGCTTAACATGAACAACGAGAAATGGTCGTCAATTCACTGATTCGCTTGCACAGCGATGTCGAATCTCTGAAATCACCAACAATTTTAGAAACTTGGATGTGACGGCAGTACACTGATCACTTGAGTAAAAATGTAGTCATATTTACCACCTCATTACAACCAAATGTTGTTGAAAAACATGTAAAATTTATTGCCATAATTTTATTATTTTTCAGCCCCGTTCAGTTTAACTGGAGTAATATTTACTACAACTGAACCCTTGATTGAAACTGCTTAGGAAGATTCGATTAAGAAATATCTGAAATAAAGCCTCATTCCATGCATTCCTTCCATTTAGGTTAGTCCAGTTACATGGATGTCTGGAACTTCAATTTGTAACAGAAGAACAAACAAAAACAGAAAACTAAGCCGATGAAGTTTTGAAAACATTAGAAAATGCTACCCAGGTAGCATTTTCTACCCAGGCTTTTCTACACAGAGGGGAGATTCAAAATCTAGCTCTGTTGGAAGGTGTTGTTTATTCCCGCTATTGAAGGCAGTGAGATATTCGAAATCACCGCCTACTGCTGGCCGATTCAGTTCTCAATACTAATGGTCACCCACCACTAAATTAATTGATTTGAGCAGAAGCTAGCACTTTTATAGCTCAAATAATAGTCTGTTAATATATAATATTCTGTCGACCGTGTTAGAGAAAGCAAGCATTGAGCGAAGAATCAGAGGCCACAACAACGAGGTTTGACAATTTTCAATAGTGCAATCGATCGAATAATCAAACTACAATTTACCCTATTTAGGCGGCTGCATAGATGATTTTTCAAACGATTGCTGTAAGAGTGAAGGAAATTGGTTAGAAACTGACTAAGTTTTAAACATTTGAAAGTGGACAATTTTCGTGACGCCCTCATGTTTTCGGTTTTTCAATTTGTACCCCTACATTTGTTGCCGTAAGACGTAATTCTACGTCAAAAATAACGACAAATGAAACAGTAAGTAAAAACCGGCATACCTAAAACATCGAATTATCAAAGCAGATAAATCAGGTTTAGAAGAAACTACACAAAAGGTTAAACTGAAGAAACAAAAAATAAAGGTATAAAAAGAAAACAAAAAAATTAAGTAGGGGAAATTAAAAATGAAGAAAAACACAATTTCACAAAAGCTGAAATACCAAAATTTGGGCAAATTAATACAGACAATTAATGAAAAATCAGGAAAAAATGAAAAAGATATTTGGAATACTATTAAACAAAAATATTGAAAAATTGAAAGCAGAAAAATTTAATGAAAACTTCCAAATAAAAACAGAAGAAAACAGAAATACAATATAAAAAATTAACAGAAAAATTGAACGAATAACAAAACAATATAAAATGAAACAAACAATATAACAATAAATAAATAAAATAACATTAGACAAGGGACCGGAACAAACAAAAACATGGACCACATCGAACGAAAAAGCAGGAGATCTGGAACATAAAAATATTACAGGTAAGTTCCCTTTTTTTGGCAAGCAGCGCCTCCATTTTTAGTTGCCAAATATGGAACAGTGCCGAAAATGGAATATTTTCTCTGAATTTTGTTTGTTTTTTTTCTATCATATTAAGTATTGAAAAACAACATTTAATTATCAATTGGACATTACATTCACTTTAAAGTGTCTTTTATTTTGTCTTACGAGTGAGAATGCAACTGATCACTTAAGGCGCAACAAAGGATTAGTCCCATATTTTTTTCTTTTTGTCTTGTTGCTGGGTCATTGGGTATTATGGAGTGAAGTATTCAATTACGTTTGGGAAGAGGTAGCTTTCCGAACTAAATTTCTATTTTTAACAACGGCTCTTACCCGTTGACATATAAGTTTATTAAGCAGACAATGTGTGCAGTAGGGAAAGCGAAAAATAAGCGAACTGAAAATATGATACAGATTTGGAAAAATATACCGCATCCCGACGGGACTTGAACCCGCAATCTCCCTGTCTCCGGCATGGTGTTTTGACTCATTAAACTACGGGGGACGGTGGTACTGTTCCACAATCTATTAAAGGTAGCTTTGTAAAAAAGATATTGTCATGTAATAAATACTTGAAAACATTCTTTTCAAGTAATTTTTAACCGAATGCATTTATCCGAATGTTTACCGGAACAGCGTCCAAAAAATTTTGAAAGACAACAACGAGGTAAACCAGTGCTTTCTGTCCTTGTAGCATTTTTATTTTCACGAAATTAACAATATTTCATAACCATTCCTCGAAAAGCCATCATTATTATTTTTTTATAAAATTTTAAGTCAAGCTAGTTGATTCTCTCTATCTTCTGAAATATTATTCACTTATTAAACTGTAAAGAAAACAATTTTTGTATGTTTGTAAAGATACACTCAATTTTGAATAAAATGCACAAGATTTCGTTCAACGCACGAGCGAGAAGCAAACAAGCAACAGCTGATGAAGGTGCTGCCAGAACCCTTTGAAGTAAATTTGGCAGTGTACGATTTTAAATTTAGTTTACTCATGCTTCAAAAGAAAGTTCAGACAATTCTTTAGATGAGGTTTCAATAAAAATAATGCAAAGTTGCCTACACACTCACAAATGATCATTAAATTCTTAGAGAATGTTGCCAGTCCCTCAGTCGAGTTGGCCCGAAATGTGTCTTATATTGTGTGTATTTACACTTGTAAAGAACAATGAGTTTGAGCCACCAATCAGTAAAGATTAGAAAGAGTTAGAATAAATGTGTTGCCTGAAACGGAACCAAAAGTTGTCAAAACCGGAATGTGCCAGAAACGGAACTTACCTGTTTTACTTAGAATAAATAAAAAAAAAAAACAACTTAGAATAAATAAAAAAAGACAAAAGGCGAACCGAAAAAATCTAAAATAATTAAAATAACTGAACAAAAAAGAAGAACATAAAATACATAAAAATTCTAATAACTGATAAACTAAAGAACAAAACAAAAGAATTAAAATATAAAAATACTAGTTGAACGTTCCCGGCGATGCTCGGGATCAAAGGTGTCAAAGATAGTTTTTTTTATATTTCATTGCTGCATTAGCTCAACTCACTTCAAAAATATAATTTACATCTTAAACTTCCATCATCACTTTAAGTACTTCAATATTCTGAGAACGCACAGAACGGAAATACCCGTATTAGATTGTTTTTTTTTGTGATTTTGGGCTGATTTACTGAAACTGGAAGTCACCATTTTGGATTTCAAAATGACGTATGGAGTTCCACTTTCGAAAGTATTGAAATTGTTGGCCAAATATCATTTTAGAAGTCATAAATTTGCATGTTTCACGTAGTTTTGTGAATAATATCCCAAATTTAGTAATCAGATACTTGTTATTTTTCTTCAAATCTCTTTTCTGAACGTTAACAAAGATTTTAATGAAAAAAAAACACGTGTCATCGCTATAAAACGACGTATGGAGTTCCACTTTCGGAAGTATTGAAATTGTTGGCCAAATATCACTTTGGGTTATTTTCCTGAAACCGGAAGTCGCCATTTTCTAATCCACAAAACTTCGTAGTAATAAGAAAATAAAAGATTTTTAATGCTTAAGCTGCCTCTTAATCGATATTCAAACCAATGAATCTTAACCTTTCCTCCAGCTAAATGTTCCAAAAGTTCTAGTTTGGATTAACGTAAAAAAAGTAAAACAGTAAGGCGTCGTACACAAATTACGTAACGCATGAAGGGGAGGAGGGAGGTTGAGTCTGCATTACTTATTGTTACGTAGGGGGGAGGGGGGGGGGGGGTAGTAGAGACAGTTACGTAACTGTGATGTTTGCTCGAAATTGAAAATGTGATCAGCGTTACGTAATTTTAGGGGGGGGAGTCATGTCGAACATTACCTATCGTTGCATAAGGAGGAAGGGGGTCTGAAATCTAGATCTTTAGCGTTACGTAATTTGTGTACGACGCTTAAGGTTACAAGCTGAATGACCTTCTGGTTAAAAGCTCTATAATAAAAATCAAATTCAAATTCAAAAGTGCAAAAGTAAATCGAATGCCGTAATATGCAACTATTCACAAAACTACGAAAACATCAGAAATGTAAAATGTTTATGCTTGAGACATGGATTATTCTGCAAAAAAAATTGTAGGTGGTGAAAGAACAACGAACATTGTATTGAAAAAAAAAGAACACAAATAATTGAATTTTGATTCAGAGGGGAATTGCGCATAAAAAGTCAAGATTTCGCATGTATACCAGGGATGTTACGGATGTGATTTTTCAGACATCTGCAGATGCGGATGCGGATATGTGATTGCGGATGCAGATGTTGATGCGGATGTCAATTTTCATGCGGATGCGGATACGGATGTTCCGCATTCGCGGATGCGGATGCGGATATCCGTAGCATCCTTTGTGTTATATTTTGCTTTTTTTCACATAACCATGCCCCTCCCCAGTGCAAAAGTTATTTGGGCGAGCAGTTAATACACCAAGGAAAATTTTTCTGCAATATTTTATGAAGCGATATTTTTTTTCAATACCCGTATGGTATGATGCGCATGCGAATGCGGATGCGGATATGTGATTACGGATGCAGATGTCGATGTGGATGTCAATTTTCATGCGGATGTTCCGCATTTGCGGATGCGGATGCAGATATCCGTTACATCCCTAATGTATACGTATAATAGGTATGAATTTAAAAAAAAGTATTTTCAGGTGATTTTCTGTATTCTGTATGCTGTATATGGTCCTCGTGGCTCTGTGGTTAGCGATGTCGATTGTCTCCCACACGGTTGTGATATCGGGTTCGATCCCCGATCAGGTCGAGAATCTTTTCGAACTGGAATTTTTTTTGACTCAGCTCTGGGGCACGATGTACCGTTGTACTCATCCTACAACATGCAAAATGTGCTAAAAACAATATCGATAACGAATTTTCTCAACTAATCTGATTGATCGAGAACGCTATTAGAAGGCTAGCGTGCAACATTGATGTGCTGTATACGGAAAATCATCTTCAAACATACATTTTATATTTTAACATAAACAAACATTTTAATGAAAAAACAATCACATGTCATCGCTTTAAATTTTGATTTATAGGCAAATCCAGCATAAAAAGTCATAAATTTGCATGTTTCACGTAGTTTGGTAAATAATATCTCAAGTTTTAGTTATCATATACTTTTAATTTTTCATCGAATGTCTTTCCTGAACGTTCACAAACATTTTAATTAAAAAAGAATTACATTTCATCGCTTTAAATTTTGATTTAGAGGCAAATTCAGCATAAAAAGTCATAAATTTGCATGTTTCACGTAGTTTTGTGAATTATATCTCAAGTTTCAGTAATCAGATACTTAATGTTTTTCCTCACATGTCTTTCCTGAACGTTAACAAACATTTTGATGAAAAAAGAATCCCATGTCATTGCTTTAAATGTTGATTTAGAGGCAAGTTCAGCATAAAAAGTCATAAATTTGCATGTTTTACGTAGTTTTGTGAATAAAATATCAAGTTTTAGTAATCAGATACATGATATTTTTCCTCACATGTCTTTCCTGAACGTTAACAAACATTTTAATGTAAAAAAAATCACATTCCATCGCTTTAAATTTCGATTTAGAGGCAAATTCAGCATAAAAGTCATATTTTTGCTTGTTTTACGTAGTTTTGTGAATAAAATCTCAAGTTTTAGTAATCAGATACTTATTTATTTTTTCCCAAATGTCTTTCCTGAACGTTAACAAACATTTTCATGTAAAAAACCCACATGTCACCGCTTATTTTTTTGATTTAGAACGTTTTCAAATGATGGTGGTGACTGTACACCACTGAGACGGAGGCAATAACATCAATAAGATCAAGCGTTACGGAATTCCATTTTTATATAGTAGACTAATGCTTAAAAACAAAAATAAAAAAAAAACAAGAGCGAACGAAAATTTTTAAGAAAAATAGTTACAATAATTGATAAACTGAAATACTAAGAAACTTAGAAGAAGAAAAAAGAGAAAACAGAAAAATTGGCAAACAGGCGATAAACCAGCAGAACCAAAAGAGAATAAGAGAACAGACAGAAGAGAAAAATATATAACAGAAGAAAAATTGACTAAGGAAAGTTAAAAAATGAAGAAAAACACAAATCTACAAAAACTGAAATACCGAAAATTGGGTAAATTGATACAGACAATCTAATTGATAAAAATTAGAAAAAATTTTAAAAATAGATTTGAAATTTCTTCAAACAAAACTAATGAATAATTGAAATCAGCGAATTAAATGAGAACTTCAAACAGAAGACAAAAGAAATCAAAATCTACGTTAAAAACTAACAGGAAAATTAAATAAATAACAAAACAATATAATATGAAACAAACAATATAACAATAAATAAAATAACACTAGACAAGGACCAGAACAATACAAAAAAACAAAAATCATAAAAACTGGAGAAAACAGAAAACAAAACAATATAAAAAAGTGTTAAGAAACTTGAACAAATAACAAAACAATACAATAGAAAAAAATAACAATAAATGAAATAACAAAGACAAGGACCGAAACAAGCAAAACAATACACAAATCAATACAAAAATTCAATACTACTGCCTAAGAATAAAAATTTGATAAACCGAACAGCAGTGAAAAATTATCATAATAACTGATGAACTTAAATACAGGTCGAACTCGATTATATATGATCCGGTTATACAGGTCGGACTCGATTATCCGGAACATCAAACAAATTTTCATTCCGGATAATCGAATTACACAAAAAATACTGAAATTTTGCGGATAATCGAATTCCGGATAGTCGAGTTTCCGGATAATCGAGTCCGACCTGTACAATTTTAGACTCGATTATATATAGCAGCAAAAAAATTTTTTTTTGAATTTTAAAAATGTCTTATCTAGAGATGAAATGTCGTAAGAGAATTGTGCCGTGTCAAATAAATGTTGTGTGAACAAAAAAATGTCCTAAGAGAACATCCATAAAATACGTATCGTTTGATAGGAAGGGAAAAATATCGAAAAAAAATTGAAAATTTTCAAAATTTTCAAAAAATTTCAAAATAAAAATGAATAAAAATATCTAAACAAAATACCAGAATAAAATTATTTCTAAAACGAACAAAAAAAAATTATAAAAAATATATAAACAAAAATTTTAAATTTTAATTTTATTAACATTACAAACGAGTTGACAAATCAATATACACTGATCAAAAGAAATGTGTTTTGTGACTTTTATGGGAATGAGTCAAAAATAACATTCTTCTTATCTATTCGAAATTAGCAAGTCATTCATGTAAAATAAGTCAAAAAAAAATTTTTTTCTCTGATTCGATCATATATAAAATTCGATTATATATAGTGAAAAAAAAATCGAAGGCTATATATAATCGAGTCCGATCTGTACTGAGAAACTAGAAAATAGAGAGAAAAAAACAGAAAAATGTAAAAATAAACGATCAACCAGAAGTACACAAAGATAAATTAAAAACGTCAAACAAAAATAAACAAAATAACAGGATATCAAAAAATCGGATAAAAAGAAGTCGGTGAAACAAACCCAATGAAAACAAATAACAAAAAAAATTAAAAAATAAAAGTTCAAATAAAAAACTTTAGTAAAAATAGGGGAACAAGGGGAAGGGGACAAGTTTTCACTTAAAAGTTTTAATCAATTTCACAAATTTCATTTTTTTAAGAATAATCAATTGCTAACAATACAATATGATTTTAATAGTTATTTTAAGTTATAAACCTCTTGACGACTATCTTTCTAAACGCATCCGTTTTCAAGATATTTTAAAATAAGTCTGAAAACACGCTGATGGATTACAACAGAAATAGAAAAAAAAATATAAAAACATTGCGAAAATAAGAGTCAGAAAATTGAAAATGGTTACTGATATTTTTAAAACTAAAACCGGAATAAAAAACGAACTTAAGAACAGAAAAAAAACAAAAAATCAAGCCTAGGAAACAACGAAGAACTTCAAAAGGACTGAAAACTGAAAAAACAAAGTTTAGAATTCACAAAAAAAGGAAACCGAAATACGCAAAAATAACAGAAAACAAAAATTATTTGAAAACTGAAAACCTAGTTGACGTATTGAAAATACTGAATTGATGGAACTGATAAAAAACTAAAATTTGAAACACAAAAGAACAAAAACCTGTAATACTGAAACCAGGAAACTAGAAAAACCAATAAAATTAGAAAGGAAAAAGAGATCCCTGATATACAGAAAATATGAAAAAGGGGAAACAGTGATCACAGGAAAACAAACAATGGAAAGTATAAACTAGAAATGGAAACTAGAAGAATAGACATCATATCAGCAGCAAACAGAAAACAAGGATTGAAAAAAACAGCCAAACAGGAAATTGGAAACGAAAATTTTGAAAAAAAAGGATATTTGTGTCTGCAGAAGCTGAGATAATAAAATTAAATGAAAATCTGAAAAATTGGAACTGATAAACAAAATGGAAAATTAAAAAAAGGAACGAAACAATGTTACAAAGCAACAAAAAAAGAAAACAAAACAAAAACAAAACAAAACAACAGATAAATAATACAGAAACAGGCAAGGGAACGAAAACAGGAAAAAATAGGGAAAAGTGCACAAATCACATCAAACAAAATGTAGAAACATAGGAACACAAAAATACGGAAGCGAAACAATAAAAAAATTGCCTACGAAAATAAACCAACAAATAGACAAACAACAAATATAGTTAATGAAAATTTTAATGACTGATTATCTAACATGCTGGAGAACTACAAAAAAAAAAACAACAATAGAAAAATTGGAAAACAAAGAATAGAAAGAAAAGAATAATAGAAGAATGAAGATTGTATTACATGAGACTAGTGAAACAGCAACTAGTAGCAAAAAATTGAAAAAAATCTTAAAAAATTGGAACAGAAAACAAAAAACTACAAACACAAAACCAGATGAACAAAAAATAAGAATAACAGACGAACAACTGAAGAACAGACAGACACAAAGAAACAAACCAAACCAAAACACAGAAATACGTATGCGCAGAAACAGCAAATCTGAAATACAGACATAAATAAGTAAACAACGCAAGCTAGAAATTCAAACACTGACTACATACTCGTATAACAAAACAGATAAATAAAACCAGAAAGTAGAGTTACGGATTGTATAACAAATTAGTATGACTACGAATCATAAACTTTGAACTTCAAACTCTTTCTAACATTCACTCTTCAATTCATTATAAACATAGCAAATGTTACTTGTTACTGCGACCATACACGACTGTACGAGGCAGTAGCCAGAACTAACACCTAAAACATTTAACAATACCGAAACGTTTTGTACGAATACCAGAAGAACAAAAAAGGCTTAAAACAATGAACAGAATAGGGAACAAAAATTTAAAAAAAAAATAAAATCTAATACAAAATTCAAAAATTCAAATTCTAGAGCCTTAGGAACACAAGAGCAATTTTTTACACTGTAACCAAGAGAAACTTATGAGAATATAACGAATACAGCAATGAATATGATAATAAACAAAACAACCTATTAACAACAAGAAATAGGAAACCAAAAAAAAATAAAGAGCTTGTAAAATAGAAAATTAAAAACAAAGAGTACAAACGGAAAAAAGGAACCCAGTCAACATCATACTGTAAACAAATGAATGAAAATTATCATCAGAGTAGGCAGTGTGACTTTGCACTCGTATCCAAGTGAGTTTTAAAACTTGCTTGCACATTAATTTTCGGTTTGCACGTAAACCCTACTAACAGTGCATTACACTTGAGTTAGATTTGAGTTTGAATCCTGCATAAAAACAATTGCATAATCGAAATGCGATGAAATTCGCGCCGCGTCCGCTTCAACAGTTTGTTACATTGTCCTTTGAAAGCATAGCTTCGATCTAAAAACAAAACTCATCGCGTCACATCATCGCCTGCATCGTTGGATACGTCGTGCACTGCATGCATTGCACGCATTTAAACTCAATCGATCAGAGTGTGCGGTGCAAAAAAACTCAAACTATCGAGAGGAAGAAGATTCAAGTTGGATTCAAATCTGGAAAAGTGTTACTCAGTTCAACTTTGCACGAGTTCATGCCATCACTGATTATCATGAATATATCACAAAAAAATCGAAATCGTATACAATGCTAATGACTTACGATTTTTGGCTTAGAATGAAATGAATCGCTTTTGATCGTATATTATCGTATATTAATACTTATTTCAATAAATTGCATACTATTCTTCCTCATTATGTATATCGCCTCCAAAACAGTACGTATAAGCTATTTTCGTGCATCCAATGCGAGTTTGTTTAATTTATATGAGTAGTATTTCAAACAAAACACGAATATGCGTATGAAAATGTTGTCTAAGGAAATTTTTCATTTTAATTCCAATGACTAAAGCCACGAAAGTTCAAAAAAAGACGCAGATACAAAAAAAAGGTCAGCAAACAAAATAAAACAGTACCGCAACACGAAACAAAACAACTGGAAAAAACCTAAATTAATCCACCTAGCGGTCAGACCCAGCCTTTCTCATTCAAACTTTTATTTGTAAAAATAGAGCGTTCATGTAACGCTTCAATCCTATAAATGTATATTCACTCTTTAGGTTCTAAAATATTGATGTTGTAATCTATACATATAAAAATGCAGTCCGGTTTGTCTGTCTGTTTGATCCATATAGGCTCGAAAACTACCGAACCGATCGACGTGAAAATTTGTATGTAGGGGTTTTTGGTCCCGATAAAGGTTCTTATGATAGTTTGAGACCCCTACCTCTTCTGGAAAGGAGGGGTCAACTAGAAGAAAAAACCAGAGAAATCAACTAAATGGAACCATATTTGGCAGGTAAATGTTTTTAGTGGTAACAAATATGTTCCAAAATCGACCTCAGGCAACATTTTGGATTGTAAGATAGCAACTTCCTGTTTCTGGAAAACAGGCAAAAATGGATGATTTCCACCCAATATAATAATATCCGGATAAAGAAAGATACACAGGAGCCAAATTCCGGTTTCGGAAAAACAGCGGCGAACGACTAAATACCACCCAAAAAAGGGAGTATTTTCGGAATCGTAATGATGCACTGGAGCCACAAATCGATCGATGTGGTTTCTGGAAAACAGCCAGAAATGGCCGAATTCCGTCTAACATAAGTATCTCCGGATCTAGAATGATACACAGCAGCTAAAATCGTTCAAAGACCCTATTTTGGATTCTAGGTTGGCGACTTCCGGTTCCTAGGAAACAGCCGAAAATGATCGAATTACACCCAATGTGGGTGTTTCTTCAACCAGAATGACGCTCAGAGGCCAGAGATTATCTTGAATACCATTTCGAAATCCAAGATGGCGACTTCCGGTTTATGAAAAACAGCCTAAAATAACCAAATACCATCCAATATGAGTATCTCTGGAACCAGAATGATGCAATGAGCTAACAATTGACCTCAGGCACCATTTTGAATCGCTAAACGGCAACTTATAGGAAACAGTCGAAAATGACCAAAAAATACTCAACATGGATATTTCCGTAATCGAGATGATGCATAGAAACCAAACATTGACCCTTGACACCATTTTGAATTTAAAGACGACCACTGTTAGTTTCTGGAAAATAACCAAAATAACTAAATACCTCCCAATATGAGTATTTCTGGTGTCAGATTGATGCCAGAAAAATTGCTGAAAATGACCGAATACCACCCAATATGAATATATTCAGAATTAGGGCGATGTACAGAGGCCAAAAGTCGAGGATGTTGTAATTAAGATAAAACCAATCATTTCAAACGATTTGTCTTTTGACTTTGATCATATCCTATGGCCGATTTGTCGTGCATTTCCAGACTTTAAACACATCGCAAGGAATCAATGAATTTGGGACGTTCAAATAGTACAAAACCACATATAAATTATGTGGAGACCACATATATCAATCAAAGCAGGTATAGTTTTTAATAGCCTTTGAATTCCTTTTCTTTACATAACTTTTGAGCCACATATCAAATTGTTATGAAGTTTGTTATTTGTAAGTTTGAGAGATGACCCGTACGTATGACACTAGTTATGTTCAAATAAGTTGGTGTGACGGAATCGCTGTTGCCTTTTGTAATACAATTGCTTTATTGCCAAATTCTGTATCTCTCCTCATAATTCCAATTTGCGAATTTGTATACCTTTTGTTTAAATTTTTTAGTCTTGCTTCACACTATTCGATCATATAAAAGCCAGTTGTAGGCAATAGAAATATATCAGTTGAATTTATTTCATCAAACGTGCCTCGCGTGTTTTATCGGACCGCGTAAAATCATATGGTCCTTCGAACCGGATTCGCGAAAGTTATCGTCGTGAACCGCATAGTGCCGATCAACCAAGTGTCGCGTGCAATTGGCCTCGTTGCCCGCCAATTCTACGGCCATTTAGTGCTTCTGCCGATCTGAGACACAGTGATAGAAATATTGTCCTTTTGTGGAACGAAAAGTTTCGAAGTGTGAACTACGTGTTTTTCACGATGGAAAAGTTAATCCGCGAACGAAAATCTATCGAGCCACGTATCAAACGTGTGGCCGAAGCAGTGAAAAAACTAGAGACAGAAGCGGCTGAAGAAACCGAAGTGCAAACGGAACTCGAAGTGCTCGGTGAAATTTGGGCTGCATTTTGTACAGTGCACAAAAGAGTGTTGGACGCATGTGACGATGAAGATAAATATGCAGACGCTGTGCAAAATCAGTGCAATTTTGAACGCGCTTACATTGGACTGAAAAATCGCCTTGCGAAAGTGCTAAAAGCGGTGCAGAATCGCGATCGCAGTCAAGAAGAGCGATATCCGCCGCAAAGTGAAATAATTAACCAACTTGCACAGCAGCAAGCAAAGTTACTCCGTATGATGGCGGGTAGAATGGCTGCTGGCGCTAGTGCATCCACTGCTGTTGCTGATAATGCCCACGATCCCATACCGCTGTCCGATCTCAAGCTGCCCCTCATGAAACTTCCTCCCTTCGCTGGGAACTATCTCGAGTGGCAGTCTTTTATCGATTTATTCAAGAGTATGGTTGACTCGAACCCATCGATCAAGGATAGTCAAAAATTGTATTTTCTCAAAACTCATCTCTCTGGAGAGGCTGCAACACTTATCTCCCATCTAAAAATTGAAGATGCAAATTACGCTCCGGCTCTGGCAAAGCTTAAAGCTCGCTACGATAAACCACTCGAGATAGCTCACAAGCACATTGAACGCTTTCTCAACCAACAAGCCATGACGTCACCGTCTGCTCAAGCGTTACGTTCATTGCATGACTTCTCCAACGAGATTGTTCGTGCTCTTCAAGCCATGCAAAGAGAGGATCGTGATACTTGGCTGCTGTTCATCCTCATCGGAAAACTGGATTCCGAAACCAAGCAGCTTTGGTATCAAAAGGTTACTGATATGGAGGAAGCTGGCATCACTCTGAAAGCTTTTCTCGCATTCATCGACTCTCGCAGTTTCGCTCTGCAAGCTGCTCAGCCTACTAGACAACGAACTATTGCTGCTAGTAAGCTTCCAATTAAGCCGCAGTATAAGGGAGCAACCACACTCGTCGCCACCAATACAACATCAAATTGCGACGTTTGTGCCAAATCCTCTCATCCTCTCTACCAGTGCGGTAAGTTCATCCACATGAGCTCAGAGGAAAGACTCGCTGTGGTAAGCTCTCACAGACTGTGCCGCAATTGTCTAAGGAAGCACCCAGGCGAACCTTGCAAATCGGGTAACTGTCGCAAATGTGGTTTACTACACCACACCATATTGCACTTCGCCCTCACCCCTCAAGGTCGCCAAACTCCTTCCGCATCGAATGCTGTTCCCTCAGGTGGTGGTTCGGCCGCCCAATCTTTGATTTCGGCCCTTGATTCCACTACTGAATTCGATGTCTCCAATGTACTACTAGCCACCGTGTCCATTAATGTACTAGACAAACATGGACGCCCCCACACATGTCGCGCTGTTCTGGATTGCGCGTCCCAAATAAGTTTTATCAGCCAGATTTTCTGCAACGAACTTGGCCTCGATTTGTTAGAAGCAGACATGAATTTGGAAGGTATATCATCAACCCCCGCACATGCAGACAAATGTGTGCAAATCATCGTTGAATCGCGATGCACGGACTATCGTACCGCGGTACCTTGCATGGTGCTCAACAAAATCACAAATACTCTACCCATCAAACCAGCGAACACCGACGGTTGGCCCATTCCAGGTTCGATCACCCTGGCCGATCCGCTATTTCATCGCCCCGGTAAGATTAGCGTGCTTCTTGGCATTGAACTTTTCTTCCAGTTACTTGAGCCTGGAAAAATTTCACTGAGCTCTGACGACAGTTTGCCCACTTTACAAAACACTAAGTTAGGGTGGGTGGTTGCTGGTCGATATCGGTATCCCACACCACAAGTGATGACTACTACATGCTTGTTAGCCACCACTGACGACAGCTTGAACCAGCAACTGCAACGATTCTGGGAATAAGAGGAATATGCACCAGTTTCACCTCATCTTAGCGACGAGGAAAAACGCTGCGAGGATCACTTTTACAAGCACACCGTGCGAGACGATGATGGAAAATTTATTGTACGGCTACCGTTTCTGGATTCTTCGAGCCTACTTGGTGATTCGCGTCAAATTGCCGAAAAGCGACTAAGTCACATCGAGCGAAAGTTGCAACGGAACCCTCATCTAAAGCTGGAATACCATGCCTTTCTCCGTGAGTATCTTGAGTCTGGCCATATGACACTCATCGAGAATCCTCCGAACGATGCTATTTATCTCCCGCATCATTGTGTAGTAAAGGAATCGAGCTCCACCACAAAATATCGAGTTGTCTATGATGCTGCAGCGAAGACAACCAGCGGCTTGTCCCTTAACGATATTCTCATGGCTGGCGCGGTACTGCAAGATTCGCTAGTGGACATTCTTCTTCGATTTCGTTTTCCGCTGATTGTTTTTACTGGTGATATCAAGCAAATGTACCGTATGATTAAACTGGCCGATTGCTATTATTTGTGCATTGTTTGGCGGTGGGGCAATAATGAACCTGTGCAGGCCTACCGATTAAACACAGTCACTTATGGGACGAAGAGCGCATCGTACTTGGCGACAAAGTGCCTGCAACAATTATTGGAATCGTACAGACAGCAGTATCCGACAGCGGTTGAGAAGGCAGAAAGGGGCACCTACGTCGACGACGTGTTGTTGGGAGCTGACTCCGAAGAAGAAGCAGTCTTACTACGGCAGCAAGTAACGAAGATATTCGCCTCAGGTGGTTTCCACCTGCGGAAGTGGGCATCAAACAGTGCAGCAGTACTCCAGGACATCCCGGCTGAGGATATAGAAATGCAGCTACCCATCGAACTCAACGACACTCGCACCATCAAGGCTCTTGGCATACACTGGCAGCCGTGCAGCGACGTATTCCTGTTCTCCAGCTCAACGCACAAGATCTTTCAGCCCACAAAGCGGACCATGCTTTCGCAAATTGCCAGCATTTTCGACCCCCTAGGCTTACTAGCCCCGATAGTCATCAAAGCGAAAATGGTCATGCAGCAACTGTAGGAGCTGAAGGTGGACTGGGACGAAACACCCCCGGGTGAGTTGGTTCAAAATTGGTTAGTATTTGTGCAAAGCCTTTCCGATCTGAATTCATTACAGGTACCACGTCGAGTGATTGGCATGCGTCAAACCTCTCGCGTCTATCTGCACGGCTACAGTGATGCATCCGAGCGAGCCATGGGTGCTTGCCTCTACATTCGGGCCATCGGTGGTTGCGGCAATACATCGTCGCACTTGCTGTGTGCGAAATCCAAGACAGTACCGATTGGGAATGGACGAACAACATTACCCCGCTTGGAGTTGTGTGCGGCAGTGACTCTGTCCCGGCTGATAGCGAATGTGATGAAGGCAAACCCTATATATTTCCATGAAGTGCGGGCTTTTTCGGATTCAACTGTTGCACTGGCATGGATTCACGGAGGAGCTTCGAGATGGAAAACATTTGTTGCCAACCGGGTGGCAGAAATCACTACGATCCTACCTGCAATCAATTGGCATCATGTAGATAGACACAGCAACCCAGCCGATGTAATCTCACGTGGTGCTCTGCCAGAGCAATTGATCAACAATTCCCTTTGGTGGCATGGACCAGGCTGGATCAAGTCACTCAACACTGACGAAGTTACACTCACTTGTGCTCTTGACGCCACTCAACAACGACAAGTGGAAAGGGAGCAACGATCGACTGCCGTGGCGTGTTTGGTTGTATACGAAAACCAATTTATCGACGACATGCTAGCCCGATACTACCCAAATTTACAGCTTCTTTTGCGCATCACAGCGCGAATGCTACGTTTCTCCCATCGAGAGCAGAGAGTATCAAATCGCCTTATGCCCCAAGAGATTGAGAATGCCATGGAAGTCTATATACGACACGTGCAGAATCAACATTACCAACAAGAGATCAATCGCCTAGAACGCAAAGGTGAAGTAAATCGTAGCAGCTCTCTTCGCCAGTTAAAGCCTTATCTGGATGAACGACATCTTCTCAGGGTGGGCGGTAGGCTGCAACTTTCAGAGCTAAGTTACAACACGAAGCACCCGATATTGCTGCCGCGCCACTCAATCCTCACCGCACTCATTCTCCATCACGAGCACCACGAACAACTCCACTGTGATCCGCAATCACTGCTGAGTGCTGTACGACGACGGTTTTGGATTGTCGGAGGAACGAGTGCTGCACGCAAGACTTGTCGATCCTGCGTCGAATGTATGCGTGCAAGACCTACACAATTGCATCAGCTGATGGGACAGATTCCTGTAGATCGCCTAGCACCGAATCCCCCCTTCTCTATCACCGGCATTAATTATGCTAAGCCTGTTAATATCATCAATCGGCGTACACGTGGCGCTACATCTAGCAAAGGCTACAAAGCACTTTTCGTGTGCTTTTGCACCCGTGCCGTGCATCTTGAAGCTGTGTCGGACCTCAGTACATCTGCCTTCATTGCTCATTCACCCGTTTTAGCAGCCGATACGGATTGCCGAGCAGAATTCACTCGGACAACGCTATCAACTTTCGGGGAGCAGCCCGAAAGTTCCGTGAATTATACCAACACATCAACGAAATCGAACGGAACGATCAAGTGACCGACTTCTTCTCCAACAAGGGGATTGAGTGGAAGTTCATTCCTGCGCGATCCCCACATCACGGGAGGCAGGCGTGAAGGTGGCGAAAACTTTCTTGAGCAAAATCGGTGGTGATGCTTGTTTCACATTCGAAGAACTGAGTACCGTACTCGCGCTAGTTTCGGCTTGTATGAACTCTCGGCCGATTTCTCCACTCTGTAATGACCCGAACGACCCTCAACCTCTCACACCAGCCCATTTTCTCATCGGACGACCACTACATTCTGTGCCGGAGATCAATCAGTTAGAACGTCATATCGGTTCCCTCAGCAGATGGGAGTTCGTTCAACGCATCGCGCAACAGTTTCGAGCTCGGTGGCAGAAGGAATATGTGCTATCCCTTCAGCGCATGTTAAAGTGGCAGAAAGCAGCTCCGAATATTTCAGTCGGTGATTTTGCGCTGTTGGTGGACGACAACGAGAGGCCTAAGCAATGACCGATGGGCCGCATTATCGGCACGTTCCCTGGAACTGATTGCCACGTCAGGGTGGTGGACGTCAAAACTGCCAATGGTACCACGCGGCGAGATGTACGACGACTTCGGTGCATCCCGTTGGAGGATGACGAGTACGTGCCAGGACGGAATGGAGCGGAAATTCCCAGACGTAATTTGGTGGGCGGTTTATGGTGTGACGGAATCTAAGTACGTCTCGTTGTTGCCTTTTGTAATACAATTGCTTTATTGCCAAATTCTGTATCTCTCCTCATAATTCCAATTTGCGAATTTGTATACCTTTTGTTTAAATTTTAGAGTCTTGCGTCACACTATTCGATCATATAAAAGCCAGTTGTAGGCAATAGAAATATATCAGTTGAATTTATTGTATCAAACGTGCCTCGCGTGTTTTATCCATCCGATCGAAATCCGTAGTTCTCTCCGACGCTTTCCGGACCGCGTAAAATCATAAGTCATGTAATCTTTGAAATAATAGACATTCGTTGTTTTATTAACAATTTAATACATAACGGTGGCATAAGTTCAATTATAATCAAATGAAATGGGAACGTATAGGGCAGCTAAACTTTGAAACCACGTGTTCAATCATGATTCATTAGTTAACCCTTATCTAGCCCGCTAATCTGATAATAATATTGATCAAATCGGTTGGGTAGTTTCTGAGATAATGAAGTTTCATGATTTTCACATTTTGATACTTTACAGACGAAGTTACAGTCCGATTACAGTAAAATTCAATAGGGTGTTACGAGGCAGCTAGACTTATTAGTTGACACTAATTTTGAAGAAATAGGGTCAGCCATCTCTGAGAAAAGTGAGTGAGTTCAAGTAGTCTTCGAAATATGTTCCTTTTCAAAGCTGCATTTCACATTTTTAAACATAACAGCCTACATCGACAGATTAACGGCGCGCATAAAGAAATCACTGCGTATAGATTTCCCAGAAATTACCCTCGCTACACGTAATGAGCACACCATAAACCATTTGTTCACGAACACCAAAGATCGGATCGCAACATTAGATCGCAGCAACGTCATTTACAAAATTCCCTGTGCCAACTGCGATGCGTGCTATGTTGGACTCACTACACAGCATCTCAAAACAAGAATCAGCAACCACCGGTCAACATTAAAAAACTGGATGAGCTCAAGTCAAACGAACATGCCACCAGCCCATCTACTATTGCCAAAATACATCACCTGAGGGAAAAAACTGCTTTACTCCAACACAGCATCGACGAGAACCATTCATTCAAGTTGAATGAGGTGTGTATCCTGGATGAACATAGGCGATAAACAGCGTTGAACGTGTTGGAAATGTGCCACATTATCACGAACGATCATACGGTAAACAAACGCACTTCGTCAATATTTGTGTCACGAATGACACAAATATTGGCTTTTATTGTGTGACGTTCCGGTTCATTAACATGTTTCCCGGTTTTAAAAGCAACTCGATACTTGTCATGTGAACTCCCTCCGTACTTTACCTCGATATGGAACTAAATTGAATTCATACTCTACGTTAACGCACGTGCAGAATTGCACTAGTTTGTCCGATACCAGAAACCCCAATCCTGCAGATCTTTGTTGTTGATTAAAAATGAAGGTCACATGTTTCCTGACGGTATTTTGCATCCAGAAGGCTCCAAATATATTATTTCCCACTACTCGGGGCAATTTAAATACCTTCTATTTCTAGTTGGTGGTAAAACATTTAGCTCACTGTACTCATGACGATAACGTTGACACACCGACGGATGCGACGTGCAACATTTCCTTCCGTTCCGCACCTGCTCGATAAGTTATCACCTTCACTCTTCTGTCACCCAAACTAACAAACAGCTGACGTCTACGAATATCCAACGTTCTGAGTTGCTGTGTAGATACCAAGTTGGTAACTTACCTATTTCGTAATAAATGGAGATGACTTTATCTTACGTATTTTTCATATTTGATTGCAAGAATCACATATTTGATCAATCTTACTGCGGCTTCGCAATAAGCACAAATTAGCATGACACAATCATGTGATCAAATTATGAAAGACATTCGATCGCCCGATTGTTGCTTGTAAATCACTAATAGGTAATAAGCAGAAATTTTATAAAAATATTTACTGGTTGAGTCCTAGACGGAATATGATTGATTCTTTCAATTTGATTTGCAATTTGCCTATCATCCTGTAATATTAAAATGAATCTTCAAATTGCAACTGAAGTGGCAGTAAAAACACGTTACCTGTTTAGTGTTAACAGGGTAGATTAAGCAAGCATTCATATTGCGTAAATCAATCAATCACTAACAGATTCACTAATTCTCTGTGTGTTAATCCACTCTGCAAACCGGAAAACAAGCCAATACTGGTATCAACATCTCTGGCAACATCAATTCGAAGCGAACCTCATTCATCGGCCGACTGGTTTAATCTAAATCCAATAAATAAAAACGTTTCAGTACCCCACTGCTGCTGACGCTTCATACCGCGGAGGTTGGACTCGCGATTGAAAAGTTAGCACCATTTCTAACAACGACATAAAAGCTTGTCGCGAACAGCGCTTGTACGGTGGAACATGAACCCGCGATCTCCTTCTGACCCCCAGGTACAGGCCTATTAGTCGTTCCAATAGTTACGCAGCAGGGGTTTTGGCGCTACCCTACTCTGTCTTGCCGTTTCTTTTACTCTTGCAATTAATGTTTCCATAGAAGGACTATTTGCAATGTTATTGGCTTTAATTACTCTCATTTATTGCATATTGTTGTTCGTGTGGACATGTGCTAAATTGTTTAACTGAAGGTATATGGAAAATTATTAAAACTTTTTCGCCGTTATTCAGTGCTCATTCCAAAATAACAAAAACACTGAAAGATAGCTTGACATAATTTTATACGTCTAGAAATTTCAAATCATCATTGAAATCTGACTGTGATTTTACCAACTATCCACAAGCCCAACGCTCACTGACCGTATCGCGTGTCATAATCAGTATTAGAGAGTCGCGATTACTTAGCTAATCATCCTTGCTGTTATTTCCGACTGCGCACTGATGGAACGAAACAAGATGGACAACCGTAGTCGAAGCTTATTTGCCTATCAATTCGCTTCCAACTTACAGCATGTTGCTTTGCCTAACGGAATCGTGATTTCCACTGAAATTAAAAGTTTCAATCTTGAGTTCAACTTTTCAATTTTTTACATTTAAACTTTTGTCAATGTGATATTGCGACATTTTCACACTTTTAAATGTTGAGAGTTTTGTTAATTTGGCATGTTGACATTCTAACATTTTTAAATTTTGACCTCTTTTCTTTCTGACGTTTTGATATCTTAACATGTTGATATGTTGTGTCATTTGGACGTTTGTACATTTTGATATTTTAATGTTTTATCTGTTTGAAATTTGGCTGTTTATCTTTTGACTCTATTATTATTATTTTTTTTACATTTAGGCAATCTGAATTGCTAATATTTTAACTTTCCGACCATAGATCGCCTTTCTGTTTTAGGATTTCCATAGAAAAACAGTTTGACATTTACAGCATATGATTTTTTAAATTTCTGCGTTTTCAATTTTTCAGTTTTGACATTTTGGGTTTTGAGGGTTCGGATTTGTGAAATGCTTACTTTTTAACCTTTGAACTTTTCCATTGTGTTTACTTTTCCATTTTTTCACTTCTGTTCAACTTCGCAACTTTCTGGACTCTGGAAATACCTATTTTTTGCAAATTCTGCTTTCCCTGCAATCAATTTTGTTGATTTACAGCTTATTAGGCTATTGTTAAGCGGTTTTCGGTTGAATTATAGTTTAATAAGCTGTTAATCAACAAAACTGTTTCTTGGGTTCTCCCTTCTGTTTTCGACTTTTTAATTTTGACTTTTCGATCGGTTCACTTCTCGCTCTGATAATTGCTATTTTTGGTACTAGAACGTTTTGATTTTAAAATTTTTTGATAATTTACCTTGTTGATTTGCTACCTTTTTGGCTGTTTCGATTTTCTCGCGAAAATTGTTTAACATAATTACGTGCATTTACTAATATATTTTATTTATTAAACAAGAGGTTAAACAAGAGATTAGCGGAGATACTAAGAAAATCTAATTGTCAAAGGTGTTTTATTTTTATTTTCGATCTGTCAGGCCGGCACCAAGGCGCTGGTAATCAGCAATGTGATACTAATAAAGCTTTGATGTCCGCGGTATTTGTGACCGCTGACCTCCCGTTCCAGTATGACAAACATATATTACACGATTTACATGGAATAAAAACAGAAAACTTTATTGCATGCTGTTGCAGCGTACTCTGACGAAAGCTGGCATCTCTGCGCACCACGTGCTTTTCACAAATCGAGAGAATCTCCCGACGCCAATGCCGGTTGCCTAGCGAACGCGCACAAACAGCTGATTTGTTTTGGGAACTCACGCACCGCTGCGCTCTCAATTTGTTCCGAGGAAACTCACTCTCCACTCTCTCGTGGGATCGTTCAACAAAACGATACGTCAAACGCGTACGAACAGCAAGATTTTAGTACCGGAATAAAAATGGCGATGTACACAAATAAATTGGTACGGTGCTCCCGGTTCGGACCGACTTTTATCGCGACGGTGCGAAATTTCAGTGCTGATAGTGGCCGAAAGTGGTTCCTGCCTTCCTCGGTGAAATATTTGTGTCTGATTGGGGGCAGCCTGGTGGCCCTCGGCTGCGCCCAGTATCGCCATCAGCCAAGAGTGTACGCACTCCAGCTGCGAAAGGTAGGTTTCGGGAAAGGATGCTGTAGCGGAATTTCCCAGAATTACTGCTGATTCAGACTACCAGGAACTAGTTTTGCTGCTGAATATGGGTTATGAATACGGTCGGATTATGTTTTGTTGTTAACTCAGTATAGAGAACATTTAATTTAGTTGTGTTGTTACCCATATTACCATATATGGAATGATTATTTTGTTATTGTTTAAAACACAACATATTAATGGTGCTTTATAAACCGCGCCTTACAAATAGTGGTAGTGATGGCTTTCAATTCCAAAATACCTATGTTTTTATTCCAATATGCATACATATTACGATTAGACCGATCTAGTGATGTCACTCACAATAATATCAAAACAATGATGTCATCAGTTTTGCACATGGTATTTTATGCTCCTTTTGGTTGATGTGAAGTTCGCAGCATGGATTCCTTGGTACCTAATCCTAACAAATTAGCGAGTGGATGTAAATGAATAATTTTATTTCGGTTGCATTGAAATTTTCCTAGCTACTAGCACTGTGCTGTTATTTTAGTACAAACATATGACGAATTGGATATTTGGTTCTCAGTGAGTGCCTATAGTGAACGAGTGTCATTCAACCTGGATTCGAAGTCCTTCCTAGTTGGTCAAGGTCAAAGCGTATCTCAGTCGGAATACGCGCGTACCTGTACAGTCGAGTGGCCGATCGGGCTAACGACCCCTTGTTCTAGTTTGGAATTAGAGCAATTTGAAGAAATTTGCTATAAAATTTTAAAACATTTGTTTGATATCACTTGAAGTGAAGAATAGCATAGAAAAGTTTTTGATATACTGGCTTTCGGTGTTAAAACGTGATTTTATGAAATTATATGATTCAATTTGTATAAGTTATTTTATTCCAATACCTTATCTAAATATGATCTGATTTTTGATTATTTATATAAATTTTGCTGTGAGTACTAATATCTTGAAGTTCTTAATTACAGTCGTCGTTCGATAACTACAACATGTTTACATTGCAGTTATCGAATGCCGTTCGATAACTGCAACACTAGACACATGCCAAAATTTAGAGTCACTATCATTTCTGTTTTTAATGATGTCGATATGTATTTTTTTAATGAAATAGTGGCAAAAAATAGCAGAAAACTAAAATAGACAAGGTATTCGATTAATCAATTTGATATTCATATTTCTGCATCATAATTTATTGTGTTTTAGTAACTACTTTACATAACCAATATGTAGGCGAAGATTAAGTTCATCACTACAATAGACCATTTTACGAGATGTTTCTGAACTCAATTCATGAATGAAATTTTGACAGAAAGCTCGGAACCGCTGACATAACGCAAGTAAAAGCAACATCAATGTCAGCAGGATCCGTGACACCTGTCAGTTCGTAAAATGGTCTGTATAACGCTAGTTCACAAAGAATTGTTTGTGATCTACTATGCACTGCCTCGCTGAGTAGTGAAAGCTAGCCAAACAATACACAAAGGATTTTTTTCTTTTATAATACTTACGAAAAGTGAACCACATAACATGGTTATTTTGCTTCATTGATTAATAGTGGAGATCTATAATCTCCCATCTAGAATGAAGAGACAACAAGTTAACGAAATTGATAAAAATCGAAAGAAAAGAAAGAGTTTTTTTGAAATGTTTCTAGAGATTCAACACTTTTCATTTTCGAGTGCAATTAGAATCCCCCGCGAGATCTGCCACTTCAATGTCAAATATGATTTTGACATCAGATTTGACGGATTGCGGTCCGATAACTGCAAAGTTAAGTTAAAAAGCGTTGCATGTAAAAGTCTTGCAGTTCTCGAACGGCGACTGTATATTAATTTTATAATCGAATACGTTTATCCACAGATTTACTGATTTTTCCTTAAATCAAAAGTTGTTTACCATAATTTCAAAAACATCATATCAAGAAGACTGAGAACTCTGCCTGAGATTGAGCGACAGTTTTGACAGCGCAGTCTTTCGAGTAAAAGTGGAACTGACGCATGCTAGTGTGTGTGTGCTGGCGATGCGAATGCAAGCCGAACGCACAGGTTGGACCACCACATACGCCCACTCTGTCTTCGCAGCGATTCAAACTTTTACCTTTAACAGATGGAGTGTGCTGTTTGATTTGACGCTTGTCATTTGTATGAGATCGATCCAGAGATGCCAGTCTTCTTGATATGATGTTTTTGATAATTTACAGTATTTATTTTGGCACTTACCTAATTTTGGAAAACTTGTAACCTCAATCTCCACTGAAATTCTCTGAATAAGTTGTAGAAAATTGATTTCTATATTTGAAAAATATAGATTATGTCAATTATACGTTGTACCTGTAAATAACGACTTATGATGTAATTTAAATTATACACTAAAGTCGCTTTTTACGTGGGGGATACGTGCCGCATAAAAAAAAACTGCGTGAAAAAACCGCGTTAATTCGGGAATCCGCGTAAAAAAAAATCGTAAAAAGCGAAAAATGCTCTTAGTTAACGCATCCCTAAGTGTACACTAATGTCTTTTTTACGCGGTGAATACGTTTCAAATTTTTATGGGATCGCGTAAAAAAGGCTTTTTCGCGATGGGAATATGTATGACGAAAAAAAAACGTTTTAAAATGTTTAAACCTTGTTTGATTATGATAATGGTCAATCTAAAGGTCAAAAAGCAATATTTTAAATTTTCAATATTCACACCAAAAAATGTGAATTTTTTTAAAGCAGATGTACATATGATTTCTTTTGGTCTAAAAAGGGAAAACGTGATTCAAATGAGGTCGATATCTTGTACCGTTTTTAAGTAGCAGAGAAAAGTAACCCGCGTCAAAAAGCCGTTAGTGTAATTTATTTCGAGATTTTTCAAGAAAACATTTTTTTATATTTAAGATAAAAAAATGCAAAACAATGAAAATTAGAATTTAAAATGTTTTTTTTTCAGATTTTGTCATTTTCAGATTTTGTCATTTTCAGTACGAGTTTGGAATTGTTGGATGGTAAATTAAATGGCAGATAACACTGGTCAACACAATTTTGGTGTTTTGTATCATTATCCCAATGCTAGTGACCACCTTTTCCTTGAAATATTGGAAAACTGGCTGGAAGAATTTCTTGATTTTAGTAAATTGAACACATCGGCTGATGATATTAACTGGTGAGATGATGCAAATTCGAATCATTTGAAGCGCTTTGGTTAATCTTTTAATTTCTAGTTGTTCAGTTACGAATTCTGATATGAAAATATCAGATCATGATACATTAATAATTTATGTATTAACCCTTTAGTGCCCAAATTAATTTTTAGACGGACTTCGAAAAAATCACTATTAAGCTTTATAAACATTTTTTAAGTCCTTATTGAAGCTTTTTAGAGGTTCAACTGAAATCCGTCTAAAGGCGGCACTGGGCACTAGAGGGTTAATGAATGATAATAATGATTTAATAAAATTGAAATGCTGGAGAAAATATTCGAAATAGGCTGGAAGAAGCTTGGGTTTTTCAATCGCAGTCCATAATTAGAATGATTCAGCAGCTTTTCTTACTAATATCTTGAAAACTTGTACGAATCAATTATTTGAACACAAATTATCTCTAAAAACCTCGAACAGTTGATACAATTAGGATTATTTGCGCCCTCAACGCAAAAGAGATAAGTTGTACAAAAAGTTTTGCAGGTCTGACAGTCAACATCATTGGGATGAGCACACGATCGCGTGTAATAATATTCACAAACGATTGAAAAGACGCGCTGTGAATTTATCCAGAGAAAAAAAAATTCAGAATCAAAACAACAGCAAAGAGTTATGGAAAATTTTGAAATCTTTATTAAAACCTGGTACAGCCGATTAAAAGTAGTTGTCTGGTTTCCACCCAATTACGTTAGATTAAGTTAAAATATTTGTTTTTCATAAGGTAAAACAGCTGGAGTAGACACTGTAAATACTAGAGTTATTCAAGATTGCCTCAATGTTCACACTTTGCTGGACATCATCAATTAATCATTGCAAACTGGGCTCGTGCCTTTAATGTAGTATAAATCGTTGACTGCTCCGTTCAAAAATTTACTGGAACGATAAAAGCCGAAGCGTTTCTTCCCATCAACATGTTACACACATTAGAAAAGATATTAGAACTAGTTGTTAAAAACCAGCTGCTAGAATATTTGAATAGTAACTCGTTACTAATTTCGGAACAATCTGGCTGCCGGGAAGGCTACTCGTGTTAAACCGCGTTAAACTTTACATACTAGCAAAACAGAAAGATAACTTAGAGAATAGAGCACAATATTTGCTATTTTGTTCTGGATCTAAACCGCGCTTCTGAGACAATTTCCAGGCCCTTATTGTTGAACACAATCAAGCGCTTTGGAATTTCGAGTACTGCATTCAGATGGGTTGAAAGCTATTTTTCTAACAGAACTCAACGACTGTTTTCAATGATGGAGTTTCACAGGGAAGTGTATTGAGCCCCCTTTTGTTCATTATGTATATAAATGACATGCCACGAGTTTTACGTTCTTGTGATAATAATCGTTCTGCCGATGACACCGTGTTATTTACTGCAGCTTGGAATGTAGAAGAAGCCGTTTCACACTTGAACGAAGATTTACGTTCTCTAAGCAGATGATTGAATTATAAGGAATTGAAATTCAATATTGATTAAACTAAATTTATGATTTTCTCGCGCACCGTTGTAAGTGACGATGTCTCTGTTTTTATTGATGATGACGCAATTGGTTATCTTGGCGTGATTATTGATGACAACCTGGCGATCAACGCTCACATTGGCAATGTCATCACGAAAATTGTCAAAAAGGATGGAATTATACTGGCGAAATACAGCTTTACAAGTCAATCATCTCTCCACATTTTGATTTTTGCCCTACCTTTTTGTTTATGGCCATGGGTGTTGTTGTTGTAGCTTTAATGAAATAGTAACAAAGTGACTACTTAAGTTTGAGCCAAGTTGTTTGAATGCTTAGAGAAAAATCATGAAGCAGTTGTGGTAAGTCTGGCTGAAGGTCATGAAAACCCTTGCTAGTTTCGTGATTTTTACCGATGTGAATCAAGTAAATAGTTTTTGAAGAAGTTTTTATCTAGAGGTGAAATTAGTTCGTTTTTTTATATAACTGGGTATGTGGCGATGGTCCCATCATCATTAACACAGGTTTTGCTCCAGTGCTCAAACTGGAACAAAAAAAACATAGCTTTTGAACCATTCTTGTGGATTTTGCTGCCTCTAGCAAAGATAAAAGGGCGTCAAAGGGCCACAGAGTAATTGCTCGCCGGGCTCGTTGCTTCTACAATTGATTACAGGAAAACTTTCTTTACGCATCTGAAGATTTTACGCACTTCCGAACTGGCTAATGGCACTACAATTCACAGGAACGGTTAAAAAGCTATGATTTTTCTTTTTTTCCCAGTTTAAGCTCTAGGTCAAATTCGTGTCTTAGAGCTCAAACTAGAAAAAAAGGAAAGATTATAGCTTTGTAACTATTCCTGTGAAACCCGAACCATTATTTCAGAAAATTACACTGTGCTACAGCGATTTAGAATCGAGATGCACCGAACAGCACTATTCGGCCTTTGGCCGAATACCGAATAACCTTTTTTCCATTATTCGGTGAGACGAATATTCGGCCGTATATTCGGCTGAACACAACGTTGCTCGTATGATAACAAAATAACCAAATAGTCATTGTTTGAAGTTTAAATTGTTTCTTTCGCTTTCCAATTGTTCATGTACGAAAACAAATGGAAATTGTCCGAACTATTCCACAAGAAATAATAAATTTTGCGCCTATGGAATAAAGCACGCTAATCCGTGGCGCACCTACTTTTGTTCTTATTTGAGTTGTCGTTTAAAAATAATGTTCTTGAGGATTATGGTTAACACAATTTAAAAGTTTGTGTTACAACTACATTCTGAGTGTTTTTGAAAGAAAAATTAATAAAATGCAAGAAATGAACTAGAACTGAGGATGTGACTTTGACTCAGAAAAAAATATACCTCATCCAGACAAGACATGAAATATTGTGTGGAGATTGCGGTTCGTGTTCCGTTTTAATGAGATATATTCCTTTCTAAGCCCAGGTTACATCTTCAGTTTTCGTTTCCCCCGTTCATAAAACTTTGCACTATACTTTTATATTATTTTCTGATAATCATTGGCCACGATTCGGCTCATTCGGCATATTCGGCCGAATAATAAACTTACTATTCGGCGAGCAGAATATTCGGCAAAATCCAATTTTTGCTAATATTCGGCCCGAATATTCGGCGACCGAATATTCGGTGCATCTCTAATTTAGAACTTCTGAAGTGATTTAGTGTAGGTTGTAGGTCTTATTGAGTGCAACATTCGCTTATACTAGAAATTTTTAAAACACCCTTAAAATCTGAAGCTATAGTCAAAATACGGTTTTTTGGACCTCAGTGCATACAACATGACCGATTTTCAATATTTTAGCAGTTTTGGAAATTTTTTTAAATGTTTACAGATTTGTACCAATATCACCAAAACATGTTGGGGTTTTTTCTAAATTTTTAGATTTTTTCACGCAATTTTTTAACTTGAAATTTTCCACCTATTTATGTGAGCTCTCTCACACGGTTGTGATATCGGAGTCGATTCTCGATCCGGTCCAGCATCTTTTCGAGCTGGGAATTTTCTCGGCTCATCACTGGGGCACAGTGCATCGTTGTATTTATTCTACACATGCCAAATGTGCCAAAAACAATATCGACAACGAATTCTCTCAACAAATCTAGTTAATCGAGACCGCTATTAGCCCCCAGGCTAGCGTGTGATATCGTTGTTTTGTGAGAAGGATATTACAAATGCACTAAAACTTTGAAAGTATATTCAATTACAAATCAAAAAACAGGCGGCAAATTTCAAGTTAAGTTGAAAAATTGCGTAAAAAGTCTAAAAATTAAGATTCAAACTAAAATAACTCAACATCTACAATTCTGCAAATATTTGAAAAAATATGTTAATCCCCTTTCCAACACTGCTTAAATATTGAAAATCGGTCATGTAATGACTGAGTTAAAAAAATGTATGCGCTGAAGTCCAAAAACCGTATTTTGACCATAACTTCAAATTTAAGAGGTGTTTGGAAAATTTCTAGTATGAGCGAATGTTACACTCAACAAGACCTACAACCTACACTAGGTCACTTCAGAAGTTCTTGCATTTTTTTTTTGCATTTGTAACACAGTGTTATAGAAACCCAAGAAATACAAATTGGGATTTATATCGATTTTATTTAAAAAACGACAACACAATTGAAGTTACATCAACAGAAACTTGTTCACAACTATAAAGTTTCTCTGATGAAGCCATTGATAAAATGCGTTCAACATAGATCATCCAACAAACATGTTTCTTGGTGGACCTAAAATTGACAGAATTCAGAAAAAAATCTAGAAAAAAATTGTTCTACCGAGCAAAAGTCACTTCAGACTGAGACCAATACAAAAAAAACCCTAATTGCATAAAACAGATTTTTGAGACATGCCTAAAGGAAGGACTAGAGACGGGTTTGTAAAGAGATCAACAACGTTCCAACAGCTGCGAGGTTCCACAAAATTCTTTCAAAAATTTATTCAAATGGTTTTGGCAATCTTAAAAATAGAGGATGACTGTTTCACTGGTAATCTGTCCTCGGAAACTCTGGAAGTCATATTAAGAACCAGGTTCAATACCTAAATCTGCTGAAGTACAGGACTCAGATAATGCAGGTCGTTTATGGTTAAGCATATGCTCATCTTAAAGCCTGCGAAATCTTCACGCCTGCTAGGGTTAAATGTTAGAGCCCATTTACAGTTCTTTTTAACCTTACAAAAGGACGGAATCTTTCCAGCTTTACTCCAACAGCTCTTATTAAAAACCTGGAGACAGGTTCGAGTTGTCTTTATTCCAAAAGCGGGAAAAAGAGACGAAACGACTCCCAAAGCCTCTAGACTCATAAATATTTCCTTGGTTCTTTAAAACACTTTGGAAAAAATTCAGACGGCTTTATAAAGTCAACAAGCTTGAAGGTGTTTCCATTAAGTAAAAACCAATTCACTTATCTATCAGGTTAGTAATATCAAGAAATCGATTTTCTTGATATTGAAGGACCATTCGATAATGCATTCTATAGCTCAATACTTTCCGCAATTGGAATCAAGTGGCCTGGATAACTGTATTATTGAATGGACGATGCTCTCGAGAAGTCATTGCTGATCATGGAGGTGCGTAACTAAATATCAGAATGATGAATGGATATCCTCAAGGAGGGGAGCCTTCGCCCTCATTATGGTCCTCAGTTGTAGACGAACTTCTTGAAAAGGCTTGTTGAACCAGGGTATGAGGTAATTTGCTTGTTGTAAGCTCGATGGCACGATTGCTAATCGTTTACAAACTGCGCTCAAGCTAACTTTGAAATGGTCGGCGTGCGACCAGACCGAACCAAGCGCCATTTTTTTGAAAATTGAGTTTTTAACACTAGTGGGTGTTGAAATTGAAAAAAAAATCTATATTTCACGAAGAAACGAAATCATTTGAACAGTTTATAATGGTATTCTAACATAATTTCTCTGCAGCAGCTTGCAGGAAGCATACGGGGTGAGTAAACTTTGATCGCCGATTACTCGAAATAATGTTTTTGGCGCTTGGTTCGGTCTGGTCGCACGCCGACCAAATTGTGTAAAGAAGAGTGTTTGAATGTAAGTTCTTCTAAAACTGTTGTAGTACCTTCTACTAAAAAGGTTGAACTAAAACTGAAACAGCCTACTCCATCTAAAATTCAAATTCAGTTTGCAGAAGAAGTTTAAAATCTCGGAGTAACTTTGGATAAAAAACTGATTTGGAATTCCTATCTAGACAAGTTTATCAATATGAATACAAATGCCCTACGGGTTTGTAGCAGAGCCGTGAGAAAAACATGGGGACTACGACCCAAAACTGTTTCCTGTTCACGCAGTTTGCAATTGTTCGTCCGGAAATCAGTACACCATCAGCTGCTTTAGAAGCCCTTCTTTACACTTAGGTTGCAAAAAGTGCTCTACAATTTGAACGTTATAACAATATTTTAGATGGTGACCTGGAAGGACATTCAAGGATCCTTAAGGAATTCAGACTATATTCCGATGTTAAAACAATAAAAAATTAGAAAAAAAGCTATTTTATGTTTGCTTCACCGCAGCAAACATAAAATAGCGCTTTCACAGGTGACACATTAACTGTTACCGAGACTTGTGCCTTCGGAAATTCGAAGTGGTAGCTCGAAGTCGACCATTTTTGGCTTCAATACCGTTTGGCCTGAAATCAAGTCGCTGAGAATGGGAACCAGGAGGGCCGGTTCTACGTACAAATTCCGTTGTATTTTACACTAATAGTTAAAAAATAGGTGAAAATACTGGAGCCGAGGTGTTTGGTCTTGGAATCATTAGAGCTATACCAGAACAATTGGCCGTTAGGTACGATGTCACTCCATACTGGGCCCTACCATTGTGGTATTGAAGGAAATGAAAAAGTCGGCAGCCTAGCAAGAGAAGGTTCAGCATCAAATGTTACTGGTCCAGAACCATTTTAGGAAGTCCCTGAATGTACTCTCTGGGAAATGTCAATGGTAAAAACAAGCTGAAAAGCTGCGGATGCGCGCTGCAATTATTCTACTCGCATCGTAGAAAACCGATGTCATGACCTTGCCAGCGAATGGAACTATATTTGTCTTCTTCGAAAGCGGTTCAGTTTATTGGTTCTATTTTTCTAGGGTTGCGTGTGGAGGAGTCACCCAATTATGGACACAAACATTCGGTGCTGCTACTATCCCCAGAGAGTGGGAACGTCCTCACGACGCTTTTTTTATACCAAAGTTTGCAAACGTAGCACTCACCTTACGTCTTATGTCTAAACCTTCTCCAAAATAGACAACAATATTGCACGCTAGCCTGTAGGGCTAATGTAGGGTCTTGATCAACTAGGTTAGTTTACAGAATTCGTTACCGATATTGTTTTTGGCACATTTTGCATGTGTGGGATAAATACAACGATACACCGTGCGCCAGCGCTGAGTCGAGAAAATTTCCAGCTCGAAGAAGATCCTGGACCTGACCGGGAATCGAACCCGAAGTCACAACCGTGTGGGAGAGCTAGCCACAAAGCTACGGGGACCACCGATTCCGAAATAGAACCAGTTTCGATTTTAATATTTATTGCGGGTTAAACTTCCGAATAAAAGTAAAAGCAAAGCAAAGCCTTGGTGCTACATTCCGATTCGGAACTTGACCTTCTGTTTATTTGTACACAGACTTCGCAGCCGACTGTTTAGTGTACAGGACAATTGCGGGGCTAGCGTTACGAACCTACTGACACTAACAGTCTCCGAATAAAAGTATCGTATTACAAAACGATGACCTTTTTCATAGTTTTTAACACATTATTACCGTTTAATCGCTTTCAAACATACGCCAATAATTGTACTATCTTTAAACTTCAAGGTTAAGGTTTTTAAAACTCATACTGCCAGGAAAATGTGTTTTTCAAGCAACCAACGCTTTCTAGACAAAGGACTTTCGGAACTAACCTTGTGAACGTCCTCTAATGTGAGCAGAAATAAAGATTCAAAATACATTTGTAACCTTTAAGTATTAAGACATAATTTCAGCGAAGAATGCACACAGGTGCTTTTGTAATGTTAAAAAATGGTAATTTATTTCACTCACAACAGGTTATTTTAAACACCTCAAACTGATCGACTATTTGATTTGCATTTGAGCATTATTTCTCTCGGTGGGAGCTTGCAACCACAAATCGTTCGCAGTTGTAACACCAGTAGGGCAGAACACACACACGCATTATCAGTGAAATATTAGACACATTAAATCGAATCACCTTTCTCGTATCTTCGCTTCGGCAGCTAAATGCATGGATGCTGGGTAGAAGCGGCCGTACGCCGCTTCTACCCAGCAGAAGCGTAGTCACGAAAGTCCACTTGTAGGCTTTCAACGGAGAGGCGATCATCGCGCTTGTGGCATGATATAACTCTACGATTAACAACAAAAATAACCGCTATCGCGTGTTTTCTCTTAGGATTATCTCCCATTATCGAACAAGTCTGCGAATGTGACTGACTCGATGAACTGATGAATACAAATCGCTTTATTTGATCAACACGAGAATAACTCTATCTCCCGTCGGGAAAGACGCCACCGGCGATAAGCGACTTGTTAACTGTAGATATACTGCGAAGATCGTGTAACGCTACGAAGTCCTAGTCCTAGTCGAAAGTGTTGAACAGCATGTTGATAACTGCGTTCATATCTTTACGAAACAGTCCCGTAAGGATTCAGAACTAAAGCAAAACAATTTTAGTTGTTTGCAGTTATTAGTGAAATTTTAACCGTTAGAACCGCAAGACCGAGAATTGAAGGTTACCCGAAATTTCCGTTTGCAACGCTGAGAAACACAATTTCGTCCTACACAAGCGAAGTTGAAAGTCAACTTTAAACAGTTCAAGAGAATAAAAAATCCCAGTACTGTAGTTTTCCTCTCGTCGATTGAATTTAACGAGTTTTTAATGTCGGTACGACGAATAAAATTCAAATCATTTAATTTAGCCGTTTATGCCACAAAACCGCGTTCGCACATCATCAAAGTTGACGAACTCAACCCAACCCCCATCCGTGGTCGAGAGAGTCATCGTACGCCCCGGCTGACCGGCAAGCGCCAAAAGATTGAGTCATTTGGCGTATGGTTCGTGACGATTTTGTGAAATTGTGAAATGGGATTTTGATTGAATCAAGTCGCCTCCGCAACGCGAAACGCTTTCAGCCAGACTACATTAAACTAGTAATTCACTTTTTATGGCGTGACCGATTAGGAAAATTTGTCTAATTCTAACAGAAAAAGATTTAACTCGATCAGCTGGAACTCGGGTGACATTTAGCACGCTTGGTTTTGACAGTTTTATGATAGACTGATGCATCCCACAAGTTTAGAACCTCAAAATAACCGCCAAAAAAAATGTTTTTTCGTTCGCTGAAATTTATGTTCCTGTGTGGTGTATCGGAGAATGCAAAATTTATTAGCCTCACAATTCACGAACGCCAATAAAAACCAATCAGTTGTGATGGGATGCAACTCAGCTGGTAGACGGTTCTAACGTTTACCAATTTGTGTCAACAAGTTAAGTGAGGCTCCTACATTTCGGTCAGTGAAGATTCGTTGGGGCAAAAAAAAAACGGGTCGATAGCACCGGGACAAGATCGAGAATGTTTCGGAGAGATGGCTGTAAAATATTTATGGGATTTTTCACTAAATGATGCAGTTAATAAAATTTGGTATAAAAGTCAATCAAGTTCAGTGACTCGCGGCACGACAACCGATGCATGATCAGTCTTCCACGTGTACGAAAAAGCTTTAACTTTCAAGGATATCATATGTTATAAGCTACAGAAAGATTTTTTTTTGTTTGATATTTCAACTTACGATTGTCAACAATCACACTATAACAAATACAAAACAAAATAGAAAATATTTTATTTTTAAAAATAAATCATGGCGTTAACACTCGTCAATTTGAAATAATTGAACGTAAAAGAAAACAATATTTCTAGATAAACATTTCAAAAGGTCCTATCTGCTTTTATCGTTTTTCAGGAGCGTCTTTTTATTTTGGTAATGGTTCAGCTTTAGTAACTCTCCCAAGCGATGTTTTCATTCAGAAGGCTAGAGTGATCCCTCCGCCATCAACTTATGCAAATAACGTGTCATTAAAGGTGTTTAATAAGTTCTGATGACTGAATGTAAGAGATCGATCAAAAAATCGGTCAAAGCAGATAGGACTTTTGAAATGTTTCTCTAGATTTCGATAATGGATTTTTGAACGCCCTGGAAATTGAGGATAGCAAAAAATGTATCAAGAATGCTCAAAAAAATTAAAATTTTAAAAATTATTACCAAAGTGCTAATAGATGAAATTTGAAAAATATCTAAAATATCTGATTAAGTTATTTCAGTAGTTTTTTATGGTGCATAGACATATTCATTTTTCAGGTTTCAAACCTAACAGCTGCGCTAATTTCGCAAAAGATTCATGTTGTTTCGTACCATCCAACTTTTGTGTGTAACAATCAATAACCAAAAAGAATGACAGGAGGTTTAAAAAAAATAGAATGCAAATAGTCGAACTGAGCTTGCTGCAAAAATCAGGCTGTACCTTAAAAGGTAGAATTCTTCGACCGGAAACAGAGAGCAGAACATTTTATACGAAATGCCTTTTTGCGAATGCAGAATTAGGAGAAAGAAAACCAGGAAGGTAAGATTATAAATACTGCGCATTCTATTACAAATAGTATAACAAAGGTAAAAAAGGTATCACATTTTCTTAATTTTCATGAAAATTAGAAACTGGCCATTAGGATGGGACAAAAAATAAATGTTAGCTCTCATGCACTTTTCGTGTTCCTCATAGGTCCTATAACAGCCGTGTAAATTATCAGATCGATCGGTTTAACTATATTTTTGCGCCAATAAAAGTACGAGAGTACGAGTTAAGACGCGAACTATATTTTTGCGCCCGATTTTTAAAGTTTCCATACAATTTTATATAAGACCAGCTATGGCAAATAATGCACGACTACGGTTTTCCGGATAAACTGACACGACTTATCAAAGCTACCTTAGACCGAGTGATGTGTTACGTGTGCGTGTCGGGGACACTCTCGAATCCCTTCGAAGCGTGCAGAGGGTTGAGACAAGGAAATGAATTATCCTGCACATTGTTCAACATTGCCCTTAAGGGTGTTATCCGACGGGCGGGCATCGAAACGAGAGGCACGATTTTCAGCAAAGGTAGTCAACTCATAGGCTTCGCAGACGACCTGGGCATTATTACAAGAAACTCAGCGACGGCGGAGGCAATCTACGCCAGACTAAAAGTGGAAGCTAGAAGAGTTGGACTAGAAATTAGAATCGCACCCAACATCGTGGTCGCTCGATCCCATGCGGCCTCCTGTTGTCAACCTAACACAACAATCAGCTGTTGGAGACGGGCGTTTTCTGAAGGCGCGTTTACGAGATCCAAAAATTATGCACCTTGTACGTCTTTACCTTGCGTACATGCATGACAAAGACCCAACGGTTTGCTACGACGGTATGACGAAAACCAGCATACAAATTACTTTGGCATCAGAGGGACTACCAGTAGCTGCGGAGGAGCTCAGGAAATTTTTCTTCGAGGTACATGAAGAATTCGGCGTACCGAAACAAGCGGCTTCCGAAGACCTTAATTCTTATAGTAGACACTTGAACAACCAGAGGATTCAATCCCTGCAACGCGCAAGGGAAAGTGCCGACAAATTTTATAGACCGATTTTTCGGAAATAATGACTCCTTTCGATGAGAAAGAGAGTAATTCAAGACGTGGCTCTGAAGAGTTTGTAATTTATTGCCAGAATTTTAACAGAATGAGTAGTTCAAAAAAAATTGATATTCTTAGTAAAAAGATTAGTGGTTGTATGTATTCAATCATTATAGGAACGGAAACAAGTTGGTCTGAAAGTATAAAGAGTGAGGAGGTTTTTGGAAACAGTTATCAAGTATTCAGAAGCGATCGTGATCTTTTGTTAACTGATAAAAAATCTGGTGGCGGTGTACTAGTAGCCGTCAAGACAAAGTTCGATGCAGAGTTGGTCCCAACGATGAAGTATAAGGAATTTGACGATGTTTGGGTCAAAACTGTATTAAACGGTCAATGCCACATTTTTGCATCAGTATACTTCCCTCCACAATTTGCAAAAAAACAATATTATGAATTATTTTTAGAAACCGCCAACTCAGTAATTTGTAACTCTGACCCGGAAATTAAAATTCATATATACGGCGATTTCAAGGACTGCGATAACGAGTCACTGTTGCTTCCTATAGTAGGAGATAACGAGGCACTACAGCAAATTTTCGACACGACCAGTCAGTTAGGATTATATCAAGTAAACGCAATACGAAATGAACTGAACTGTTTTTTAGATCTCTTGTTCACAAACTGCACTGAAGATTTTAGCGTAGATAAAGCCGTTGATCCTCTATGGAAAAATGAGAAATTTCATACAGCCATTGAGTATTCATTTAACATAGATAGCACTAGATCACGTCCCAATGATAGTGAATTTGAGTATGTGTATGACTTTAAAAAAGCTAATTTAACAGAAATCGACCGTAAACTCAGTGTAGTCGACTGGCAATCACTTTTGCGAGGCAAAGAGGATATTGAAAAAGCCGCGAATACGTTTCTCTCTCTATTATAAAATGTACAAACACCATAAATGTGAGACCAATCTGGAACGATACAAGAACATATGCAGCGAACTAGATGCAGAAATCTCATTAGCTTATGAGAATTATAACTCTAGGGTAGAAAGTAATATCAAATCTGATCCAAAGCAGTTTTACCGTTTTGCAAAGGAAAAAATGAAAACTAATAATTTTCCATCACGCATGCATTTTGAAGGTAACGAAAGTACCGAGTCTCAGCTTATTTGCAACCAATTTGCGAAACTTTTCCAGACCGTTTACAAAAACCCGGATGAAAATAGAGATTTTAACTACTTCACGCATTTACCTGAATGTACCAATAGTGTATCAGTTCAAAATATAACTGTTCAAGAAATATTAACATCATTAGAATCCCTAGATGCAACTAAGGGTGCTGGGCCAGATGGAATTCCACCATCTATGCTTAAAACATTTGCTTCTTTTTTTGTAAAACCACTGTTTTGGCTTTTCAATCTTTCAATCAAAACAGGTGAATTTCCTACCATGTGGAAAAAATCATTTCTCATCCCGATCTTTAAGTCAGGTAAACGCTCTGATATAAAAAATTATCGCGGCATAGCAATCATCTCTTGTATTCCGAAACTATTTGAATCAATCGTTAATAAACGAATTTTCGAACAGGTGAAAAATAGTATTACAATCAACCAACACGGTTTTTTCAAAGGAAGGTCCACAGCTACTAATCTATTAGAATTCGTTAATTTCACACTCGCTGCAATGGATAGAGGTAACTACGTTGAAACATTATATACCGATTATAGTAAAGCTTTCGATAGAGTCGATATAACATTACTGATTTTCAAACTAAAACGCATTGGACTAGATAACCAACTCGTGAAATGGATTGAATCTTATTTGACGAACAGAACACAATTTGTCCGTTTCAAAGGCCATCTCTCTGATCCAGTGAAGGTAACATCTGAAGTTCCGCAAGGATCACATTTAGGACCCTTACTATTCATTTTGTTCGTTAATGATGTAACCCTTTTACTTAACCAGATCAAAATTTTAATCTATGCCGACGATATGAAATTGTATATGGAGATTAAAAACCAGTCTGACCTCGAATTGTTCCAGTTGCAGATCAATACCTTCTATACTTGGTGTCTGAAAAGCTTACTTGATATAAATATTAAGAAATGTAATGTCATATCATATACAAGAAAACTTTCAATGCAAACTATGAACTATTACATAGGCCAACAACTTGTAGAGAGATGTACCAAAATGAGAGACTTAGGAGTGATCCTCGATTTGAAACTCACTTTCGTGAATCATTATAACACAATAATCAACAAAGCCAACAGTATGCTTGGTTTTATTAAACGTTTCAGTTATCATTTCAAGGACCCATACACAATAATAACTCTTTTTGTGAGCTATGTTCGATCAATATTAGAGTACTGCAGTATAGTCCACAGCTACTAATCTATTAGAATTCGTTAATTTTACACTCGCTGCAATAGATAGAGGTAACTACGTTGAAACATTATATACCGATTATAGTAAAGCTTTCGATAGAGTCGATATAACATTACTGATTTTCAAACTAAAACGCATTGGACTAGATAACCAACTCGTGAAATGGATTGAATCTTATTTGACGAACAGAACACAATTTGTCCGTTTCAAAGGCCATCTCTCTGATCCAGTGAAGGTAACATCTGGAGTTCCGCAAGGATCACATTTAGGACCCTTACTATTCATTTTGTTCGTTAATGATGTAACCCTTTTACTTAACCAGATCAAAATTTTAATCTATGCCGACGATATGAAATTGTATATGGAGATTAAAAACCAGTCTGACCTCGAATTGTTTCAGTTGCAGATCAATACCTTCTATACTTGGTGTCTGAAAAGCTTACTTGATATAAATATTAAGAAATGTAATGTCATATCATATACAAGAAAACTTTCAATGCAAACTATGAACTATTACATAGGCCAACAACTTGTAGAGAGATGTACCAAAATGAGAGACTTAGGAGTGATCCTCGATTCGAAACTCACTTTCGTGAATCATTATAACACAATAATCAACAAAGCCAATAGTATGCTTGGTTTTATTAAACGTTTCAGTTATCATTTCAAGGACCCATACACAATAAAAACTCTTTTTGTGAGCTATGTTCGATCAATATTAGAGTACTGCAGTATAGTTTGGTCCCCATATCAAGAAGTTCATATCAATCGTATTGAATCAGTTCAAAAACAATTTCTGGTTTTTGCATTAAGAAAACTCAATTGGGCATCATATCCTCTCCCTTCTTACGAATCTCGCTGCATGCTTATTAATATCGAAACTCTGAAGAAACGACGAGAAACAACCATGATTACCTTTGTAAACGATATGATCTCACAACGTGTTAATTCACCAAATCTGCTGGAAACTCTTAACTTTTATGCTCCTTCTCGTCCTTTAAGAACGCGCAATATTTTTACTAACAATAATTACCGGTCACTGTACGCCAAACATGGACCAATTAACAGCATCATGAACGCATACAACAAACACTGCGAGATTATAGACGTTACCATGTCCCGGAACGCATTAAAAAGCGCATTACGTGCTAGAACTCGATAGCTTAAGATTAACGTATACATTAGAATTGTAGTCCAAATTGATTGACGAAATAAATTTAAATTTAATTTAATTAGAAATAAATGCGTCGAAAACCAAGTATATGAAAGGAAGAGGCTCGAAAGAAACTAACATTCGCCTCCCACGGACGGTGGTCATGGACGGCGACGAACTCGAAGTGGTAGAGGAGTTCGTATACTTGGGATCTCTGGTAACTGCCGAAAATAACACAAGTAAGGAGATCCAACGACGTATTCAAGCTAGAAATCGAGCCTACTTTGCCCTTCGCAAGACGCTTCGATCCAGGAGCTTACGCCGCCGCACGAAACTGACGATGTACAAAACCGTAAATAGACCCGTAGTTCTCTATGGACTCGAAACCGTGACGCTGCTCACAGAGGACATACCGGAAAGTGTTGCGGTCAATATTTGGTGGAGTACAAACCGAAAGCGGAGAGTGGCGTAGGCGTATGAACCACTGACCAAAATAGCATTTATCAATAGCTTCTCAAAAATAAGTCGCGTACCGAAAAATTAGCCCAATAGCACAAAATGGCATCTTTTGTCTATAGAAACGTCTACGCGAAGTTTCAGCCAAATTAAAAATGGTCGATAAAATTGGATGCCCGTTTTTTGTGGAATTGCTCAACTTTTATACGTTACTCAGACCAGTTTTATGCTAATAGGGACCCAGTCAACATTTTCAAACGTATAATAATGTTTCGATTCCAATATCCGCACTCATATATATCATACAAACCCGTATTTGATGCACAAAAACAGCATATGCGTACTATTTTGGAGGCGATATACGTACTGAGGAATAATGGTATGCAATTTATTGATATACGTATTTATATACGATAATTTCCGATTGAATGTGATTTGTTTCACACTTTAGTGCAATTCTAAGCCTACAATCGTGAATCGGTTAGACTCCAGCATGATATACAATCTAAACTGAATTTCTGCGCATGATAATAAGCATGGTATACGATTTTGACTTCGTCAAGATATATTTGCGATAATTTTTATACATTGATATACGATTTGTGGTTGACTGGGGACATTTTTGTTATTGTGAAAGTCAGCAGGGGTACTATATAATTCAGGTTGCAGGAAGGGTATGTAGTGGAGAGCCTGAGAATAAACCCATGTTAAAATCCTTTGGCAACCAAATGGCCTGATTTTTTTTTAATGGGGGGGATTTGTTAGTAGCTTAAGTATTTATGATAAATATTAGTAAGTAATGAGTATGTGTGTCCAATCACAAATGGTGACTTCTCAACACTGTTAGAAATTTGTAACTTTAATTGTTAGGATTTGTTTGCCTTCGCAATTAAGACTTATCGTTCGTAGGAATTTAAACCTTCTTGTCAGAAAAGGGGAAGTGAACTTACAACTAACTTAATTGCTCACTTATTGGCTATAAAGAAAGCTTATCGTAGCAATTGAGGATAGCAACGATTTTTGTCGAAAATTGTTAATAATTTTATTTGACATAGCTTCTAATGGTTCAACACCAGTAAGTCTATGTAATTCGAAAATGGCCTGATTCTACTAAGATTCGAACCCACGACCACCCACTCACTTATCAATGCGGACTCTGTAACCTTGCGGCTACGAAGCTCCCCTATTTCATAAATTGCAGGGTTAGAAAATTCAGCATTGCTTCAAAAACGTGTTCGTGGCATCGAGAAAGGCCAATTGTAATTTGTACTTGGCAGGAGTAACGACATACGAAACAATTAACTTTGAGCTATTGTTAATCGTAATAGCCTTAGCTTCGTACCTAGCGTACTTTGCTAGTTCTTTTGGTAACAGCAATAGTATGGGAGGTTAAATTTGGCTGTGCTGCCGCTTGTGTCCTCGATACCATCTCAATGAGGAGTTTGCGCAGCCCAACATATTTTTTACTTTCTACCATTTTACCGTGTGTGTGACCCCGCCCACTTGTTGCATCAGTTCTCTCCGTGGGTATTTAGGCCGATAATGGGTTAAAATCGGTTCCAGTTCATATTCATTCTTCGTGTTTCTCCTGGTTACGTTCCTACCACGTGGCTGGTAAACGTAGAAGAAGACTCACCGCCAGTCCTGAGGCTGCTAACGTCAAGGCCAGTACCCGCAAATTATGCGGGTTGATACAGGAGTACCTATTAGGGTGGTTTACCGGTAAAACGAAAACCGGTTAAACCGTTAAAACCGATATTTTTTTCAATACCGGAATACCGGTATTGGAGAAACGAAAAAACCGGTATTTTCGGTATTTTTCTTAAAATGGAAAAAAAACTTCCCACAACATTCATATATCTTTGTTAGGATAATGAATGCTTTTCACTTAGGTAGTCGTTACAAATCACATGACGACATGAGGGTGTAAGGTAGCTCATTTTTAATCAAATCCTTTAAGGGGTGATAGAGGACCCTATTTGATAAAAAAAATTCTGCGCATATGGTCAAAATTTAACTAATGCAGAGTTATTCTCTTCTTCTAGTTTCCGGTTATGTTTACCTTTAACGAGGTCTATCACAAAAAGTATGATAGCTAGCTCAATTCTGTTGGTTTCCTTGAAAAGCTGAGAAAATTTCGTAATAAATAGTATCTCAAAAATGTCGAATTAGGAAAAACAAGAAGCCTTTAGAAAGGAACAACTATGAAATCAAATGTTTTTGAGAACTTAACAGCAATTTTCTCTCTGAAATGTGTGATAAACATGGAGTTTGTTGTTAACCAAATTAAACATTGGAGTCTACTCTACTAGTTGTTCTCTGACACCAAGCACCTAATTCTTTTAGTTTAAATACTATTTCACTTTAAAAGCAATCAGCCGCGCCTTCGTTTAGTGTGGTAGAAGTCACAATTTTCTGCTCGTTTAAGGCAAACGTAACCAAAAACTGAAATTAGTGAATAACTCTGCAGTAGTTGACTTTTGACCATATGTGTAGAAGGATTTTTTTCATCAAACATGGTCCTCTATTGCCCCTTGAAGGATTTTAAGTGAGCTCCCTAACACCCTGTATAATAAACACATTTAGACAGAAGCAACATTGTATATTAATTTTCCCTCATCTATTTACCAATTTTTTTTATCTTTTTGTTTGTTCTGCTCGGATTCAGACAATGTGTTTTGTGTATCGATAATATGTCAAAAAACTTCATATCAATAAAGCATTCATTTTTTAAGTAGAACAGCTTATCTCTTCACATACTCATACTCACAGAGGCAACGCGTGGGTAGGTTCAAAACCTACCAGTTTAACTACAAATTATGAGGCAGTAATGACAATCATGTCAGCGAAAAAACGCAAGTCATTATTCATTTTGGCAGTAAAACTAAAAAAATTATAAATAAATATAAATTTGGATTAGGAATTTATTTTTTGTTGAGACAAAGTGTTTACAGGATGAAATAATCAACCAATAAAGATTTAATCCTAAAAAATTACTGCTCCTTGAAAAAGTGACATTTAAATAGCTGTAGCATGGTCAAAGCTTCGTCGACTGTACCGCAACGGGATTTTATTAGCAACTAGCTGAATGTACCCGGCCTCACTCGTGTACAAGTTTCTGCTTTTTCTATAATTTTCTATTTTTTTATATATTTTTTATCAACCTCTCATTTCAAATATTTATTTCTATTTCAGTTACAAACTTGTCCATATGCCACATTTTTCGTTTCTCCATTAGAAGCTAAAGTTAATAAAATAATTTTAATAATAATAAATAATTTGGACGAATTGTTTAAAGAGCATCGAACAGAATAAAGAAGTATTTACCTTCGATTCATTCGGATTCGTAAAAAGTAAATCCTGGTCTGATCATGATTTCTTTTTTTTATTTCATTCATATACTCTTCTCAACAGTTTCAAATATTGTTTTTCTACGAAATTTAATGTTGTTCACTAAGTTGAAACTAAGTTTTGCGATGTGAAAGAAAATTTAAATAAAAATCTGCATGTTTTTTTCGTTATTACATTAGTTTCGAAATTATGTTCTTCGTAATCATATCACTAGATTCATCCATTGGAGTTTTTCAAACACTGTTATCCAGTGTTGTATCTGGATCGTATACCACAAGAGATCAAAATAATGGTCGCAGAGGTCCTAATCTTAGAAAAAAATCTGGATCGTAATGAAGCAGAGGTACTCATAAATGCAAAAACATAATCATGCAGCGACACGTCCATACATAGATGCAACCTGAGACGCTAAGCAAAAAATAAATTTCAAATCCAAATTTATGTAGGTAACGTTTTCGGCAGTGGCTTACTTCGTCAGGTTTTTGCATAAGACTGCGGCAGAAAACCACTACCGAAGACGTTCGACACCCCATATCTTTAATTATTTTTCAATCTTATTTTTAAATAGTACAGGGAAAATGACTTGCGATTTTTTTCGCGGACAATCATCATTACTTTCCCGAACTATGATTTTAAGAATTTTGTAGTTGAAAAAGTAGGTTTAAAGACCACGAGTCACCCCTGGTTTGTATTAATCCGAAAGAAATAAAAATACCGGGTTTTTACCGGTTTTATCTGTTTTTATTTTTATGAATACCGAAATACCGGTTTCTCGAAAAGTCGGTAATACCGACCACCCTAGTACCTATCGATCTGGCGGCTGTAATGGACTTTGCTGCGGAAGTGCTGGAATTGGCGGGGAACGCTGATAAAGATTCCATTACAGATTGAGAGGATTCAAGTTTATTTTCAATCTGTACAGATCATGACTTTTGCAGCTTTAGATAAAGCGGCGATTGAGTCATAATCGTCTCATTTCCATCGCTGATCGAAAGTCAATTTTCCAAACGATTTGTATACCCTAAGATAACGATTACGATTTTATACCATAAGACAAAAAGCGATCAGGTTTCCTCTATAACATACTGTTATTTTTTTAAATACATAATCAGTTTATTCTTTTGAAGCAAATCGAATCGAACTGAAAATTTCAGTTCGAGTCAACTCTACAACATTTTTGGCAAGATAAGATACGCTATCAAGTAATCACACGTTTGATTTCAATTCAATACATATGAGCAATTCTCGCTGAAACCGTCCCACTGGTGACATGAGGTCTTTCAAAAAGGATATTTTAATGTCTAAATGATTGAAAGTAGAGAAAAAATGAGAAAACCATTTTGGTTAGTTCATATTGATGGACCCCTCGGGCAAAAATCGGTTAAACGGTTTTTACAAAAAATGATTTTTGAGCAATTCTTGACCTTTTTATTGATTTATTTCTCTTGAATTTGTCATTGAACCCCCTGCAACGAACACATCGTTTTCAAGAGGAATGATAGAGCTTTCATTTGAAGTAGAAAAAAATTGGCCGCAATCTTGGATCTCGCCGCCATCTTGGATTTCATCAGAAAAATGCATTTTTGAGCAAGTTCGCAACCACCGATTTTAAATTTGGCATCACCATTGGAAAGCTGAGAAAAAATGCTTTAGGATACATTCAAAATATTAGGTGAGCATTGAGGTTATCTTGTCATTCTGGTCACTTTTCAAAATCGACCTTCAAACAGTTTAACGCATGACGCGCTCCCAATATCAAATCAACGCAATATACTGAGCCTGTGTGCGTATGATGTGGACAGTCAGTATGTGGACAGGGGGGCGGGGGCAAAGGGGGCAAATGCCCCGGGCCTACCGATTCAAGGGACCCCTAGTCCTGGGGCGACCTTTTTTTTGCTCGTCACCTTCCAGAACGTTTCCCCTAAATGTTTTTAGAAAATAGGGCCTTACAAACAAGTTTGCCCCGGTCCCCCCACCGTTTAAATCCGACCCTGAGTGCTCCCACGCACCGTAATTTTTGAATAGTCTTTAATCAATTGGCTGAATTTTGTTAGAGAGCAAACGTACCCTTTTCGTCGATAAGACTTTGCTAGGGATCAAAAAAGTGATGATTATACTCTTACTTTATTTACGCTGGCATACGCAAATCGCGGGATATACTTGATTCATACTATACCTTGGTATACCATACCTAAGTTTGTTGATAGTAGTTTGCATGCATGAAAACAACAGTATATAACAGTAGCAAAAACAACATCTAACATTAAGTTGTTTAATTACTAAACACGCGAAAGGGGAGCTTCGTAGCCTCAAGGTTACAGAGTCCGCTTTGTCAAGCGGATAGTCGTGGGTTCGAATCTTAGTAGAATCAGGCCATTCGATGTCAAAAAGGACTTCAAGTATGAGTTTATTCTCAGGCTCCCCACCACTTACCCTTCCCTTACGCTGAATTCTATAATACCTTTGCGTGACTTCCTTTTAACAACAAATAAGTCCCTCTTACCAATAAAACTGGCCAGAAGGACGCACGACGAAACTTCTCCAGGGAATTATAATTGGCGATATTTGGCAGGAGGAAGGAGGCTCGATAGAGAAGAACAGTAAGCGTGTAAAATGAGGGGAAGTACATTACACACAAGCACTGATCAAAAATAATAATAAGCATGCCACTTCTCAATAGCGGTATTGCTAAAAATAGAAGTGCGGGATACAGCAGACACCCGGGCATATCTCACAATAGATCAACAATTCTGGTCGTAGTGAGGAAGTTCATACCGGAAAAAAACACGCGAAAACTGTCCTCCGTAAAGGGAACCAAATTTTTTTCTAGCGAAAAAATCGTAGAAAAGCTTAACAAATTTTTTAAAAATCTGTCCACGTGGATCATGGATGGCCCCTAATATACATTACACATACACACACACCACAGGCTCAGCATGATTTGATATTGGCCGCACGTCATGCGTTGTACTGTTTGAAGGTCGATTTTGAAAAGTGACCAGAATGACAAGGTAAACTCAATGCTCACCTTATATTTTGAATGTATCTTAAAGCATTTTTTCTCAGCTTTCCAATGGTGATGTCAAATTCAAAATCGGTGGTTGCGAACTTGCTCAAAAATACATTTTTCTGATTAAATCCAAGATGGCGGCGAGATCCAAGATGGCGGCCAATTTTTTCTACTTAAAATGAAAGCTCTATCATTCCTCTTGAAAACGATGTGTTCGTTGCAGGGGGTTCAATGACAAATTCAAGAGAAACAAATCAATAAAAAGGTCAAGAATTGCTCAAAAATCAATTTTTGTAAAAACCGTTTAACCGATTTGTGCCCGAGGGGTCCATCAATATGAACTAACCAAAGTGGTTTTCTCATTTTTTCGCTACTTTCAATCATTTAGATATAAAAAATATCTTTTTTGAAAGACCTCATGTCACCAGTGGGACGGTTTCAGCGAGAATTGCTCATATGAAACATCTTCAAGAAGCAAAATAATCCATTTAACCGGTTAAAACATCAGCTAGGACTATAATAGTGTAACTTTTGTAACATGGGAAAACCAGGTTATCTTCAGGTACACAACTGCATGCTAACAAAAATAGATTTGTGACGTAAAATCATTAGGAAACTTAAGTTACAATATCATGACATCTGGTTCCATTTAGTAAAAGTTCAAAGTTTGGAAAAAAAATTTGAAACTGAAATATGGATTTCAACATACAAAATGACTAAATATCTAAGACAACTAGATATTCAACTATTGGTACATCAACCCTATATGTTTCATAAATTCATTAATTATCGTTCAAAAACCCGAATGTAGTACGTTTTTGTATAGAAAACCCCAGAAACATACAAGCATAAAACGTAATTCTACTCACTCATTTATAAAATTGCCATAATCAAAGTTTTATTAGCTTTTTTCTGTATGGACTCATCACTGAGACCAGAGATTAGATCTATTGTGTTATTGCTCAGTTGTTTTGAGTACCGTCTGCCGGGGGGTGAGATTGTGCCAAAAAAGGAGATGTTTTTCGTTCCTTAACTTGTAATGCACACATTTAGGCAATGATTTTGAACCTAAACACGTCAATGCTCGTTTGAATGTTCAAGTAACAACTGGCGCAAATATGGTTATTTTACAATAAACTGTAACTTTGCTAAAATTAACTGAACTTTGGCCTAATCTCACCCCCTCTATGGGGTGAGATTGTGCCAAAAACAAAAAGTTGAGTTTGATACCTGAAAAATGAACAGTAGTGTAATTACAAATAACTCACATGAAAAACATTATAAAACAGTAGGTATAGGGCCGATCATAAACAACGTGAACTATTAAGGGGCTGGAGGGGGTCCATACAAATTATAAAAAAATGTATGACGATCATTTCGATATCTGGAATAACCAGTAATGAGAATGTGGTTTATAGACAGCCTCTATACACATTAGCGAACCTATACATTAGAGAAATGACAAGACACTCACCGTTAAGGCAACTGTCAACATCAAAACGGGCGAGTTGTATCATTTTGCATTGCCGTTATCCGTTTTGATGTTGACAGTTGCCTTAACGGTGAGTGTCTTGTCATTTCTCTAATGTATAGGTTCGCTAATACACATAGTGGCATCTCCAGGTTTTTTGGAAAGGGGAAACGTTGAGGCATAAAGCCTCAGAAGACTTTTTTTTAAATTATCATTTGTCATTAATCACTGTATATTCAGTTGGAGATATCAAAGCCGCTGGACGTGTACCCATAATCTCCTCCCTTTCTTTGAAAGTCATAAGTTTATATAAAAAGATGTAGAAATTTTCGTTACATTCCACAAGTAATATCAGTCATTATAATTTTTCATTTGGAAACGGTTTGTCTACAGTTCTCAAGCTTTTAGTCATTATTTAAAATAATACCATAGCTATATTTATGTAAAAATACAAGTAATTTGGTGTGCACTGATACAATTTTGCCGTGAATGTAAATTCCGCACACTGCATCGATCATTATAACTTGGCACTATATCACCCCCGAAGAGCTCGAAAAGTGTATAGTTTGAAAAAAAAATTATTTTCTGAATCAAGACAGGTTCAATACATAATATTTTCTCAAAACATTGGAGACGACATCCTAACGTTCCATCTGAATAGTAAGCTGATGCGATTTCTTGATCGGGTTGGTTTGCATGGGACATTTTTTGGTAACGTTATTTGCGCGTGTTTTCCACCCTGTACTTTGAAACATTATTTAAGTACAACAGTTCAGTTATAATATCTATATTCTATTTCAAGTTTTCAATTAATATGTCGTGTGTTTCATACATAATTGAACTTGACGCATTACTGCCGGTACCCGCATAACTGTCCCATACTGGTTTTGGTCACTTCTGAGTTATCATCGGGAATCGACTTAATTGTTATCATATTTTCTGGAAAAAAATAAAATCGATACTTATGTATGGAAAAACATGGAAAAAATACCAAGTTGTTTTTGTCCCATATTGAAAGTACCCGCATTACAGTCCCACTGCATAGTGGTACAAACTGCAAACATATAATTTTGCTCCAGATTAGTGTATATCGGATTATTTTAGGCATATAGAAGTATGTCATTTAATTAACTAGACTAATGTTGTTTTTCTGTAGTACAATCTACGTTGGCAATGAAACTGCCGGTTGCTGGTTGAATTTACATGTGATGGGACAAAATATGCGAGTACTTTTAAAATTTACCCGCATATTTTGTCCCATTTTGTCTTTTTTTTTTCAAGTTATATAACGAAAAACCAATTCCATCCATGATTTTTTTTGTTCTCAACGATAAACTTATGGTGCCATGAAACTGTTAAGGTCATTGGTTCTGGATGTTATTGCTGGAAATCCGAAAATTCACCGATAATATTAAATCGCCGTTTTCTCAACATGTCGTTTTTCATTATGGGGCAGTTATCCGGGTACCGGCAGATTAGGTTCTAGAAATCTCAAGTAAAACCACATACAAACATTCCCCGTTTTGGCTCAATCTCACCCCCGCGGCCTAATGTCACCCCGGCACTTCATATCATTGGCAGTATTACTTTTGAAGTAAGTGATACGCTTATCCAGTGTGTCGAACAGTTGACATTTTTGCATGACACCGTATCGAAAAATACTGTTGCCTCTCTTGCAGACTGCGACAGCAGCGTTCAACTGTACGCTTCTCTACTTGCGAGAATCGTGTGACTTAAAGCCAACACGGATGGTTAACGATTCTCTTTTGTGCCGATCTCCAGCCGCTTCGATATCTCGACTGTCGCATTGTGAGAATGATAATAATTGGCAATCATGCTACAGTTTAGCACAGTAATAGGATGGAAAATCAATTTTTTTTTTTTTTTTTTAAGGGGGGATTTGTTAGTAGCTTAAGTATTTATGATAAATATTAGTAAATAATGAAATGAGTATGTGTGTCCAATCACAAATGGTGACTTCTCAACACTGTTAGAAATTTGTAATTTTAATTGTTAGGATTTGTTTGCTTTCGCAATTAGGACTTATCATTCGTAGGGATTTAAACCTACTTGTCAGAAAAGGGGAAGTAAACTTACAACTAACTTAATTGCTAACTTATTGGCTATAAAGAGAGCTTATCGTAGCAATTGAGGATTGCAACGATTTTTGTCGAAAATTGTTAATAATTTTATTTGACATAGCTTCTAATGGTTCAACACCAGTAAGTCTATGTAATTCGAGTGTACCAAACCAAGGAGGACGCTTCAAAATCATTTTCAGAATTTTATTCTGAATCCTTTGGATCGTTTTCTTCCTTGTTGAACAGCAACTTGACCAGATCGGTACAGCATAAAGCATTGCTGGTCTAAAAATTTGTTTGTAAATCAAAAGTTTGTTCTTTAAACAAAGTTTAGAATTCCTGTTAATGAGAGGATATAAACATCTCGTATATTTGATGCACTTGGCTTTTATACTCTCAATATGCTCTTTGAAAATAAGTTTTTTATCATAAATTAGTCCCAAGTACTTAACCTTGTCGGACCAACTTAAAATAACCCCATTCATCTTGACAACGTGATTATTGTTTGGCTTGAGGAAAGAAGCCCTAGGCTTATGCGGAAAAATTATCATTTAAGTTTTAGAAGCATTGGGAGAGATTTTCCACTTTTGCAAGTAGGAAGAAAAAATATCAAAACTTTTCTGCAATCGACTGCATATGACACGAAGACTTTTTCCTTTTACGGAAATGCTTGTGTCATCGCAGAACAATGACTTTGTGCATCCTGGAGGCAAATCAGGAAGATCTGAAGTGAATATGTTGTACAGGACTGGACCCAAGACTGAACCTTGAGGTACACCTGCTCTGACAGGAAATCTATCAGATTTTGAATTCTGATAGACAACCTGCAGAGTTCGATCAGTAAGATAATTTTTTAAAATTTTGATTAGGAAAATTGGAAAATTTAAAGTTTGCAATTTCGCAATCAAACCTTTATGCCAAACACTGTCGAATGCTTTTTCTATGTCTAAAAGAGCAGCTCCAGTGGAAAAACCTTCAGATTTGTTAGCTCGTATCATATTAGTAACTCTGAGCAATTGATGAGTTGTGGAATGCCCATGGCGAAATCCAAACTGTTCATTTGCAAAAATTTAATTTTCGTTGATGTGTGACATCATTCTGTTAAGAATAATTCTCTCAAACAGTTTACTTATTGAAGAAAGCAAACTGATTGGTCGATAACTTGAAACTTCAGCTGGGTTCTTATCCGGTTTTAAAATGGGAGCAATTTTTGCATTTTTCCATAATTTGGGAAAATATGCAATTTTGAAGCAGCAATTGAAAATTTTCACTAAAAATTCCATTGTGCTCTCAGGGAGATGTTTGATTAGTATATTAAAGATTTCATCGTCACCAGGTGCTTTCATATTTTTGAAATTTTTAATAATTGATTTAATCTCATTCAAGTTAGTTTCAATTATTTCTGCAGGTAAAAAAATCTGGGAAGAAATTAAATCAAATTGACGTGTGACTTCATTTTCAATTGGACTCACAAAATTCAAATTTGAGTTATGAACACTCTCAAACTGCTGAGCAAGTCTTTGAGCCTTTTGTTCATTGGATACAAGAAAACGTTCACCATCTTTTAAAACTGGAATAGGCTTTGAAGGTTTCTTAAGAATCTTCGACAGCTTCCAAAATGGTTTTGAATATGGTTTCAATTTTTCAACTTTAGTCTCAAAACTTTGATTTCTCAGAAGAGTAAATGTATGTTTAATCTCTTTCTGTAAATCTTTATAAATAGTTTTAAAAACAGGGTCACGAGAACGTTGATATTGACGTCTGCGGACATTTTTCAAACGAATTAGAAGTTAAAGATTTTCGTCAATTATTGATGAATCAAATTTCACTTGAGCCTTTGGAACAGAATAATTCCTGGCATCAACAATTGCACATTTTAATGCTTCCAAAGCGGAATCAATATTCACTTCGTTTTGCAAATCCAGCTCATTATTGAAATTTCTCTCAATATGAGTTTTGTATCTTTCCCAATTAGCCTTGTTATAATTAAAAACAGACCTCATAGGGTTTAAAACTGATTCATGTGATAAAGAAAAAGTTATTGGAAGATGGTCAGAATCAAAGTCAGCATGTGTGATCAAATCACTACATACATGACTTTGATCTGTTAGCACCAAATCAATTGTTGAAGGGTTTCTTACAGAAGAAAAGCATGTAGGACTATTCGGAGACAAAATAGAATAGTATCCTGAAGAACATTCATTGAATAAAATTTTGCCATTGGAATTACTTTGAGAATTATTCCATGAACGATGTTTAGCGTTAAAATCGCCGATTATGAAAAATTTCGAACGATTTCTGGTGAGTTTTTGTAAATCACCTTTAAAATAATTTTTGAGCTCGCGTGTGCATTGAAATGGTAAATATGCTGCGGCAATAAATAAAATCCCAAGTTCAGTTTGAACTTCAATTCCCAAAGTTTCAATAACTTTCGTCTCAAGATGGGGAAGAGCACGATGTTTGATTCGGCGATGAATAACAATTGCAACTCCACCGCCGGAACCCTGAATCCTATCATATCTATGAACCACGTAATTGGGATCATATTTTAATTTAATGTTAGGTTTCAAAAATGTTTCAGTAATAATTGCAATATGCACATTATTTACTGTTAAAAAATTAAAAAGCTCATTCTCATTGGCCTTCAATGAGCGAGCATTCCAATTTAATATTTTAATTGTTTTATTTAAAATCATTGCTAAATTTTAAATTAGAAACAATTTTAATAGTAAAATTTGTGCCTATTTGAATGGCTTCAAACATTGATTTTGCCTGCAACATGGCGTTCATAAGATCGAACATTGCCTGTTGCAAAAAAGAAAGTTTACCTGCCGTAATAGGCCCCAGGCAGTTGACATTAGAAAAAATATTTTCGGCAGCAATATTAGCTGGAGTAATAGGTGTACAGTTATTTTCTAGCGTGTTTTGCTTACCCATATTAACGGTCATTTTCGAACTACCAACACTAGGCGGTATAATGTTCGAACTACCTGTAACCTGTGCATAAGTTAAACGGGTATGCAAAGGAGTAGGTAAACTATGCGTCACTGGTACGCTTGGAGAATTTTGTTTTGAAGTTGGTTTTAATTGAGAAATTGAATTTTGTTTACCTTGCCTTGCCTTAACAATTGCTAAACGGACTGGGCATTGATAAAAATTTGACATATGGTTGCCGTTACAATTCGCACAGCGAAAATTTTTACTCTCTTTCACAGGACATGTGTCCTTTTTGTGAGAAGAGTCTCCACAATTAAGACATTTTTGGTCCATGTTACAGAATTTGGAACCATGGCCATAACGTTGGCAAGTACGGCATTGGGTGATATGCTCTTCACCTCCGCCATACTTCCTATAAACTTCCCACTTTACACGCACATTATACAAAGCATGTGCTTTTTCAAAAAATTTTAAGTTGTTAACCTCATTGTGGTTAAAATGAATTAAATAATTAACAAGGGAAATTCCAGTTCTCTGACTGTTTTCGCCTCGTGATTTTTGTTTCATTAGAATTACTTGGGTAGGGGCTATGCCAAGTAATTCTGTTAAAGTAAGTTTGATCTCATCAACGGTTTGATCGTTGGTGAGACCTTTCAAGACAACCTTGAACGGCTTGGCGTTCTTGGTGTCATATGTAAAAAATTTGTACATCTTGTCAGTTAAATACTGAACAAGACGATCACGACCCTTTACTGAGTCGGCTTATAAGCGACATTCACCTCTACGGCCAATTTGATAGGTAACTTTAACGTCAGAAACAAACGTTGAAAGTTCCTTTTTGAATATATTAAATTCAGAAGAAATAGTTACCACAATAGGTGGAACTTTCTCCTTTTTTAAAGATTTTATATTTTGTATAGTTTCATTATTGGTAACTTCCATTTCACTAGCTTCATGCTCAAGCAAAATATCAAAAGGATTGTCACAACAGACACTCGAAGTGTCAGAAAGAGATGCCTCTCTTTTCCTCCCCGCAGCGATGCGAGGTTTCTTTTTCCGTCCAGCCATTTCAGGTGATACGAAAAAAGTTAAAACAAATGTTAAATTCAAAAGTAGGTAGTCTTGAGAAAGACTGATGGAAAATAACTTTCAGGTAGTCTTTAAAAGACACACTGACAAAACACAAACTTTGAAGCTATAGGCAGTCAAAGACCAGTCCACAAGCAACCGAAAAAACGTCTGATCTGTAGGACAGTTCAAGACGCACTGATGGAAAATCAATAATTACTATGTATGTACTGCCAAAAATATCATCAATCGTGTACACCAGAAAATTTGAATTCCAACTTCTAAACATTTTAATTCGAAAATAGTTCGCTGTAGCGAAAGTCTCATCCAAATTGAGCATATTTAATCAAAAACAGGACAATAAAAGCATGAATCTTACAAATTCAACTAACGTCCTCGTGCCCAAATAAAAATTGACGCTAAGTGAATTGATTCCACTTCAATTCGCAATAAATGCAATAAATACCACAGACTGTAGCTGTCAATAACACACGAGCCAGAGATTGTCCATACAATGACAACAATATAAAAAGAAGTGAGCGAGAGAATTGTTGTTCATATTGAATTCGTGACAAAAAGCAAGAGATAAAGCAGATCGTATGAAACTTCGGTAGCGGCTACCGTCGCGTAGTGTTTCATTCCACAGAGGTAATCACAAAAATCTTGCTACTGTCGTGTGAATACTGTAGCGTACCAGTACATTTCACTACCCTGCGCTTATCATTCATATCCGTGCTTACTGCTCTACTATACCAAGGCTCTGTCCATCCTTACAATATCGCCTAAATACAATTCCCTGGAGAAAACTTTCATACGTTACTCACACCAGTTTCATTATAATAGGGATTTATTTTTGTTAGAAGGAGGAGGGTACGTGGTGGAGAGCCTGAGAATAAACCCATGCTAAAGTCCTTTGACAACCAAATGGTCTGATTCTACTAAGATTCAAACTCACGAACACCCGTCTTTTATTTTATTATTTTTGGTTTGTTACCATTTTTGTATAATGGGCGATCTTAAGACACGAAATGTAATAAAATATTGCTCTAAAGTAACCAAATCTTGTCCGTTTGTGTTGGGTGATAGGATGGGGGTCTGTGTCGAATAAACAGAAGATCAAGTTCCCAAGGAATGTAGCACCTGGGCTTTGCTTTGCTAATAAACACAATAAATAATAAAAAAATTAAATGCTTCATGTAGCAAAAAATAATAAATAAATAAAACAGTGCGTCTTGAACTGTCCTACAGGTCAGACGTTTTTTCGGTTGCTTGTGGACTGGTCTTTGACTGCCTATAGCTTCAAAGTTTGTGTTTTGTCAGTGTGTCTTTTAAAGACTACCTGAAAGTTATTTCCCATCAGTCTTTCTCAAGACTACCTACTTTTGAATTTAACATTTGTTTTAACTTTTTTTCGTATCACCTGGAATGGCTGGACGGAAAAAGAAACCTCGCATCGCTGCGGGGAGGAAAAGAGAGGCATCTCTTTCTGACACTTCGAGTGTCTGTAGTGACAATCCTTTTGATATTTTGCCTGAGCAAGAAGCTGGTGAAATGGAAGTTGTTAATAATGAAACTATACAAAATATAAAATCTTTAAAAAAGGAGAAAGTTCCACCTATTGTGGTAACTATTTCTTCTGAATTTAATATATTCAAAAAGGAACTTTCAACGTTTGTTTCTGACGTTAAAGTTACCTATCAAATTGGCCGTAGAGGTGAATGCCGCTTATTAGCCGACTCAGTAAAGGGTCGTGATCGTCTTGTCCAGTATTTAACTGACAAGATGTACAAATTTTTTACATATGACACCAAGAATGCCAAACCGTTCAAGGTTGTCTTGAAAGGTCTCACCAACGATCAAACCGTTGAAGAGATCAAACTTACTTTAACAGAATTACTTGGCATAGCCCCTACCCAAGTAATTCTAATGAAACAAAAATCACGAGGCGAAAACAGTCAGAGAACTGGAATTTCCCTTGTTAATTATTTAATTCATTTTAACCGTAATGAGGTTAACAACTTAAAATTTTTTGAAAAAGCACACGCTTTGTATAATGTGCGTGTAAGGTGGGAAATTTATAGGAAGTATGGCGGAGGTGAGAAGCATATCACCCAATGCCGTACTTGCCAACGTTATGGCCATGGTTCCAAATTCTGTAACATGGACCAAAAATGTCTTAATTGTGGAGACTCTTCTCACAAAAAGGACACATGTCCTGTGAAAGAGAGTAAAAATTTTCGCTGTGCGAATTGTAACGGCAACCATATGTCAAATTTTTATCAATGCCCAGTCCGTTTAGCAATTGTTAAGGCAAGGCAAGGTAAACAAAATTCAATTTCACAATTAAAACCAACTACAAAACAAAATTCTCCAAGCGTACCAGTGACGCATAGTTTACCTACTCCTTTGCATACCCGTTTAACTTATGCACAGGTTACAGGTAGTTCGAACATTATACCGCCTAGTGTTGGTAGCTCGAAAATGACCGTTAATATGGGTAAGCAAAACACGCTAGAAAATAATTGTACACCTATCACTCCAGCTAATATTGCTACCGAAAATATTTTTTCTAATGTCAACTGCCTGGGGCCTATTACGGCAGGTAAACTTTCTTTTTTGCAACAGGCAATGTTCGATCTTATGAACGCCATGTTGCAGGCAAAATCAATGTTTGAAGCCATTCAAATAGGCACAAATTTTACTATTAAAATTGTTTCTAATTTAAAATTTAACAATGATTTCAAATAAAACAATTAAAATATTAAATTGGAATGCTCGCTCATTGAAGGCCAATGAGAATGAGCTTTTTAATTTTTTAACAGTAAATAATGTGCATATTGCAATTATTACTGAAACATTTTTGAAACCTAACATAAAATTAAAATATGATCCCAATTACGTGGTTCATAGATATGATAGGATTCAGGGTTCCGGCGGTGGAGTTGCAATTGTTATTCATCGCCGAATCAAACATCGTGCTCTTCCCCATCTTGAGACGAAAGTTATTGAAACTTTGGGAATTGAAGTTCAAACTGAACTTGGGATTTTATTTATTGCCGCAGCATATTTACCATTTCAATGCACACGCGAGCTCAAAAATTATTTTAAAGGTGATTTACAAAAACTCACCAGAAATCGTTCGAAATTTTTCATAATCGGCGATTTTAACGCTAAACATCGTTCATGGAATAATTCTCAAAGTAATTCCAATGGAAAAATTTTATTCAATGATTGTTCTTCAGGATACTATTCTATTTTGTCTCCGAATAGTCCTACATGCTTTTCTTCTGTAAGAAACCCTTCAACAATTGATTTGGTGCTAACAGATCAAAGTCATGTGTGTAGTGATTTGATCACACATGCTGACTTTGATTCTGACCATCTTCCAATAACTTTTTCTTTATCACATGAATCAGTTTTAAACCCTATGAGCTGTGTTTTTAATTATAACAAGGCTAATTGGGAAAGATACAAAACTCATATTGAGAGAAATTTCAATAATGAGCTTGATTTGCAAAACGAAGTGAATATTGATTCCGCTTTGGAAGCATTAAAATGTGCAATTGTTGATGCCAGGAATTATTCTGTTCCAAAGGCTCAAGTGAAATTTGATTCATCAATAATTGACGAAAATCTTCAACTTCTAATTCGTTTGAAAAATGTCCGCAGACGTCAATATCAACGTTCTCGTGACCCTGTTTTTAAAACTATTTATAAAGATTTACAGAAAGAGATTAAACATAGATTTACTCTCCTGAGAAATCAAAATTTTGAGACTAAAGTTGAAAAATTGAAACCATATTCAAAACCATTTTGGAAGCTGTCGAAGATTCTTAAGAAACCTTCAAAGCCTATTCCAGTTTTAAAAGATGGTGAACGTTTTCTTGTATCCAATGAACAAAAGGCTCAAAGACTTGCTCAGCAGTTTGAGAGTGTTCATAACTCAAATTTGAATTTTGTGAGTCCAATTGAAAATGAAGTCACACGTCAATTTGATTTAATTTCTTCCCAGAATTTTTTACCTGCAGAAATAATTGAAACTAACTTGAATGAGATTAAATCAATTATTAAAAATTTCAAAAATATGAAAGCACCTGGTGACGATGGAATCTTTAATATACTAATCAAACATCTCCCTGAGAGCACAATGGAATTTTTAGTGAAAATTTTCAATTGCTGCTTCAAAATTGCATATTTTCCCAAATTATGGAAAAATGCAAAAATTACTCCAATTTTAAAGCCGGATAAGAATCCAGCTGAAGTTTCAAGTTACCGACCAATCAGTTTGCTTTCTTCAATAAGTAAACTGTTTGAGAGAATTATTCTTAACAGAATGATGTCACACATCAACGAAAATTCAATTTTTGCAAATGAACAGTTTGGATTTCGCCATGGGCATTCCACTACTCATCAATTGCTCAGAGTTACTAATATGATACGAGCTAACAAATCTGAAGGTTATTCCACTGGAGCTGCTCTTTTAGACATAGAAAAAGCATTCGACAGTGTTTGGCATAAAGGTTTGATTGCGAAATTGCAAACTTTTAATTTTCCGATTTTCCTTATCAAAATTTTAAAAAATTATCTTACTGATCGAACTCTGCAGGTTGTCTATCAGAATTCAAAATCTGATAGATTTCCTGTCAGAGCAGGTGTACCTCAAGGTTCAGTCTTGGGGCCAGTCCTGTACAACATATTCACTTCAGATCTTCCTGATTTGCCTCCAGGATGCACAAAGTCATTGTTCTGCGATGACACAAGCATTTCCGTAAAAGGAAAAAGCCTTCGTGTCATATGCAGTCGATTGCAGAAAAGTTTAGATATTTTTTCTTCCTACTTGCAAAAGTGGAAAATCTCTCCCAATGCTTCTAAAACTCAAATGATAATTTTTCCGCATAAGCCTAGGGCGTCTTTCCTCAAGCCAAACAATAATCACGTTGTCAAGATGAATGGGGTTATTTTAAGTTGGTCCGACAAGGTTGAGTACTTGGGACTAATTTATGATAAAAAACTTATTTTCAAAGAGCACATTGAGAGTATACAAGCCAAGTGCATCAAATATACGAGATGTTTATATCCTCTCATTAACAGGAATTCTAAACTTTGTTTAAAGAACAAACTTTTGATTTACAAACAAATTTTTAGACCAGCAATGCTTTATGCTGTACCGATCTGGTCAAGTTGCTGTTCAACAAGGAAGAAAACGCTCCAAAGGATTCAGAATAAAATTCTGAAAATGATTTTGAAGCGTCCTCCTTGGTTTGGTACACTCGAATTACATAGACTTACTGGTGTTGAACCATTAGAAGCTATGTCAAATAAAATTATTAACAATTTTCGACAAAAATCGTTGCAATCCTCAATTGCTACGATAAGCTCTCTTTATAGCCAATAAGTTAGCAATTAAGTTAGTTGTAAGTTTACTTCCCCTTTTCTGACAAGTAGGTTTAAATCCCTACGAATGATAAGTCCTTATTGCGAAAGCAAACAAATCCTAACAATTAAAATTTCAAATTTCTAACAGTGTTGAGAAATCACCATTTGTGATTGGACACACATACTCATTATTTACTAATATTTATCATAAATACTTAAGCTACTAACAAATCCCCCCTTAAAAAAAAAAAAAAAAAAAAAATAAATAAATAAAACTGCGCTTTGACAAGATTTTTGACTTGGAGTGGTATGACACTACCAATCATAAATTCGTACATTTTCAGATTAAAATATTTTAATGTTTTTTGGCACTAACATTCAAACAATTACTAATTAAAAGCACTAATAAATTAGCATCAGAAATTTGGAGCGTTTGAAAATTTGAGTCATCCACAATCCCAAAGAATGATCCTATTTGGTAGAATGTCATTACTCTGTAAATGATAAACTATATGCCACTTATGCAAATATGCAATACACAAAAGGCATGATTGTAGTACATTATAAAAAAAATCAAAACACTGTAGAGTCCTTTGGACGACAATATCAGTTAAAAAGAGGCAGAAAAAATAAACCCTAAACAATCAAAAATCCATTTTATCATTAATAAGTCTATATAATGTTTAAAATAGTAGTTTATCTGCTAGATATACATAATGCTCTCCCCAGCAGCTCGATAAAAAACGTGACTGCATATTTAAATCAGTCAAACAGCAAAGGAAATACAATCTCCTTATTAATTATTTCCAAATTTAAATTAATTCAATGATTTGATTTGTTGGTATTCGAACTCGATCCCTGATCAATGAGAAACTGTTTCATTTAAAAGACTAGTGAAATCCATACCAAGTTAATTCTATTCATAACACCGTTGTTGATGGCACACTGGTCGACGGAAACATCTCAATCAAATCAAGTGTTTCATACTGCTTTGGCATTCAATTGGAGAAAAAAACGAGTCTCCGATTGCCACCAGGTTGGCAGGTTGGAGGGAATGTCTCTGATATCTGCGCACAAAGTGAACCTTCTGGTTTGGTTGCGGCCGTGGTCTGATTGGGAGTCCCGAGTAACCGACAAGTACGACCGCGCCGGCACCGCGCTTCTTGAAGAGGTTTTGACATGTGAAATATCGACGGCGATTATTCAAGCGATTCACCGAAAACGAGATTTTCACCATTTCTTGCTCTGTACTTCCATTCTGACGAGTTGCGTTTCTCGTTTCCCTTCGAATGTTTCACTTGTCGTTCGGTAGGTGTCGACTTCGTCCCATTCACACCGCATTGACGGGAACCGGCACAGAAGACTACGAGCAGCTGACAAAACATACCGGGAACATCCTTCGGGGCTCGTATATAACGATGGGAAGCAAGTCGGGTTAGAACAAGATTGATTCCTAGCTGTCAACTGTTTTAATTGGGCGGATAAGCTCGTTAACGCAGCAGATTGACTGTTTTGAGCTGTGATGCGCAGGGATATTTGTCACTTGCATTTTTTACATGCACAAGTTACTAAGTCAGTGGGGTATTTCAAACAGGGTTTGTGCGTAGTGAAAAAGTCCCGGTCTAGGCGAGGAAACCTGTCAAGTGTTTAAAAAGTTTTTCTCCTGTGAGGACGGTCGGAAATTGGTTTTGCGGCTAAACGTGTAACTGTACTTTCCTGCTGAGAAATGTAAATGTTGTTGTAGATTATATGACGTGCCGCATCGCAAGTGGAATGCCGCTGCGTGACAAATGGAGGTATTTTCACTTCACGCATCAACAGGTGATCTACATTCGTGAGGGCAAACTCATCGGCCTCACGCAACGACATCACGAACGTGGGAAACTATAGTGGGATCTGTTGAAAATTAAATATGCTTTGAGTTATGATAAATTCATTGCAAAAATTTCTAAATGAATCTTTTGAAAACAAAATCATAAATATATATCACCATACGCAATAATACTACTTCCCGGTGGAAGCCGGTACAGATCACACTCCAATGTGAAAAATTGGCGTTTATGCGTGTCATAAATAACATCCATCTCATTAGAGTTACAAATTACTGACAGTTTGCCTAGAACATAACAAAACTTATAACAAAACACCCTTCAACACAATGAAAACTCATATCTATAACGAGCAAATTGAACCAATCTCAAATCTCGAGTTGTATCAATTTCCAAATTTATTTTTATAGCAACATTCGCGCCAGACTCCGTATTGAAACATATTTACGACTTCAACGCTCCATGATGTCATAATGCCATGACGAGCCAGTCAGTTTCAGTCACTCATTCCCGAATATGAGCCTCAGCTTTGGTACAGGGCCAAGCGGCCGGCCGTGTTTCTAACTTTCGAGTTTCCCCACTACAGGCGCCTCGAAACATCGCTTGTTGCTCGCTCGTCAGAACTTTATGGCATTTTAAAAGGGATCAGCAATTTACGACCAGCGGGTATTTAAAGATTAAAACAAATATTTATTTATTGCGTTTAGCATAACAAAAAGGTAACCAAATGCTCTCCGAGATACGAAGAAAAGGGATCATGTGTGATCATGTGATATGTTCGAACGAATCGAACATATCGACGAAAATGCAGTTGCCGCGCAATCACCTGCTTTACGACCGTCGCGTCGGCCTGCACTGCCTTTCTTCTTCGAACTTCACACGAGACGATTACTACCCGCTAACGAGTGAGAAGTGGTTCGGCTATCACTTCGCGGCTTCGGACCCTGATATGGTCCTGCCACCTAACTGCCAGCAGCCTCCGGCTGCTTCGCAGCTCAAACCAGACCAGCAACGGTCACGGGTGCTGCGTGTCTATAAAGTGGCGGCTTCGGATCTGTTTTGAGCTGACTTATCTTAATCCGAAGCTGAAGAGCAACGCATTTCGTGTGCCGCCGTTCGTTCGATCGTTTTCCGCTGCACTAACTCCAAACGGTTACATCTGGTTCATGGGAGGAAATATGGAATAATAAAATAACGTCCAAGAAGCTGAAGCAATTTGAAACCGAAACATGAACTATCAAATACCAATAAATAATAAAATCGATATTGAATGCAGCGAAAGGATTACGAGCGCTTGAAACGTCCGGCGACGGTAATCGATGCTTGAAATAATCACTACATAGAATTGTCAATACAACGGATTGGAACGAAATTTATTTTGGAGGGACAAATTTTACAAATTCGGACTAACATTTCAAAAAACCAGATCTGCTACTCATCTAGATTTTTTTCTATTGTACTCGAACATATTACAGAACCCATTCAATTATCCAAGTAGAAGTTACCTTATAGAGTATGGTACGATATACGAGACATTTTTAGAAACTACCACCGAAACGAGGAGTAACTGCTCACCGGGTTCGTCGCTTTAACGTTTGCTCACGGGAAAACTCATTTGAGTCTCTGGAAAAGTTATATTTTTGCTAGGGGCACCAAAATTTACAGGAATGGGTAAAAAGCTATAATCTTTTCATTTTTTGAGCTCTAGGGCAAAGCTTGAGTTTGCCTGTGTAATTTATCTACTATATAAAAATGGAATTCCGTAACGCTTGATCTTATTGATATTATTCACTCAGTCTCTGAGGTGTACAGTAATCATCATCATTTTGAATCGTTCTGAATCAAAAATAACTAGCGGTGACATGTAGGTTTTTTTAACATGAAAATGTTAGCTGATGTTCAGGAAAGACATTCGAGAAAAAATAATAGGTAACTAATTACTAAAACTTGAGATATTATTCACAAAACTACGTAAAACATGCAAAATTATGACTTTTTATACTTAATTCGTCTCCAAATCAAAATTCAAAGCGATGAAATGTGATTCTTTTTTCATTAAAATGTTCGTTGATATTTAAGAAAGACATTTGAGCAAAAATAATAGGCATCTAATTACTAAAACTTGAGATATTATTCACGAAGCTGCATAAAACATGCAAAATTATGATTTTCTGTGCTAAATTTGCCTCTAAATCAAAATTTAAAGCGATGACATATGATTCTTTTTTAATAAAATGTTGGTTAATGTTCAGGAAAGATATTTGAGAAAAAATAACAGGTTTCTGATTACTAAAACTCGAGATATCATTCACAAAACTATGTGAAACATGTAAAATCATGACTTTTATGCTGAATTTGCCTCTAAATAAAAATTCGAAGCAGTGATCTGTGATTTTTACTATAATAAAATGTTCGTTGTGTTTAGGAAAGATATTTGAGGGAAAAATAATAGGTTTCTGATTATTCGAAATTTAAATATTTTCCACAAAACCACATGAAAAATGCAAAACCATAACTTTTTAGGCTCTATACGTCTCTAAAATTCTTATTTAAAGCGACGACACGTGATTTTTTCAATAAAATGTTCGTTGATATTCAGGAATGACATTCGAGAAGAAATAATAGTTATCTGATAACTGAAAATAGAGATATTAGTCACAAAACTAAGTGAGACATGCAATATCATGAATATTTTGCCTCAATTTGTCTTTAAATCTTAATTCAAAGCTATGATGTATGATTTTTTCCATTAAAATGTTTGTTTATGTTCAGGAAAGACTTTTGAGTAAAAATAACAGATTTTTGAGTACTGAAAATTGAGATATTATTCACAACACTACGTTAAACAAGCAAAATCATGAATATTTGAACTCAATTTGCCTCTAAATTGAAATTCAAGGCTATGATACGTAATTGTTCTTCATTGAAATGTTTGTTAATGTTCGGGAAAGACATTTGAGGAAAAATAATAGATATCTTATTGCTAAAAGTTGAGATATTAGTTAAAAAACTACGTATGTTTGAAGATGATTTTCTGCATACAGAAAAACACATTAAAATATTCTTTTTGAAAATTTATATATATTATACATATAATACATGCAAATTTGTTGACTTTATGAGCATGAGCTCAATTCGCCTGTAAATTAAATTTTTGTTTCAATAAAATGTTCGTTGTTTCTTCAACATCTGCAAATATTTTCTTGCAGAAGAATTTATGTTGTAATTTGGTGCGAGCCGAGCAGAAAAAAATTACATTTCTGATATTTTCGTAGTTTCGTGAATAGTAACACATTACGGGATTCGAAATACTTTTTTACTTTTACCAAAACTAGATCTTGGGACATTTGGCTGGAGGAAAGGCCGCATTTCATTGGTTTAATTTTTTTTTTTTTTTTGATGTCTACGTAGTTATGTGGATTAAAACGTTAACTTCTTCTCAGACGTGTTCCTTGGACACCAACAAACATTTTCGTTATATAAAATTCACATGTTATCTCTTTAGATATGACAAGTTGAACGTTCCCGGCGATGCTCGGAATCAAAAGTTTCAAAATTAGGAATCATTTTTTATAACTCATTGCAATATTAGCACAACTCACTTCAAAAATATTTCACATCTTATACGTCCATCATCACTTTAAGTACTTTAACATTCTGAGAACGCACAGAACGGAATTACCCATATTGGATTGCATTTTGTGATTTGGGGATGTTTTACAGAAACTGGAAGTCGCCATTTCGGATTTCAAAATGACGTATGGAGTTCTGAAGTTTCGGAAGTATTAAAATGGTTGGCAAAATACCACTTTAGATAATTTGCCTGAAACCAGAAGTGTGGAAAATGTTATGTGGGGTCATCCCAGTTCCGTATATATCACACTCGGGTGATAACCGGATATTCGTCAATCGTTCACAGTAAAACCTCTTTTTATGTAACTTTTAGAAGAAAGAAATCAAAGTAAGAAGAATTTAGCGTGACCATTCATGCTTAGTTCACCTCTATAATCATATCTAAAGAGATAACATGTGAATTTTTATAACGAAAATGTTTGTTGGTGTCCAAGGAACACGTCTGAGAAGAAGTTAACGTTTTAATCCACATAACTACCTAGAAATTCAAAAAAAAGGATTAAACCAATGAAATGCGGCCTTTCCTCCAGCCAAATGTCCCCATTTTAGTGAAAAAAGAATGTTATGTTATCGCTTTGAATTTTGATTTAGAGGCAAATTTAGCACAGAAAGTCAAAATTTTGCATGTTTTACGTAGTTTTGTGAATAATATCTCAAGTTTTAGTAATTAGATACCTATTATTTTTCTCAAATGTCTTTCCTGAAAATCAGCGAACATTTTCATGTTGAAAAACCTACATGTCACTGCTTATTATTTTTCGTTTAGAACGATTCAAAAAAGGACACCTGAAAAAATGTCCAATGGCAAGAGATGGCGCTTTTTCAGTGGTAGTAAAATCGAAATTCCTCCGAGTATTTTGCTCATTGACCGAGAATACAGCTATCAAATGTCTTCTATACATTTTATTCTATCTTTCTGGTACTTACTTTCACTAAACGCAATCTATTTTAATCAAGACACATGTTTTTGCTATCTAACTCCATTGAGTCTTACTACCATTCGTCCATGAGCCCGTTGTGCTGATTTTGACAACAGATCAAAATTAGGGCGAGAGCCGTGTGGTTAAAAGCGGATGCGCACAATACTTATTAAGGTGGTTCAAGGTTGCAAAAAGCAAGTTATCTCTTAGAAATCATCATACAAATTTAAAATGCAATACGATAAGTGGAGTCACCAGTAATTTCTTTCCTATAAGTTTAGGATTCTTGAGGGCTCAAAAGTAAGCAATAAAATTTTGTTCTGGATCTTTGCTATCAAGTTTTAACATTTCCATCTGACGATGAACCGCTTTAATACTCTTAGCCAAGCAACGACATCTAGTTCTGGTGTGAATGAAAAAATCGATAGTTTCAGCAATTTTTTAATAGATGGCAATACACAAACAGTTGCGCTCACTGTTGTGATTTATTAGCAAAAATTAGCGGCGGTGTTCCATTATGATGATTACTGTACACCTCAGAGACTGAGGGAATAATATCAATAAGACCAAGCGTTACGGAATTCCATTTTTATATAGTAGATTATAGAGGAGAACTAAGCATGAATGGTCACGCTAAATTCTTCTTACTTTGATTTCTTTCTTCTAAAAATTACATAAAAAGAGGTTTTACTGTGAACGATTGACGAATATCCGGTTATCACCCGAGTGTGGTATATCCGGAACTGGGATGACCCCACATAACATTTTCCAAAATAACGACTTCTGGTTTCAGGAAAATAATCTGAAGTGGTATTTGGCCAGCCATTTCAATACTTCCGAAACTTCCGAACTCCATACGTCATTTTGAAATCCGAAATGGCGATTTCCAGTTTCTGTAAAACATCCCCAAGTCAAAAAATGCAATCCAATATGGGTATTCTGTGCGTTCTCAGAATGTTAAAGTACTTAAAGTGATGATGGACGTATAAGATGTAAAATATTTTTGAAGTGAGTTGTGCTAATAATGCAATGAATTATAAAAAATGATTCCTAATTTTGAAACTTTTGATCCCGAGCATCGCCGGGAACGTTCAACTAGTAGTAAAATAAATTTGCTTGTGTAAAATATAGACCGTTCCGATAATTATAAATACACTTACGATCAAACGTCATTTCAAATAACGTGCAGTATTCAACCAAACGTTGGCTGCGTCCTGTTGTTTACATCCAAAAGAAACAGATGCTGTCATTTTTTCTAACATTTAGTGCGAAATTTTGAAAATGCGTGGCCTTTCTCCCGAGCAAAGAAAGCGAATTGTGCACAAATGGGGCACCGTGAGTGGTCTTTCTATAAGAAAATTAGCCAGAGAAGAAGGTATAAGTGTCGGAGCAGTTCAAACCGCATTGCGGAAGTATTGTGAAGAGTGCACATTCACTGATGCCCCAAGACGTGGTAGAAAACCCGGACCTGTTGATCTCACAATGGACAAAAAGGTTAAGGAATACTACAAGCGGCATCCTTCATTTTCAGTACGAGATGTGGCGAGAAAGCTTGGAACCTCGGCGAGTAACGTTATGCGTGCCAAGGGAAGAATGGGTCTGCAGACCCGTCGGAAGCAGAAGCAGCCAAAACGAAATCCAAAACAAGCTGAATCTGTGAAATCGAGAGCTGGGAAGCTTTATGACAAACTTCTGACCAAAAAAATGGGGTGTGTTATCATGGATGACGAAACCTACATAAAACTGGACTATAAAACTCTGCCAGGACCGCAATTTCATACATCACCGAAGGGAAAGGATGTCCCGGGACCAGTGAAAGCCATTTACACCGAAAAATTCGGCAAGAAGGTAATGGTTTGGCAGGCCATTTGAAATATTTCGTCCATTTATTACGAATGACACAATGAATGGTAAAATTAACTTGAAAGAGTGTTTGCAGAAAAGGTTGTTACCCATGGTTAAGCAGCATAACAATCCTCCAATCTTTTGGCCCGATCTTGCTTCCTGCCATTACTCTAAGGATGCACTAGAGTGGTATAAAACAAATAATGTCACATGTGTCCCAAAGGAGATAAATCCTTCAAACTGCCCTGAAATTCGCCCTATTGAAACTTTTTGGGCTTTGACCAAGGCAAAGCTGAGGAAATATGTCAAACCAGCGGACAATGTTGGAAAATTTAAAAAAGATTGGCTTAAAGTGGTAAAAATGGTCGGAGAACACACTGTGCAAAAGCTTATGAGTAGTGTTAAGAGAAAAGTTAGAGAACTCGCGTATCCTACGAAAAATAATCCCAACTTGAATTGAAACTGGAAAGAAAACACTCATTATCTATATTTCAGAATAAAATGATCCGAAAAATCCTGTATTTTTTGTTTTATTCAAGAAAGTAGATGTATTTATAATAGTCTATAATAGTAAAATAATATTCTGAAAATTCCTTTCGTTCCGACTGAACTAAGTAAGGTGTTTGTGTTAAGTTTGATCGGAGTTGTGTGAAATGGTAAAGTTTCTAAACCAGTTTGGAGCCAACTTACATAAATTACCGACAACCAAACTGCCGCTATTCGCATAACAGTCCTATGTAAAAGTCCTATGTTCTCTTGTTTTTTGCGGAAATGGGTCCATTTTGGCATGCTCTACAAGAGTAGCCATTAAAATCGAGGTTGTGTGAATCAAATCTCACTTTTTTAATGGCTATTCTTGAAAAACATGCCAAAATGGACCCATTTTCGCAAAATTTACACAGGACCCGCAACTTTTACATAGAACTATTATGCGAATAGTGGCAGCAAAGTGATTCCAAATTTTCTAAATCATGAATAGTGCCACATCAAATAACCACAAATATTGTCTTTGTTGCGCACACTCTGAGTGACACCGCACCTACTTTAAAAACATTGGCTGCTGAACTACCCTCACCTACATTGTTCTGACGGAGTGAAGTATCTCTGCAAGGGCGAACTGACAAGCTACACACAATATGTCATCATTCCTCAAAAGCTCATCGCAGTGAAAGGACATAGTGGTCAGAAGCTTAAAAATTAGATTAAAATTAACAGTTGAAATAGTACGGCTCTAAAAGTTCGGCTTATTATAATTAGTACGGGTAGTTGCTGTAATAATTAGTACGGGTAGTTACTGTAATAGTTAAAACTATTCACGAGATTCCGCGTGTGCAGAAACGTTGCCAATTACTAGCAGTTAGAACCCAATTTAAACGCAGAAAACCTACAAACGTGAGTGTACACTAAACATTAAAATATTAGAATTAATTACAAAACATTAATTGTAGGATATTTTTAATCTTCCGTCGGAAATATAGAAGGTTACAAATTTGGAAAGTGTTTCCTTTCGTTGCATAGGCAACATTTTAAAAATTTCGTTTTGCCGAACTGAGCCCAATCGGAATAATGTCGCAAAAGGCGAATGAAGGGGAATCAAACCCGCCGTCACAATCAAGTTGTGCCCTTTGTTGTACCGAGGACAACAGCCGCATGGTTGCATGCGATGAATGTGACGCCTGGTATCACTACGATTGTGTAGGTGTGTCACGGGCAGTGGAGGATGAGGACTGGAGCTGCGAGAAGTGTGTAATTGCCAGGGCAGCCAAATCCAATCTTAAATCTTCCAAACCGACCGCACCGGCAAATCCAGCAGCAGTGAAAGTGCAAGAAGGTGCTTCAAACAATCAAGCACCAAATGCACCAGGACCATCTTTCGGTAACAATTTTCTCCAACTGCAAGAAATGAAGCTCAAACTTCTAGAAGAAGAACACGCGCTCGAGTTGAGATATATCGAAAAAAAGACGTCAGATTCTTTTAGAGACCTGCGCTAACATCCCTCCGGAAGGTGGTATAACCTCATCCGCGCTTCCCCCCTTTCACTCGTCACCACACAGAGTGCCCCTTCGTTCAGACGCGCCAGAATTTCTACCGCGACCGAGCCAGAGTATTAATGACTTAGAGCACAGTGGTCTCGATCAAATGTTGCTGAACAGAAGCCAAATAGCAGCAAGGCAAGCAGTTTCTAGGGAGTTACCTTTTTTTGACGGAGACCCCGAAGAATGGCCGCTATTCTTTGCAACTTTTGAGAACACTACCAAGATGTGTGGTTACACCCCCGAAGAGAATGCGGCTAGATTACAAAAATGTTTGCGAGGAAAAGCAAAGAATGCTGTTCGAAGTCAGCTGCTGTACCCCGGGAATGTCGATAACGTGATCGCCACTCTGAAAATGCTTTTTGGACGACCGGAGTTTGTTATTCACTCCCTTATTCGGAAAATTCAAGCGCTGCCAGCACCAAAAGTAGACAAACTAGGATCTTTGATTGACTTTGCCGTTGCGGTCCGAAATATGGTAACAACCGTTCAAGCTTGCGAGATGGATGATTACCTCTACAACGTATCACTGCTACAGGAACTCGTCGATCGCTTACCACCAATGATAAAACTGAACTGGGCCATGTACCGCCAGACAGCAGCCAATACTCGTATTACTCTGAGCACATTTAGCGATTGGCTGTACTCCATGGCAGAGGCTGCAAGCTCTGTGACTATCCCACCCGCCTATTCGGACGAACACAAACAACGAGGAAGAAAAGATGATGGGTACCTAAATGCCCACCGCGAATCGTCTCCAATCCCGGAAAGTATTCTCGACACCGTTAACCCTAGCCGCGACGCTTGCTGTGTATGTGGAGGATCATGTGACAAGGTGGACAAATGCCAGAAATTCCTCAAATTGGACCATTCCGGGCGATGGGCGGCTTTGAGAGACTATAAACTTTGTCGACGCTGCCTGGGAACTCATCGCGGATCCTGCAGATCTTCATTGTCGTGTGAAGTAAATGGATGCTCCTTCAAGCATCATCGTTTATTGCATAGTCCGTTAGCAAAATTTAATGATAATAAAACCAATATCAAGTGTTCTTCTGTCGCATTTCCTGTGAGGCTATCAAATCAACCAAACCTTTGTGAGCAAACCTGTGAACAGAATGAATCTAACGTTGAACCGTCCGGTGGGCATAATTGTAACACTCACCGCAGCAGTTGCCAATCCGTGTTATTTCGCTATGTACCTGTTGTTTTGTATGGTCGAGGAATCAAGGTCAATACATATGCCTTTCTAGATGACGGCTCGTCTCTGACATTGATAGAGGACGATTTAGCAAACGAATTAAAGCTCGAAGGTAGTCCGCATCCGATCTGTCTACAATGGACGGGCGATACTTGCCGCTATGAGGATTCATCGTGCCGAGTTTCTATTGAGATCTCGAGTACTCGAAACAAAGCTGCAAGGTTTTCTCTTTCAGACGTTCACACAGTAAAACAGCTAAAGCTTCAATCGCAAACGCTATCTTTCGACGAGTTGGCTAATAAATATCGCTATCTCAGAGGGCTCCCAGTAGAATCCTATACGAATGTACGACCGAGGATTCTCATTGGCATCAACAACTGGCGAGTTGGGCATGTGCTCGAGAGCAAAGAAGGAAAGGAAAATGAACCTATTGCAGCGAAAACGCGCTTAGGTTGGATGGTGTTTGGGACGTGTTCTATCGATAGATATCCAGTTTCTGCACATTATAGTTACCATATCAGTTGCAACTCCTGCGAATCTGATGAGCAGTTGCATAAATCGGTCAAGGAATTTTTCTCGTTGGACAGTTTAGGTATTGTTAAAATGGAAAAACCGATCATCGGCTGTGACGACGAGAGGGCTTTGGTCATGATGCGTTCGTTAACTACGCTACAAGGAAACTATTATCAGACGGGTTTGCTTTGGAAGTATGACTGTGTCAGGTTACCGAATAATAAGAGTATGGCGATGAAACGACTACTTTGCTTAGAACGAAGGATGGCACGAGAACCAGATTTGGCAAATGCGCTGCGACTCAAGATGAAAGACTATATGGAAAAGGGGTACGCCAGAAAACTGACAACTAAAGAGTTGGAGCAGGCAAGTTGCGGATAGTTTGGGATGCTGCCGCGGAAGTGAACGGCGTGTCGCTAAATGCGCTGCTGTTAAAAGGACCAGATCAACTAATCGGACTACCCTCGGTTCTGTACAAATTCCGCGAATACCTGGTGGCCATCAGTGGCGATATTCGTGAGATGTTTCACCAGGTACGGATGAGAGAAGCTGATCAACACTGCCAACGCTTTCTTTGGCGCACCGACCGTACACAGAAGGAGCCTGACGTGTACGTTTTGACCGTGATGTCGTTTGGGGCCACATGTTCTCCAAGCTGCGCCCAATTCGTTAAAAACAAGAACGCTGAGCGCTTTCGACAGAAATTCCCCGCAGCCGTTGATGCAATCCAGAAGGCCCACTACGTGGATGACATGGTTACCAGTGTGGAGAACGAAGACGATGCGATCGAACTTGCCAAACAAGTTAAACGAATCCACTCACGCGGAGGGTTCGAAATGAGGAACTGGGCCTCCAACTCCCGCAAAGTACTTTCAGCTATGGGTGAGGAGCAAGTACCAGAAAAGAGTATGGATATTGCCTCCGAAATGGCTTACGAAAAAGTTCTGGGAATGTGGTGGTCAACCAGCACGGACAACTTCACCTACAAGATGTTTACGCGACGCAACGAAGATGTTCTTCTGAAAGGGAAGCGTCCAACAAAGCGTGAATTGTTGCGAACCATGATGTCCATTTATGATCCTTTGGGAATGATTGCTCACTATCTCATGTTTTTGAAAGTGCTTTTACAGGACGTATGGAGATCTGGTGTATCATGGGATGAATGCATAGCAGACAGGGAATGCAAAAGGGGGAAACCTGGTTGGGCTTCCTTCCCTAACTCGAGACGTCGCAAATTCCACGTTGCTACCGGCTGTCTATTTCAATGGGGCCTTCCACCCGTATTCAACTCCACACTTTCGTGGATGCCAGCGAAGAAGGCTACGCTGCAGTGTGCTACTTCCGATTTGAAGAGCACAACCAGATCGAATGTGCTTTGATTGGAGCGAAAAGCCGTGTTGCCCCCCTCAAATTTGTGTCGATTCCGCGCCTGGAGCTTCAAGCAGCCGTAGTAGGCGCTCGACTTGCACACAGCATTCAGCTAGGACACACGTACAAAATCAGCAAACGTTATTTCTGGACGGATGCCCGCGATATCCTATGTTGGCTCAATTCTGATCATCGACGGTATAGTCTCTACGTTGCCTTTCGCGTCAGCGAGCTGCTGGAGACAACAGAGCTCTCAGAATGGCGGTGGGTCCCTACTCGACTAAATGTCGCGGATGAGGCCACGAAGTGGAAACGTGCGCCGAATTTGGACTTCGAGAGCCGCTGGTTCAAAGCTCCAGAGTTTTTGTGGCAACCCGAGGAAAAATGGCCAGAATCACAACCACTGGGAATCACTCAAGAAGAACTTCGTCCGACGCTGCTTCATCATGCGGAAACCAGAAAATGTATTGTGACACTAGCAGATTTCGATCAATGGAAAACGTTACTTCACGCTACAGCTTGTGCGTTACGATCGTCCAAACCTTCAAAAACAGCACAAATACCGGAGAATGGTCCGATGACGCAAAACGAACTACAAGAAGCAGCAAACTATCTGTATCGACAAGCGCAGGAAGACGTCTATCCAGAAGAACGGAAGCTACTCACAAGTCAACAGCACAACCGTGGTAAGATTCTCCCAAAGAAAAGTCCACTGTTCAAGCTAGAACCGTTTATCGACGATGAAGGTGTAATGCGCTTAAAAGGTCGCCTTGGTGCATGTGAATTTTTAGACGAATCCCAAAAGCATCCCATCATATTGCCACGGCAACATACGGTAACAGAGTTGATAATCCGAAAGACGCACGAAGAATTCTATCATCAATGCCATCAAACTGTCCTCAACAAAATTAGAAGCAAGTTCTATATTCCACGGCTGCGTGTGGTATACAACAAAGTGCGGCGAAACTGCCAGGAATGCAAAATACTCTTGGCCAAACCGGAACCCCCAACAATGGCCGATCTCCCGAAGGCTCGTTTAGCAGCGTTTGTTCGTCCATTTTCGTATATGGGAATCGACTATTTTGGTCCGATGCAACAGTCTTGTTCATGTTATAGTAAACTGTTAATCGAACGATGACGTTTCAAAATTAACCTATTTCTTTCTCGTTTCTTTTTCTTTCAGGTAAGCTATCGAATTTATGCAGAACTATCAACCTTTCAGCCCAGCGTAGCTGGGGACCCCCAACCGGCTAGCGTTTTCCTAGTGAGTAGTGTGGAACCGCACTCTATATTGATCGCCTTTCTATTCTCGACACAATGTGTACAAAGCGAGCTGCGATTGATTTTTGTCGTTTTTATTAAGCTTATAATGAGCGTATTAGAAGCTAGCGGCGGTGTGCTGTTACACGAAGGTTCCAGTTCGAACCCTATCAATAGCGGTACAGATTTTATGACTGGTGGCGGACTCGCAGTCACATTTCATAACTGCGGATGCTGGCTGATGGCCGCCTTCGTTAGCGGATACTGGGATCCAGAAAAAATTGGATTCTAATTCGTGTTTGACCACGAATTAGATGAAACTGATAGGAAAGAGTACGATTGGGAGAAAGAGAATGCATCATAGAGCCGTGGCCCTGAGGGGAATGTGCATCGGAATGCATTGAAATTCTTGTCGTTTGTTTGTCGATGCAACACGGCAAGATTAACTTTTCATGATGAACCAGCGCTTCTAAGAATCTCCTAAAGATGAAATACACAATTCATGAGTTGCACGCGAATGAATCATTTGTCATTGCGTGGTGCGTGTTGTGATCTAGATCTCTTGGTAGAGTTCAAGGTTAATCACGACAAGTATTGCACCCAACAATTGCGCCTCTTTTTCCAGAGAAATGGAAAGATACATGCTGCAAGCAATCCTTACCAATGGGGCGCTGATGTAAAACTGTGCGTGCTTGTAAGCCGTGTCATTCAACCCGGAATCGTGACCGAACCATCTAAGGCCCGACGGTGGACGGCGGTCGCGGGAATCGCCATAAATTTTGTCAATCCACCTTCGGTCAGGTTCAACGAAAACGACAGTTATAGGTATTAGCAAAAAAAAAGCATCGTGTGATGGGCTTTTTATTTATGACTCTCCCAAAAGGGGAAACGAAATGCAAAAATCGAGCACGGTTTAAACTTTTGCTTTTATTATTAAGATGTGTTTGAGTCGTCCGGCTGGGCGGGGCGGAACTTGATCTTGTTCTCACGACCGATTGGCCGTGATTTTGCGGGTTCAGACGAGAAAAGTTGCGTTGGCGTATTGGTTCGTCTTTATTGCATCCGTGTTTGTCGATGGGTAACCGAAAAGACTAACTAAAACTGTATATACTTTTTATTAATTGAGTCTTCAGAATAAAATGTTCTGGAGTGTCAATAAGTGTTAAATAGCCTCTAAAAATAGAAATAACATCTAATTTTTTTTGTGGAGTTGCGACAGTTATCCACCGTTGAATATAACATCGTATTTTCCCCATTTTGAACCGAAAGTTATTGACAGTTTGGGAATTGAAATTTAATTTATAGCCGCAATTTTTTGCCTTTCAATGCACTGGTGAGTGGAAAAATCATTTCATGGGAGATTTATAAAAATTCACGGGAAATGAATCTAAATTTTTAATCATCGGTGATTTTAATGCAAAAACATCGACCTTGGAATAATACTCAAAGCAATTCCAACAACAAAAATAATAATCCGTGAAACTGTTTTAAATTACACTAGTTCTGTGTTTAATTATAACAATTAGGATAGAGAGGTTGTTCGTAATTTTAATTCGAAAGAAGTCCTATTGAAAATTAAGTATCACAAATATAAGATCAAATCACCACTCAATAAATTCTTTTCGAAGAGGTACTGTTTCCAATTAAATTCTTCATTAAATTCATTACAAGTATTATCGAAAACTTCAGAAATCATTCATGGTGCATTGAAGTCAGGGTGGCTACTCAATCGGGAAAACGGGAAATGCGGGAAAAAGTCGGGAATTAAATTACATCGGGAAAAATGCAGGAAAAAGTCGGAAATTTTTTTATTTGATCGGGATTTTATTACCAAGATTTTTGACGTAGGACTACGTCTAACCGCACTATATCGACACACATTCTGCGGAAACTAAAACCAAGGTGTAACGTTGGAATTAAAGAATTCAAACGGTAATACTGATGTAACCACATGATGGATTTCAATAATCAACATGTCATTGGATTGATAAAATGATGGACAATTTTGTGATTCCTCAGTTATCATTATCATTTCATTGTAAAACAGTGAAAATTTCATAAAAGTTTCAAGGTCGAATTTTTACGAACATTGTACCAATCACATGCGAGCACGCCTGGCACAGACTTCATGAGTTGACACCAACTACCTGATGTGATATCCTGTATAGCAGTATCCCAAAAAAAAATAACAGAATCTCCCCGTCCCAATAGGTCAACTATAATGTTCGCTTCCATGAGCCTAGACCATTTTGATGTCTTGAAGGTGAAGCTTTTTCGGAAAGTTCGTAACCACCTCCACTATCAGACAGTTTTACGTTCTGCTGTTAGAATGTTATTAAAACTGATGTCTTGAAGGGAAACATGCTGGCACAGACAACAGTACTGCACCGAGTAATGTATGAATAGAGTGCTGGTCACTCGTCGTCTATCAGTGCAGTAGAACTCGCTATTCATTTGTGTGCAGCCAAGCCAAGTGAAGACTACATAGCCGCTGTCAACGCACAGTGGGGCGTGTTGGGTTAACGCGTAGGTATCGTTTTGCGATCTGGAACACAATCGAATTGCCGTTTGAATTGTCGTCTTCTTCTTCTTGTTTCGTATACAGGTTGGACTAGATTATCCGGAACATCAAAACATTTTTTATTCCGGATGATCGAGTTTTCTGGATAATCGAATCACACAAAATATACTGAAATTTTGCGATTAACGAACATAAAATAAATATCTCTTTTATTTATTTTACTAGTATGATGCAGTGGCGTCACCAGAATTTAGTTTCTGAGGCGAAAAGGGGTAAAATCTTCAGAAGCAAAAAAAATAAATTGGACATTGGATATTTTCACTTAATTCTAACAGGTCCCAAACATGCCGAAAGTGACTTAAATGGTAAAAAATATGCCAGAAGGGATGGTAAGGGCAAAATTTCGGAATAAACTTGAAAACGGACACCACAAAAATTAAATTCCGGATAATCGAGTCTAAAATTCCGGATATTCGAATTCCGGATAATCGAGTTTCCGGATAATCGAGTCCGACCTGTAGTAGCAAATATCAGATTTCAACATGATTATTCGGGTGCCGCAAAATACGTTCCGCCACCGGGGACAAAAAAATTTGTACGTGTCGGTAGAGGCAGATAGCAAGGTATATAAATTAGGTTTATTGTACAGATAAAATGCGTTGTTTATTTTTGAACGCCACACTCTGTTCTTCTCATGCCCATAAATAAATTGTTTTAATTTTCTGTAAACATACATTTTTGTTTTAAAACTGTAATTCTTTATCGTTATTTCTTCCACGAACTTGTGACTGCGGGAAAATTTTATTATGTGACATCTTTGCCGCTTGGTGATCGGAGAGTGAGCCATCTTTCACAAGACAAATAAATATTGTTTAATTTCTACTGAATAGTACTTAATTTAGAATTTAGATTTTATAGAAGCTTGCCTTTTCACGTATTGAAGAAAATTGACTGTATTGGAATGAAAGGTATTCATCAATTTTTTTTTCTTCACAAATCATTTATTTGACACGGCACAAATACAATTCAATGTTTAACGGCGCCAATTATATCGGATGACTTGAAATCTATAAGCAAATTTTTTATCCTCGCTGCCGACTACGAGCTGAAATTAAGTCTATCTTAAAACTAGCATGTATTATTCAATCAGTGTTTTGTAGTTGAATGGTCGTCTGATGATCATCGAATGAATATGCAGCATGTATGGATTTGTTCTGCTAAGCCACGATGTCATGAGCTGGGACAGGGGCTTGTAATCCTCGGGTTCTGAGGGTATTGTGCGGGGTCTAGTTGCTGGTTTTGGCTCGTTGTTGTTGTTCGCTGGTGTTCTAGTTGCCATATGGTGTGTGCCGCTGATTGCTGGTTCCAAAATCGAGGTCTACGACGTGTTCTTGCCGTTTTGTTGAATGTGGGTGGAAAGGAATGGGACTAGACTTGGGCATGGATGGATTTCAGGAAAATGTATACAAGGGACATGTAGGGTAGGTCGCGACTCGCCAAGACATCACGAACAGGGACAGCTGGCTCTCTACCCTCGGCCCGGAGGGAAGTTATTAATTTAGACCTGGCGTCACGGTGTACAGGGCATGACCAAACAACGTGCTCTATGTCGTGATAACCTTCACCACAGGCACAGATACCACTTTCCCCGAGCCCAATACGACGGAGATGCGCATCAAATCTATAGTGATTGGACATAAGCCGAGACATCACGCAAATGAAATCTCGACCTACATCCAACCCCTTGAACCACGGATTTGTCGATACCTTGGGTATAATGGAATGTAACCACCTTCCCAGTTCCCCTCTGGTCCAAGAATTTTGCCAACTTATGATCGTATTCTGACGTACAAATGCGAAAAATTCATTAAAAGCAATTGGTCTTTCATAAATTTCACCGTTTGATTAATAATTAAATTGAAAAATGCAAAAACGGATACTTAAACAAATTTAAAATTGACAGAAACGGCTATCATTGCAGATTCAGGCAAGGCAAAAAACTATCTCGATTCGGGGTCAAAAAAAAATGTGCTCAAATTATTTTAAAAACTCTGAAAAATAACTTGAGTGTTTCCTCTCATTCATGAAAAATGACTATGTAAAATTTATCAGGAAACAAGAAAAAAAATATTTCGAAGTGAAATTTTGTAAAGTCAATTCAATTTAGAATTAAGTTTTAAATGAGAAAATGATGTCAGAAATGGGGGATTCAGCTAAACAATTGCTGAATTTCAGTCTGACGAGCAATCATAAAAAGAAACCCTAGAAAAGATTCCAAATTGAATTTAAAAAAATCCATAATCATATTTAAATTTCAGTTGAGAATTTGTGGAAAATGAATTTTTATATTTTATTTTAAAATAAGCACTTCGAATTAGGCCAAAATCCGTAATAAAGCTTAAAAACAATTGATGAAATTTCTCAAGGCTTGAAATGATAGAAAATGATTCCAAAGATTCATCGTTTCCGAAGCTCAGCAGCAGCCAAAACAATTTCGAATTAAATTCCAAAACTTGTGAAAATATGTGTATTAAAAGTTTGAAAAAAAAAACAGAAACCAACTTCTACAAAACGCCGAAAATCTCAACCAGAGAGTGCAGAAAGTTACAAATATCGCTTTAGTTAAACAGTGTAATTAAACCAGTAATTAATTTATGTAAGTCTCTAATGACAGGAAATCGTTCCAACGAACGGTTTAAATTAAATTAAAAATTTTTGTGAAAATATTCTGAACCATGAAGCACACACTGATTCCAAAAAAAATGATAATTCCTCCTCCAATTTTAATAATTCTATCTTTTCTGATAAGATTGTTACTTACAGTAACTAATACATGATTCGAAATAATACATCTGAAGTTTATTCCAGTGGAGCTGCTCTTTTGGACATAGAAAGGACATTCGACAGTGTTTGGCATAAAGGTTCAATAGCTGAAACGTTAAATTTTAGTTTTTTAGGTAAACTATCCAAGTTCAAATCTGATAGATTGCTGCTTCAAGGAAGTATCTTGGGCCCAATCTTATATAATATTTTGTAATTCTCAATTACACCCAAACGCATCTATTGTCACAATCTCTATTGTCACAATCTGCTCCAGCTGTGAGAAATTGTGGAAAATCGTATCAAAGAATTTTCAAAACTTTACTGAGCAGCCAGAAACCGAACCAATTTCGCTAAAAAATGCCAAAAATGATTTTGATCGATGAAATTATACAAAATATGTTTAGGACAGTTCAAAATAAATTGTGGAGCTAAGTTTTTTTTTTCTAGAAAAATTTCGTAATTCTGTTTCGCCACGAAAGTTTATCGACTATGAAAATTGACTTTTGCGACGAATATGTAATAAACAATTCAGCATATGATCAAGATTAGTATATTCGATTGTTGTAGAATATGCTCAACAATTCTAAAAAAAATTAATTCGTCCATAAGCATGTCATTAGTTAACCAAGACAAACGTTCTGCTGGGACACAAAAGATGGTTCGTTTTGTTGCCCAACGTTTGGACAAACAAAAATTAGGTACAATCAGGGTTTTTAACGCGGGGACAACGATCCAAATTTGTGATTGGAAGGAGGTTGATATCTTGTACCGTTTTTAATTTAGGCTTATACAAATTTTGAATAGTTTTTATGTCCAGAAAAAAAAGGAATAGCTTTCATCAAAATAGTAGGAGGGTGGTATTCAAGACACGACCGCATGATGTTGACTACCCTATTCTTATATGCCATTGAAACAAATAGTAGAGGGAATTTCAATGCTTCTATTACGAAACTTCGAGGCACCAAAAGGTGCCAGTTGCCGATTATTCTTGTTTACTGGTTAGTCCGTCCAGAATTCCAGTCATTTTAGTATTTTGCAGTAGCCATCCCTAGTAACAATTGTAGTTTTATCAAAGTTTTATAGCGCATAATACTGCCAAAATAGCGCTATAAAACTTTGATAAAACCAGTTTTGTTACTTGGGATGTACTACTAACAGCCACCAGCATTACGGGTGAAACCGACACGAGATGACCGGTACTATTTTGTCTTTTCTCCTTTCAGCTGCTAACACCTAGCGCTGTCGTAAAATTAACACCAACACAAACATGCATTTTTGCAAGGTTTTTTTCCGCTAGCAGCAGCATTTTGTAAAACAGAACTCAATTACCCGCTTCTATTACAAAACTTCGAGGCACCAAAAGGTGCCAGTTGCCGATTATTCTTGTTTACTGGTAAGTCCGTCCAGAATTCTAGCCAATGTTCGAACGGTACCTTTTATACCAAGGCTTCGTCAGTTAGTTAGAAAGAAGGAGGGGCTAAGTAGATAATGAAATGACAAGGAACGTAAATAAGCATCGGAAACATAAAGTGACAACAACAATAACAACAAAGTCAGATCGATTGTATCCGTTAGTTTCGACTGTGCTTGGGAAGAGAGGTAGTGATTGGCTGCGAGGAATGATTTAGACAATCGATATTAATTACCAATTTTTCAATAGTGTATCTCAAACAATAGTTTGTTTTTGTTACATAAAAAAATTTTCGACCAAAAAAAAATTAAAAATAAACATTAAATTTAAATTAAAAAAAAAGAGTTGAATTTTTTCTTAAAGAAACTTGACATTAATAGGCAACTTTTTAAAAAAATAGTCCAGGATGGAGAAATGAAAAATAATTTTTTTATGGTAAATTAATTTTTTTATGAAAATTCTAATTCAAACAATTTTCAAAATATTTGTATTCTGATGATTTTAAAAGATGCAGAGAGTCATTTTGAATCAAAAAGCTCTTGGTAGTAAACATTCTAAAGGCATCGGTTTTCAAGTTATTTTAAATTTAAGCTCAATAAATTTTTAATATTTCAGAAAATACACGTTTTTTTTTTAATTTGTCCATGGTTCTCCAGCAACAACCATACATTCATTGAAATGCTTGATCAAAAATATACAATTCATTCTTTGACAACAAAACGATTGGATAAATAACTCAAGCGCTAAACCTTAGCCTACCTACACGTTCCCTCTTGCCAAATGTTTTATAAAAAAATATGTTTGTCGTGCAACACTACCTACTTGTTTACTAATAATAACTGTTTGTAAAGTACGCAACCAATAACTACTGGGTTACCTATAATATCTGTTTTCGTATATAAATACGATTGCACTACTCCAGATGTGTTAGTAACAGTTTGCATTTTGTGAAGATGAATAAAGTGAAAATGGAATACACCAAGCCCAAATGCTGTAAACCCTTTCCTGATCATCGGTGCTCATCAAGCTTATGCAAATTAAACGAAAACGTTATTGCAAAATTAAAAATATTGAACAGTCAAGCTCATTTTAATACGTCTTTATCAATTTTATATATTTGTGATTCGTGTAGTTATTGGAATGATAGTCAAGTCACCAATCATCCCTTCGTTGTTTACTATTCAGAATCTGGAACACTCAAGAATATCAGCTTCATCATAATATCGGAAGTACTCCATCATGATAATGTTGCGGTTCAGGTGTTCATTGCAAAATTAATGAGTTTTTTGAAAACAACAATAGAGTTGAAAAAAGCGATATTAATGTCTGATGGAGCTGCCTCACAATATAAAAATAGAAAAATCTTTGCTAGTCTTTGCAAGTTCGAAACAAAATATAACGTCGATGCAGAGTGGCATTTTTTTGCGACTTCTCATGGTAAAGGCCCATGCGATGCAATTGGTGGCATATTAAAACGAATGGCAGGAAATGCAAGTTTAGCTAAAGAACATGAACATCCCATTACAAGCGCAAAAGAATTGTATGATTGGTCTAATCAGAAAAGTAATAAAAATTCATCAAAAATGTCATTTAGTTGGGTATCATATGAAGAATATGAACAAGGAGTAACAGAATGGAGCAATATTTTCAAAAAATCTATAATAATAGCTGCCACACAAAATTATTACTCTTTTGTTACGATTTCAGAAAATAAGATACAAACGAAGCTGTTTTCAAAAGATGACGAATCATTTACTTATGATGTATATAAAATATAAGGTGAAACTAGTTCTGTAAAGTATCTATGTTATAAAAAAATATGTTCCTAAGATAATAAAACTCGATAATAAATATTTGATTCTTACATATATTTATATCACTTAGAACATTTAACGCTTTCCTTGAGAACCGTTCGCCCAATCGTTTTGTTGTCAAAGAATGAATTGTATATTTTTGATCAAGCATTCCAATGAACGTATGGTTTTTGCTGGAGAACCATGGACAAAATATGAAAAACGTGTATTTTTCTAAATAATTATAATTTTTCGAGCTTGAATTAGAAATAACTCGAAAACCAATGCCTTTAGAATGTTTACTACCAAGAGCTTTTTGATTCCAAATGACTCTCTGCATCTTTTAAAATCATCAGAATACAAATATTTCAAAAAATGTTTAAATTAGAATTTTCATAAAAAAATTAATCTACCATAAAAAACCTAAATTAATCCACCTAGCGGTCAGACTAAGCCTTTCTCATTCAAACTTATTATTTGTAAAAATAGATTCACATGAATGCTTAAATCCAAAAAGGTATATTCACTCTTTGGGTTTTAAAATATTGATGTTGTAATTAAAGTATAAAATATGAAATTTGACGTAATGTTAGTGCTTCAGAAATAGCGAAATATAAGAAATGACTCTTAATTTTGAACAATTTAATCACGAGCGATATCGGGAACGTTCAAATAGTACGATACCACATTTAAATCATGTTGAGGCCATATATATTGATCAAAGCAGCTATAGTGTTGAATAGTCTTCGAATTTCTTTTCTTTACAAAACTTTTGAACAGTGTATCAAATTTTTATGAAGTTTGTTATTTGTAAGTTTGAGAGATGACTCGTTTGTATGACACTAGTTATGTTCAAATAAGTCATGTAATACTTGAGATAATAGACTTTCGTTCTTTTACAAATTAAAACATAACGGTTGCTTAAGTTTGATCACAATCAAATGAAAAGGGAACGTATGGGGGAGCCAAACTTTGAAACCACGTGTTCAATCATAATTCATCAGTATATCCCTCACTAGCCCGTTCATCTGATATCAATATTGTTCAGATCGGTTGTGTAGTTTCTAAGATAATGAAGTTTCGTGATTTTCACATTTCAATACATTACAGACGAAGTTACAGTCCGATTACAGCAAAATTCAAAAGGGTGTTATGAGGCAGCTAGACCTTTCATTTGACACTAATTTTGTAGAAATCGGTTCAACCATCTCTGAGAAAAGTGAGTGAGTTTATGTAGTCTGCGGAATATGTTCCATTTCATAGCTGGATTTCACATTTTTAAACATAACAGGAAAAGTAATAATCCGTTCGCAAAAAAAAATCATTAGGGTCTTATGGGGCAACAAGACTTTCCATATGACACTGATGAGATTAAACAGTCTCCAGAACACGTTTCTTTCCATAACTTCTGAACCATATGTTCAATCTTTATAAAATTCAAAAGTTGAGGGTTTTTAGGTAGCCCGTTCATTTGAAACCAATTTTGTTCAAATCGGTTGTGTAGTTTCTGAGATATTGATGTTTCGTGATTTTAACATTTTGATACATAACCTCTAAACTAGAAATCAGATTACAATAAAATTCAATAGGGTCTTAAAGGGCAACTAGACCTTTCATTTGCAATTGATTTCATTGAAATCGATTCAGCCATCTCTGAGAAAATCGAGTGAGATTGGGAGAGCGTTACACACACATGCAGAAAATGCTCAGCTCGTCGAGCTGAGTCGAGTGGTATACGCAAGCTTAGGAGAATGACTGGAGAGCGACTGATGACTTTTTCCTCTCTTCACTCTAACAGCCTCATGCATGCGCTATTCATGAGAGCTCACATACAGCTACAGCTTAAACAAGGCAAAGAAACGGTGTTGTGTTGCGTACGACAGCTCATTCTTGCGCATGTATTTTGTTCATTCGGACATGACAGCCTAGTTTGCTCATTTTGAGGATGTCCTGTTCCTGTTGACAGCCTGCTGATCGGCTGCGGCTGTCGTCGACTTGCATTTTTTCGTTTCTCCTTTTTCACAGGCCGGTGGCATATTGAATACAAAGCAAACCGTTTCCATTGTTGATATTATTTCCCATGTAAGAAAAAACGTGCTTCGCACCATCGCTCTTACATTCTTTCATCGGCCCTACTGTCGTGATCATAATCACCTGACTTCCCGCTCGGATTCGTGTTGAAGGATGTCGGAAGATTATAGGCTGTCATTTACGACAGCTTGGAAATACCAACACACATATGAAGATGAAAAATAACAGTCCGTATGGAGTTGCATGTGTACTGTCGTCAGTTGCTGTCGAACTGTTCACCGAACGTGTGGGGAGCAGTGAGAGCTGTGCAATACAATGAGAGCCGGATCAGTTGAAAATTTGCTGTCATTGTCTTGCAGTCATTTTCATAACACTGGGTATACGACATTCGGCCCTTTTGAGCACTTTTATACCTTTAGTTTTTGCAGTGATTGCTATACCTTTCTAGGAGAAAGGCAAAAAGTGAAATGATAGAAATGACTTTTAATTTCAACTTCAATCCCGAGCAAGGCCGCAAACATTGAAATAGTACAATATTAAATTTAAATGATGTTGAGGCCACATATTTTGATCGTAGCTATAGTTTTAAACAGTCTGCGGGTTTCGTTTCTTTCTATAACTTTCAAACCACATGTTTAAACATTATGAAATTCATTGTTTAAGGGTTTGAAAGCCCATTTATTTGAATTCAACTATGTTCATAGCTTCTGAGATATAAGAGCGTTTCTCACATTCTGACGCAGCGCCAAAACTAAAAGTTTGATTACAATGAAATTTAATAGCAACCTAAGCGGCAAATAGACCCTTAATTTGACACCAAGATAGAAAGAATCGGTCAGACCATCTCCGAGAAAAGTGAATGCGAAAGAAAGGTGCACATACACACGCACACACCCACACACAAACACGATAGGCTATGTGCGAGTGCCAATACAAATCCGTGGGGTGACGTCTTCAGGATCGTTATGGCCAAGACTAAAGGCGCGCTGGCGCCTGCAAAGCGATCACCAGCGATACTGGAGCGTATCATCGAGGGACTCTTTCCACGCCACGAGCCAAGTCCTTGGCCTCCGGCAGTCGAGTCTCACGTCCGACGTTCCAGTATCTCAGACATAGACCAGAGATGGTCGGCCAACCTGCCGAGCATCCAATCCGTGAGCGACGACAGCCGTGTCGAGGCAGGGGAGGAGGCAGAGTTACGAATGAGGAACTCATCGTGATCGCCAAATCCCTAAAGGTGAGCAAGGCACCGGGACCGGATGGTATCCCTAACCTGGCGATCAGGCTGGCGATAAAAACGGCCCCCGGGCTGTTCAGGGCAGTCATGCAGAGGTGCCTGGATGACTGTATCTTTCCGGACAGGTGGAAGCGGCAGAGACTGGTCTTATTGCCGAAGGCTGGGAAACCGCCAGGGGACCCATCGGCATATAGGCCTATCTGCCTGCTGGACACCGCGGGCAAGGTGCTTGAGATGATCATCCTCAACAGACTGGTGAGGTACACGGAGGGTGTACACGGTCTGGCAAGTAACCAGTTCGGCTTCCGGAAGGGCAGGTCCACGCTGGACGCAATCTCTTCCGTCATCAAGACGACGGAGGTAGCAATCCAGCGCAAGAGAAGGGGAATACGCTACTGCGCAATCGTCACGCTCGACGTGAAGAATGCGTTCAATAGTGCCAGTTGGGACTCCATAGCGCTCGCGCTCAGGAGCATCCATGTACCGGTGTCGCTGTACAAGATTCTGGAAAATTATTTCCAGAATCGAGTACTAGTTTACGATACGGAGGAGGGTCAGAAGTGCGTCCCAATTACCGCAGGAGTTTCGCACGTCGACTATGCCTGTAAGAGGGCCTCATCGGCTATTGCAGCACTATCTCGTATGATGTCCAATAGCTCAGCGGTTTATGGCAGCAAGCGAAGACTTCTTGCCAGCGTGGTTTCGTCCATACTTAGATATGGTGGGCCAGTGTGGTCCAGAGCGCTAGGTACTAACAGTTACCGTGGTAAACTGGAAAGTACCTACAGGCTCATGTGCCTGAGAGTTGCGAGTGCGTATCGTACGGTGTCATACGATGCAATCTGTGTCTTGTCCGGCATGATGCCTATCAGCATCGCCATCAAGGAGGACAGAGAGTGTTTCGACCAACGTGACACAAGGGGCATACGAGGTACCAGAAGGTCATTCTCGATGCTCCGCTGGCAGCGGGAATGGTCCAACTCCACAAAGGGCAGATGGACGCACCGACTCATACCGGAGATATCCGGCTGGGTCGGGAGACGACATGGTGAAGTGAACTTCCACCTGACACAAATCCTGTCAGGCCATGGTTGTTTTAGGCAATATCTGCTTAGATTCGGACACGCGGTGTCCCCCATGTGTCCCGAGTGCGTGGAGGAGGAGGAGACTGCTGAGCATGTCTTCTTTGTATGCCCCCGTTTCGCAAGAGCGAGGAGCAACATGATGGCTGTGAGCGGGCCTGGCACTACTCCGGACAATCTAGTCCGGAGGATGTGCGACGACCCGGACATCTGGAACGCGATCTGTGCGGCCGCCTCTCAGATTGTTCTGGAGCTGCAACGTGTGTGGCGGGTCAACCACCAACACGCCAGTGGTAGCTAATTACCAGTCTCCAGGTAGTTAGCTAGGAGGTTATAAGAGTAAAGAGAGTGCATCACGCACAAAAGCCACTCCCCGACGTAATACTTAACCGTCGTTCCGGGAAGACCAGGGCTGGAGACTGGAGGGGTTTTAGTGGGTCGGGACAGGGATCAGTAGGTGTCTGGGCGAGTGTAACTACCCCAGCATCTCTCCCCTAGTCTCATCCCCACACCCTGAGTTCTCTTCTCAGATGTCTGTTTGCAGATTTCCCCGCCACCTTTAAAAAAAAAAAAAACACACAAACACAAACACCTATACATGCATATATGCAGAAAATGCTCGATTCGTCGAACTGAGTAGAGTAGTATATGACTCTCGGCCATTTCAATCATTTTTCTACCTTTTAATTAGCCAGTGATCGTTAGGAGAAAGTCAATATATTTACTTTCATTATGTGATTTCACATTTTTATTAACAACGGACAAAGTTACAATCCGATTGCAGTGAAATTCAATAGCAACCTATGGGGCAACTAGACCTTTCATTTGACACTAATTTTGTGGAAATCGGTTCAGCCATCACTGAGAAAAATGAGTGAGTTTAAACAACCCCAGGATAACTTTTCTTTACATAACTTTTGAACCATATGTTTAATCATAACGAAATTTAAAAGTTAAGGGTTTTGGAGACAGCCCGATCATATGAAACCAATTTTATTGAAATCGGTTGTGCGGTTTATGAGATATTGATGTTTCGTGATTTTTACATTTTGATACATAACCTCTAAACTAAAAATCCGATTACAATGAAATTCAATAGCAACCTATTGCGCAACTAGACCTTTCATTTGCATTTAATTTTATGAAAATCGGTCCAGCCATCTCTGAGAAAAGTGAGTGAGAAAAAAAAGTTGCACATACATACACACACACACACACACACACACACACACACACACACACACACACACACACACACACATACATACATACATACAGAAAATGCTCAGTTCGTCGAAAGTAGTCGAGTGGTATATGACATTCGGCCATTGGGACCACTTTTATACCTTCGGTTTTTCCAGTGATTGCTATACCTTTCTAGGAGAAAGGCAAAAATTATTTTTCATTTCTCCATTCTGGACTTTTTTTAAAAGTTGCGTATTAACGTCAAGTTTCTTTAAAAAAAAATAAAAAAAAATCTACTCAGAATTTTTTTTTTGTACAGTCTATATTATTTTATGATGCATTTTTGATTCGCTACAATTTCGCTTAAAAATGCCATAAATGATTTTGGTAAAATTATACAAAAATATTCTTTAGGACACTAGAAGAAAATATTGTGGTGGAGTTCTTTTTTTTTAATTTTGTTTTTGATAGTACGATAAATTTCGAAATATCTGTTTCGCAACGAAAGTTTATGGACCTTTGAAATCTGACTGGTTATTAGGACGAATGGGTAGTAAACATTTCAACATAGGATCATGTTATTAGTTAACCAAGTCAAACGTTCTGCTGAGAATGCAATTTGCAAAGATGGTTAGTTTTGTAGCAAATTTGTGATTGAAATGAGGTTGATATCTTGTACCGTTTTTGATTGATTGAATTTATTATTAAAAATTATTCTCCAGTATGACAATGCTCGGCCATATATAGCAAAACCAATAAAAACTACTTGGATAGTGCAAAATTAGAGATCATACCTCATGCGCCGTACCTTTCAGAGCTTTTACTAATTTTTTTTTGCCTTTCTCCTAGAAAGGTATAGCAATCACTTGCAAAACCGAAAGTATAAAAGTGCTCCAAAGTGCCGAATGGCATATATCACTCGACTCAACTCAACGAGCTGAGCATTTTCTGTATGTGTGTGTGTGTGTGCAGATTTTTATTCTCACTCACTTTTCTCAGAGATGGCTGGACCGATTTTCATGAAATTAATTGCAAATGAAAGGTCTTGTTGCCCCATAAGACCCTATTGAATTTCATTGTAATCGGATTTTTAGTTTAGAGGTTATGTTTGAAAATGTGAAAATCATGAAACATCAATATCTCAGACACTACACAACCGATTTGAACAAAATTGGTCTCAAAAGAACGGGCTACCTAGGAAACCCTTTTGAATTTCATAAAGATTGAACTTGTGGTTCAAAAGTTATGAAAAGAAACGTGTTCTCAGAGATGGCTGTACCGATTTTCATGGAATCAGTGTCAAATGGAAGGTCTAGTTGCCCCATAAGACCCTATTGATTTGTTTTGCAGTCGGACTATTACTTTGCCTGTTATGTTTAAAAATGTGAAATCCAGCTATGCAAAGGAACATATTCCGAAGACTACTTGGACTCACTCACTTTTCTCAGAGATGGCTGATCCGATTTCCACAAAATTAGTGTCAAATGAATGGTCTAGCTGCCTCAGAAGCCCCTATTAAATTTTACTGTAATCGAACTGTAACTTCATTTGTAATGTGCCGACTTGTGAAAATCACGAAACTTCATTATCTCAGAAACTACACAACCGATTTGATTATTGTTATCAGATGAGCGGGCTAGTTAAGGGTTAACTGATGAATTATGATTGAACACGTGGTTTCAAAGTTTGGCTGCCCTACACGTTCCCATTCCATTTGATTATAATCGAACTTAAGCAACCGTTATGTATTAAATTGTTAATAAAACAACGGAAGTCTATTATCTCAAAGATTACATGACTTATTTGAACATAACTAGTATCATACGAACGAGTCATCTCTCGAACTTACAAATAACAAACATCATAACAACTTGATATGTGGCTCAAAAGTTATAGAAAGAAAAGAAATTCGAAGACTATTTAAAACTATACCTGCTTTGATCGATATATGTGGCCTCAACATAATTTAAACGTGGTATCTTACTATTTGACCGTTCCAAATTCATTGATTCCTTGCGATGTGTTCAAAGTCTGCAAATGCACGACGAATCGGTCATATGATATGATCAAAGTCAAATAACAAATCGTTTGAAATGATTGGTTTTATCGAAATGACAACCTCCTCGACGTTTGGCTTCTGTACAACATCTTTATTTTGAATATATTCATATTGGGTGGTATTCTGTCATTATCAGCAGACTTTCTGGCATCAATCTGACACCGGAAATACCCATGTTGGGAGATATTTTTGGTTGTTTTCCGGAAACTAAAAGTGGTCGTGTTCAAATTCAAAATAGTGTCCAGGGTCAATGTTTGGTTTCTATGCATCATCGCGTTTACGGAAATATCCATATTGAGTATTATTCGGTCATTTCCGACTGTTGCCTATAAGTTGCCATTTAGCAATTCAAAATGGTGCCTGAGGTCAATTGTTAGCTCCTTGCATCATTCTGGTTCCAGAGATACTCTTATTGGATAGTATTTGTTTATTTTAGGCTGTTTTTCACAAACCGGTAGTCGCCATCTTGGATTTCAAAATGGTATTTAGGATACTGGTTAAAGAAAAACTCATATTGGGTGATATTTGGTCACTTTGGACTGTTTTTCAGAAGCCGAAAGTCGTCATTTTGGACTTTAAAATTGCCTGTGAAATCAATTTCTGTCATCTGGGCGTAATTCTGGTTCCGAAAACATTCATATTGAATGGTATTTGGTCATTTCCGGCTGTTTGCCAGACACCGGAAGTCACCATCTTAAAATTCAAGATTGTGTCTGTGATCAATTTTTAGCTTCTGTGCATCTTTCTGGTTCCAGAAATACTAATATTTAATGGGAATCGTCCATTTCAGGCTGTTTTTCAGAAACCGGAAGTTGCCATCTTACAATTCAAAATGTTGTCTGAAGTCGATTTGTAGCTCCAGTGCATCATTACGATTCCGGAAATACCCATATTGGGTGGTATTTGGTCATTTGCTGCTGTTTTACCGACACCGGAAGTCGCCATTTTGGATTTCATAATGGCATTTGGAGACAATTACTGGATTTTGAACGGCATACTGGTTAAAGAAAAACTAATATTGGGTGGTATTTGGTCATTTTCAGCTGTTTTCAGAAACCGGAAGTCGCCATCTTAGAATTTAAAATGCTATCTGTGGTCGATTTTAGCTCCTGTGTATTATTCTAGATCCGGATATTATTATATTGGGTGGAAATCGGCCATTTTCGGCTGTTTTCCAGAAACCGGAAGTTGCCATCTTACAATCCAAAATGTTGTCTGAGGTCGATTATGGAACATATTTGTTACCACTAAAAACATTCACCAGCCAATATGGTTCCATTTACACTGGGGTCGCTTTTTACGCGGGTGTTTTTTATGCGTTTTTTGAACGGAATATTTCAAGAATAAAGCGTATTATTTTTACTCGATTCGGAAGATGGTTTGTACGCGGTATCGAATAAGTTTAGTATGAATATATCTAAACTAATCTTTTAAATGCGGTACAACCAACCGCGTAAAAAGCGACCCCAGTGTAGTTGATTAGTTCGCGAGATGTGCAAAAATTTGTGAAAAAACATGTACTTCCAGAAGAGGGAGGGGCGTCAAACCATTATGGACATATTTGTTACCTCTAAAAACATTCACATACCAAATTTGGTTGTATTTTCTTGATTGGTTCTTGAGCTGTGCGAAATTTGTGTTTCATGTTCATGGGATCCCTCCCTTATAGAAGAGGGAGTCGGGTTTCAAACCATTATGTACATATTTGTTACCACTAAAAACATTTACCTGCCGAATTTTGTTCCATTTGGTTGATTAGTTCTCGAGATGTACACAAATTTGTGTTTCATCCAACTATTATGGACATATTAGTTACCCCTTAAAACATCCACATGCCAAATTCGGTTTCATTTGCTTGGTTTTTTCTTGAGCTGTGCAGAAATTTATGTTTCATTTGTATGGGCCCTTCCTTCCAGAAGAGGGTGGGGTCTCAAACTATCATAGGAACCTTTATCGGCACCAAAAACCCCTACATACAAATTTTCACGTCGATCGGTTCGGTAGTTTTCGGGCCTATATGGATCAGACAGACAGACAGACTTGACTGCATTTTTATATGTAAAGATTACAACATCAATATTTTAGAACCTAAAGAGTGAATATACATTTATTGGATTGAGGCGTTCATGTAAATCTATTTTTACAAATAAAAAATTGAATGAGAAAGGCTGGGTCTGACCGCTAGGTGGATTAATTTAGGTTTTTCTATAAATATTACTTATCCCTGCGCATAGCTGCCATTAACCGACCTACTTGCAGCAACCATCTTGTGTGCACAGGTTCAATGACGAGCGAGTAGTTACACCTTCAATCAGTCAAATGCAATGGAATAAATGAAGCTTACTTTTAATCACACCACCTGAATGAACCGTGCCGTAACTAAATGTGCCAAGGAAGAAGTAATTTGTTGGCGGTCCAGCTCAACTGTTCAAGTAATAACTCACAGCCGACGCGTCGCTGCATGGTGAACTCCTTCGCTAATGGCTTTATCACACCAGCCTGCCAATAGGCCGATCCGCGTAGATGAACCTCTCGGTGTTCCGTCTTTCAGAATCGGAACAAAGAGGCTGAGGGGCGAAACTGGCAGGCTCCAGGGCTACAGCTAGATATTTTAATCAACCGATAAGCATCTGACGGCTTTCATGTCTGCCCAGGCATGTCGTGTAAAGCGGCATTGCTTTGGCAATGATCTCTTTTCTCTTATGGGTCTCGATAAAATTGGATTTAGAATGCTGATCATTGCCGAAGATGTCGAGAGAAAGATAATCTTTCGACCCACATCGGTTATCTTATGGCTGGTGAAGCGCTTTATGAATTACGCTATTACTCAACATGCATGGGATCAAGACCGAAGGGGAAAATGCATCAACGGAACGTGTTCTGGAAGATAAAATGCGTGTTGACTAATAGAAAACTCAAAGCCATGGGTATCAGATTTACTAGAGGTTAGCTTGTACAACAAATGGGTTGACAAATCTATAGCGCGATGATAGGTCGATCGATACCAAAAATGGAAAACGCCAGGTTTGACTGTCAAGTTGAGCCGGATAAAGGTGGATTTGGACTGCGATAGGTGGAAAGCCGATTTGTTCCGCAGGGTCAGCAGAGTTAGCTACTGGATGTGTTCGCAACAGCGGACATTTTTCCGTGCGGATGTATGACTGTCCATTGTATAGACAGCTGGCTACAAATCAACTGCGAACTGGGAACGTGTTCAACTATGCAAAATAGTGAGCACTTTAAGAGTCTGATGATATGATGACCAGACCATTGCAAACGAGCTGCCCTGCACGTAGGCACTTGGTTGCGGTGAATTAATTTATTGTGCAAATTATGAATGAATCTTTCCCTTGACGCAATAAATACAGAAGTCATGCTTCCTCGGGCATTCCCGCCGCGAGTTGGGAGCTTTTGTGCATTAAATTAAGGACATGTAGTCAACCGCATTGCGTCGTCCCTGTTATTATACCGTGTCGGTTGCAACTTTTTTTTTCACATGTGGTACCTTGGAAATGATAAATAACACTGAATAATGTTTCTGCTTGCGTTTATAACGTTCAAAACATTTAATTTTCAATGGTATCATTACAATACTCACAATGGTTTTATATTCTCAAATGTGTAAAGGCGCTAGAAAAATAATAGTTTATCAAATGTTCAAACCTCACAACCTTTTTTGATCCCTATCTAACCCACTGTAAATCCCTTCGTGTATATCGCACAGCAAACGTGTAAAAAAACATCCTACGCTGTCGCTTACAAGTTTATTAGACAAACCGATCAATCATTCAACGCGGCCAGCTACTTGTTGCCCTAATGGGGTCCATTATTTGCGACTCTAATTTAATCGGAGCCCGTAATTTGCAGCATTTCGATGGCGTCGTTAAACCTCGTATCGATTTCACGATACCACTAAGTAAACTGTTACAAAACCGGATCAAATTGTTCCCCAAGCTGCATTCAGCCATGCCGGTGCTGTCGGTACACTTTTAAGATGCCTTGATAATGGCTTAACGCCAGTTCCATTTCAGAAAGTTTGATCGAAAATGGTTAATCAAATTATCACACGTCATTTGCAAAGCAAGTACCCCGAACGCGGCCACAACACGATGTGCAACTTGCCCACGAAATCGAAACCTGTTTGTTACCGTTTTTTACAACAATAATCAAGGTAATATAAATTAGCCATATTAAATTACGTCGGCAATATTTGCAAGTGATTATGAGCATATTTTTTGAGCTGTCCCGATGAAAAAAGAACCACCAGTGAACAGTTTTGTTTTTTGTTTATGAATCAGGTTTTTCTAGCGATCAACTCTCCACACTGTACCTGTGACAAGTAGAACACGTGGCTACCTAGGTGGTACTTAATAATCTCCTATTACAGATCAACCTGCAAAGAGCGACCGTAACTTTGCCGGGAAAACGCATAATTGAAGACAAATGGGCCCCCTAAAGACATGGCGCTATCGGATCCATGCGATTCGGTCCGTTTCGGGAGGGGTGCCAGTTACCAGGATATTTTCAAAAAAACAGGCAGTGAAACATCAAGAAGAACTGACGATGTAATTAAGACTTAAAAAAAAATATACGACATACAGACAAGACTCAAACCAGTCATCTCCCGCATGTGGTGTTTTTTAAAAATCTGAGTTAATCAACGATTAACTGACTTGATCATGGTTCCGGCACCCCACTGTATTCCCTCACAATAAAATACTAAATTTGTACAAATCAAAATAATATTTATTTTTTTGAACATCGCGTAATTTGAGTAACAATGCAGCTTCAGTTATAATCAACACACAGCCAGTCTGGCAACATTCATTCTAACAATTTTCATTTTGTTGTCTCTAGTGAACACACTTCGCAGATTATCACACCATAAATAAATTTTACCCTTTCCCATTAGCAGATACCCACGTCTTGCACATGCTCGGATAGGTTGCACCCTTTTCAATTTCTTCTCATTTTTTGCCAATGGCACAAAGCGGTTTTCCAGAGCTATTTAAATCTTTAATGTGCATAATCCGCCTACCTGAGTGACACGTGGCAGTTCAAAAGTCGGTCACTAGGTGTGAAAAAGTCTTAAATCCCACAATCCACAGCGAAACTCGTTCGATCTATTGAGAAGTATACCTTTTCCACAAATCATCAACCGCTAGCGCGGAATGATATTGTGTCAAAATTATCCCACACTCATATTTTTCAGCCATTTTCAGCTAGAGTTTATACCTATTCAAAAGCGGGTTCAATATAAGAAACAGTAAGCGCCTAACCGAATCTGGATGAACACTGTACATCCACAAGGAAGTGCTTCTCAAACCGCTCCAGGGACCAACAGGTTGAACCGTGCTGTGTTCCCGGTATCACAAAACAACGGAAAGTGGCCCCGAAAATTCCAGCGAAACGCCCGCAGTAATGTATCAGTCGGTCTGGAACAATTAATCAACAATTCCGCCGTCGCCGGTGGGTTGGTATACTGATTGAAACAAATCGGCGGCACTCCGATTTGCTAGGGCTAAAGCAGGAAAACGTAAATTGGTAACAATTTGCGCGCCCAGCTCCTAAACAGTCAAAAAGGGGCTGATTTTTTGTAGATGATTAGGAGCTATAAATTCTCACTTTCACCAGTCCCGGGGAGGAGGTTCTTCGGAAAACGGTTTGTACGGTTTTAACTGGAAACAATTGAGTTACTAGCGCTCTCGGGTCGAAAATCGTCATCGTCTGTTGCGGGATCTTTACCAGAAATGATATCTTCATTTAGAGACGACTAACTAAGCAGTGATTGGCTAATAATGTGTGTTTTGGTTGTCCAGCTATGCAGCGAAGTCATTTGTTTTCCCTTCCCGATTCAATGCGGCATCTTTGATCTTTTGTGGAGAGGTAGTGAAAAAATATGTATATGATATGGACTACAATAACTTCTAATACTACTCAACGAAACGAGTTGCTAAAACCATAAGATAAGTGAGTTTACATGAATGGATAAAATACAAGTTTTCAACCCACCCACGTGAACTCGACACCTGTAGATCGAAACGAGCGAAGCACGACACATTAAAGTAGATTGCTTTATCTTGTTTTGTGCCTAGCATCTGGCAGTGAACAGCAAATCTGTTGAATGATATGCTTCATGCTGAGTAAAGCGGCAGACTGCCAAAATTAAAGCAGGCACGAAGTTAAACACTAACCATTAAGCCCATTACGTTCACGATAGACTCCCAGCAGCGAGAGACCTCCAAATATTTGCACATTCGAACTCTTCATCATCATCATCCATCGGACACATTCTCGGGTCGATCATGTATTTGTGTGTGGGATTCAATGCTGTTGGTCGCGCGATACATTTGGCTCTCCCTGCCCGACGCCTTGTTGAGATCCTAAAATTTTTCTGTCCCTGGATGTCAGTGAGATTTATTAGTGATTTCTCACCTTAAACTGTGACCATTAGGGCCGATATTTCATTCCGATGCAGGACCGGTCGAGGTAAACTATTTTGGTTGTTTTGATGGCAGGTACCGTAAACTGGGGTGACTTTGATCACCGGGATGACTTTGATCACTATACCTCTTTTCTTAAAATGTGGTAAAAAAGCGCTCGTAGTGCTTGGGATTTGTCGTAATCTTCACTGATTGTGTGGATATATGTTTGCATTGCTACTATTCATGCATTTCCTGCTATTTAAAGAGTGTTTTTCATGCTGAAACATTATTTGAAAATAAAGTGTATTTTTGGCGATTTTTGTTGCATACAAACAATCGGTTCAAGCAGATTCAAAACAACAAGTTGCAATACGTAGAGTGTTTTTATTTTGTTCCCAGATTAGTTCTTAAGATGAACAAATATTATAACAATACATTTTATTGTTATTTTTGCAAGTTTTCCCTCGAAGGCAATGTTGAGTCCCAATTTTCTCCACAGCGTATTACATATTTCTTCTTAACAAAAACCCAAGACGTGAAGTAACGTGCAAATTTGGACAATTTCATAAGTCATATTCCTCGTGGACTAGTTTTTGACGATTTTAGACCACCTTCTCTCTCAGTGAATAATCATTCATATATATTCTAAAAATTTTGTATGAATCTTGGACATTCGCCTTTATAAACTGTTCACGTAGAATGTGAATGGCCCCCAAATTGCTTTCCATATTTATAAACTCGTTTAAGCCGTTTAAGGCTGTTCAATTTAGTGAAAGTAGCAAAGTGTTACACCAAATTCATCAAAATAATGAAGCGATCAAAGTCACCCCGGAATGATGGTTGGTGTAAAATTTTAAGAGCATATTTAAAAACAGCAAAATTGTTGCTAAACTTTTGAAGTAGTGACTGAAGCTTTTTCAATGCATGCCAGTACTTATTTTAAAAATATCAAAGAATATTGTTTTCAGTATATTCTGAAAATATTTGAGATACAATAAAATAAGTGATCAAAGTCACCCCAGTTTACGGTACCTAATGTTTTATAAAAAAAACTATCGCATGGAACGTAGTAAATAATTTTGTTTCAACTATTTAGTTAAATTTTTGTTAATTGATTGCTTACAATCAGGAGGCAGAGCTGGAATACTATTACGATAGGTGCATTCGTCTTTTGAGGCTTTTCACGAATCAAGCCATTTTTCGAAGTCAGAACTAGTTTAAGTTTGAACCACTTTGGTGGTATGAGGCCGAATGTTGTCATGCAGAAGAATCACTTTTTCGTACCTCCGCTTGAATCGCAACTGTTTTTCGCGCATGCGGCTAATTTTCATCCATCGAAGTTGATATCGCTCGCCAGTGATGATTTTGTTCAGTTTCAACAGCTCAGAATAAATAACACCGACCTAGTCCCACAAAATACGCAGCATAACCTTCGAGCGTGTATACTTGGCTGAGCCGATGACGCAAAAGCATGACCGGGTAGCCCATATGAGTTCCTTTTCATTTGAGTGACTGCATTAAATCGATTTCTCATCTTCCGTCACGACGCAATGAAGAAAATCCTTCCTTTTTTGCTGCTGGGGAAATAGTTCACAGGCCAGAAAACGACGCTCAACATTCCTTGGCTTCAAATCATAAGAAACCCAAATTCCTTGTTTTCGAATCTTCAAAATTGCTTGACTGTTAACCTCTCGTGTCGTAGCAAGCTGTTCCTGCGTTTAGCATCATTCAATTCAACGTCTTCGAAGGTTTTTGACCTTTCTTCACGCGGACGGTCGTCAACACGAAAGTTACCGCCTTTAAAGCGACGGAACTAATCACAACACATTGTTAAGTATTTCCGTTACTTTTTGTTTAATATTCGATGCGATTGATTCAAAAATTTTGTGAACTGTCTTGGAACTCTTCAATATCATAATAAATAAAAACACTGGGTAAATCCTTTTCAAGAAAAAAAAACACCAACTGTGAAAAAAACGTTTGAATTGCAAATTACAAGTTACAAAGTTACAACATTTACAACATTTACAAAACAGATAAAAATGCAAAACTTAGCTAAAATGACACATAAATTCAAAAAAATTACAAAAACAACGCAGAAGACAGAAATCGTGGGAATGATAAATCTGTCGAAAAAGCCAAAAATTTAAAATATGATGAACAAAATTAAAAGATTTTATTTAAATAATTTTGAAAATTCTAAACTGATTGATTCCTTGCGATTTGTTTATAGTCTGCGAATGCTCAACGAATCGGCCATTGGATCGATCAAAGTCAAAAGACAAAGCGCTTGAAATAATTGATTTTATCGGAATGACAACATCCTCGACTTTTGGCTTCTGTACATTACCTCTATTCTGGAAACAGTCATATAGAGTAGTATTCGGTCATTTTCAGCTGTTTTTCTGGCATCTTTCAGCTGATTTTCTGGCATCAATCTGATTCCGGAAACACCCATATTTGGTGGTATTTAATTATTTTGCTGTTTTCCAGAAACCGACAGTGGTCATCTTTTGTCCAGAGTCAATGCTTGGCTTGATGCATCTATTACGGACATATCCATACGGAGTAGTATTCGGTCATTTTCGGGTATTTGACATGTTACAGTTAAAGTTGGCATCTTACAGTTCAAGTTGCCATCTTACTATTCAAATGGTGTCTGAGAAAGATTTTCAGCTTCTGTGCATCATTCTCGTTCCGGAGATATTCCTAATGGGTGGTGGTCACTTGATTTGATCACGCTGTTTTCCAGTAACCGAAAGTTGTCACCTTGGATTTCTAAATGGCATGCGAAATCAATTTCTGGCCTCCGCGGGTTATTCTGGTTCCTAAAATATTTATATTGGATGGTATTTGGTCATTTTCGACTGTTTTCTAGACACCGGAGGTCGCCACCTTTGAATTCAAAATGGTGTCTTTGGTTGATTTACATCTACTGTACATTATTCTGGATCCGGAGATGCTCATATGGAGTGAAAATCCGCCATCTTTGGCTGTTTTTCAGAAAACGGAAGCTGCCATCTTACAATTCAAAATGGTTTCTGAGGTCGATTTTTGGCTTCAGTGTATCATTACGATTCCGGAAATACCCAAATTTAATAGTATTTGGTCACTTTAGTCCCCGGGTTCTGTGATTAGCGAAGTCGGTCGGCTAGCTCTCCCACACGGTTGTGATATTGGGTTCGATTCCCGATCAGGTCGATGATCTTTTCGAGCTGGAAATTTTCTCGACTCAGCACTGGGGCACGGTGTATCGTTGTACCTATCCTACAACATGCAAAATGTGCCGAAAACAATATCGATAACGAATTCTCTCCACTAATCTAGTTGATCGGGACCGCGTTAGCCCCCCAGGCTAGCGTGCGATATTGTTGTTTTGGTCACTTTCCACTGTTTTGACGTTGGACTAGTCTATATTGAAGTACGCGTCTGAATTTGGAAATCTAGCAATTCAACCAGGGAAAAGTGGTCAGATTTTGAGTGCTTAAATATAAGTCATTTCTTTTCAGAATATTGAGGTTTTGGCATCTACCAATCAGAAATTCTTTTATGGTTAAATTAATGTAACAAAAAAAAACCTATTGTTTGAGATACACAATTGAAAACACTTACACTAACGGATACAACCGATCTGACCTTGTAAACGATTTGTTGTTATTGTTGTTGTAGTTTTACTCGAGGTAACTTTCTGTTCTGGGTGCGTTTTTATTTTCCTTGCCATTCCTTATTCTTCTACGCTCCACCCTCTTTCCATATAACTGACGAAACCTTGATATAAAAGGTATCATTCGAACATTACACCCCATCATTTTCATTCCAAAACTGTAGCGGTATCATACGCACGCCATCGAATGAAATTTCTCATTCGTTCATCGACCGGCACAGCGTACGGTTCTTCTGGTGCAGCAGAAAGCTGCTGGTGGCAAATATTGGTCGTTTATAAAAGCGCACACTATCGATTTAAATTTCTCATTCGTTCGTTTGTATGAATTGCTACAGCACGTGTGTGAGTAGCTATAGCGGGTGTTTATCGAAGATTCTTTCGTTTATTCATTAACGGCACGGCAGCGATTTAAACTTCTTCAGCAAGTCTTTTTTCATCGAGGAAAAATAACTGCCGATAAATGATCAACACTTATTTGCTAGAAATTTATTTAAATCAAATCAGGTTCTTTTACCATAAACTATTGGTGAAAAGAGTACCATAAATTTTTGGTGAAGTTTTCTTAATGAGCATACATTTAATTTTCGTTTTTGTTTCTTACTGCGCAGTTTTGTTTTTGTTTCTCGCACACAGAGAGAAAACAAACTTGTGTCTATCGTGAAAAATAACAAAACATTTGGAAATGCTCTAAATCATAAATAAAGAAGTATGTAAATAATGAAGTATTTTCCTGTCACTCACCGAAAACTTGATAACCATACGTAGTGGCGTGTAATCGAGTTCTTAAAATACATGAAGTAATATGCTGGGCTGGAGCTAACTTAGCTTGAGTTTTATCGGTTTAATGTCAAACAACTTCCAATCTCAGAATTTCCGCTTGAACCCTTCTGGTCTCCAATTTCAGATAGTTTCGTTGAGTTTGCTTTTTGCTAAGATAGGAAAATTTTACCCAAACCGCAGAATTAAATGATTGTCTTGGTAGTGGAGCTACGAACAACGGTTTCTCTGATGTGACAGCGCTAAAATAAATACTACAAGGTGTACAGCCCTAGGGTTGTATGAAATGGTGAGACTAAACACTTTAATTAGGGGATTTTTTGTTACAAAATATACAGAGTCTGCAGACAGAATCAATATGTTTGCTCAGCGACTGTACGAATTTTTATTTTCAGCCTCCCCTGGAAATCAATTTTTGAAATATACTCAACAACACTCGAAAGAATATCGTTTATATCTGACGATATTATACCTGTAGTATTTTTTTGTGCAAATAATATGTATATTATTATGGTAAAGCTTAGAATAATAATATATCATCTAACAATTTTGAAATGTAAAAAGAGATTCTGAATGAATCTTAGTAAATAAACAAAAAAATCACAAGCATTCGCGTGCTCTCACTCTTTTATAAATGTATATATTTAGGAATTCACTCTTTCGATACTATCCGGTCACGGTTATTTAGTGAATATCGAAAATAAAGTTAAATAAATATCCGTTGCAAAAATTTACAATACTTGTTGAGTAATTTATGGTAATCATATTTGCGAGCAGAAGTGTACCGCTGAAATGCACGAATAGAAGAGTACCGCTGCAATCATAGACGACGAGAGACCTGCGGTTCTTTACTCCACTGGTACAGTTGCTTTTACCGGCATGTTTTCTTTCAAGACATCAGTTTTTATTAGGTTCTGAAAGCAGGTTTAGAAATTGTTCAAGAATGGGGATTATTTCAAAACTTTTTGGAAAACTTTTACCCTCAAGACATCATATTAGTCTGAACTTATGGAAGCAAAAATGAATTGACCTATTAGGACGGGGAGACTCTGTCAATTTTTATTCTGATATTGATACAGAGAATATCACAGGGAACGGATGGTGTCCATTCACGTCGTCTGTGCTAGGAATGCTCGCATGTAATTGGTTCATTATTCGCGTAAATTTGTTGTTGTAACTTTCAATCAATTTTACCGCTCAGCAATGAAATTAGAGTGATAACTAGCATTTTACAAAATTTTTATACATTTTATCTATCCAACAACATATTGGTTATTGGTATCCATCATGTGGTTATGCTGTTATTAACGTTTGAAATCTGACGCAACATTTGCCAGTTTCATTTCCAATTTTACAGAATGCATCCCAGTACAGTAAACAAAGACGTAGTCCCACGTCAAAAAAAACCTATATATTTATAACACTCTAGTGTGGTCCCCGTGGCTCTGTGGTTAGCGATGTCGGTCGGCTAGCTCTCCCACACGGTTGTGATATCGGGTTCGATTCCCGATCGAGAGGAGGATCGTTTCGAACTGGAAATTTTCTCGACTCAGCACTGGGGCACGGTGTATCGTTGTACTTATCCTACACATACAAAATGTGCCAACAAAAAAAACAATATCGATAACGAATTCTCTCAACTAATCTAGTTGATCGAGACCGCTATTGACATATCAAATTTAGTTCCATGTACTTATTTATTTCTCGAAATGTGCAGAAATTTGTGTTTCATTTATATGGAACCCCTCCTTACGGAAGAGGGAGGGGTGTCAAACCATCATGGACATATTTGTTACTCCTAACATTCACATGCCAAATGTGGTTGTATTTGCTTGATTGGTTCTCGAGCTGGGGACTCCTCTCTTCCAGAAGAGGGAGGGGTGTTAAACCATTATCGAAATATTTTTTAGCCCTTAAAACATTCCCACTTGGACAATGAATTAGCCAAAGGCCGCGAGTCAGTGTTGTTAAAAAGAAAATAGACCATTTTTTGATTCTGCCATTCGTGCTCTTTGTGATTCTGCCATTCGTTACTCTGCCTTATGAAATATTCTGCCTTTCGTAATTCTGCTTTTCGTGATTCTGCCTTTCATGATTCTGCCTTTCGTGATTCTGCCTTCTGTGGCGAACCCCTCTTCCAAAAGTGGGAGGAGTGTCGAACCATTATCGACATATTTGTTACCTTTAAAAACATTCACCTGCCAAGTTTAGTTCCATCTACTTGGTTAGTTCTCGAGATGTGCAGTAAATTGTGTTTCGTTGGTATATAACCCCTCTCTTCCAGAATTGGGAGGGATGTCGAACTATTACGGACATACTTGTTACCCCTAGAAACATTCACATGCCAAATTTGGTTCCATTTATGTAGTTGATTAGTTCTCGAGATGTGCGAAATTTGTGTTTCATTTGTATGGGACCACTTCTTTCCAGAATAGGTCTCGAACTATTTTAATCACCTTTCCCGGCCCTTGAAAACAATATTTCATGCCGATCGGGTCAGTAGATTCCAAGTCTATCTAGATCAGACTGACAGACAGACAGAGCTGTTTTTTATATGTTTAGATTCGAAGGAGAGCCCTCTCTTCCAGAAGAGAGAGGGGTGTCGAACCACCATAAAATTTTTTCTACTTCCAAAAAAACCTCTTCATGGCTCCATTTATTTGGTTATTTTCCGAGATGTGCGAAATTTATGTTTCATTTGTATAGGACCTCTTTCGGAAAAGGGAAGGGTGTCGAACCATTATGAACATATTTGTTACCCCTAAAAACATTCACCTGCCAAATTTGGTTTGATTTACTTGATTATTTCTCGAGATGTGCAAAATTTGTGTTCCATTTGTATGGCATCCCTTCCTTCCAGAATAGAAGGGGTTTTGCACCATCTTAGTCACCTTTCTCGGCCCCTTAAACCGTAAATACAATATTTCACGCCGATCGGTTCAGAAATTTCGAAGTCTGTATGATTCAGACACATAGAAAGAGCTGTATTTCTATATATTTAGATTTTTAGGGGAGCCCTTTATTCAAAAAAAGGGAGGGGTGTCGAACCACCTTGAATTTTTTCATTGCTCAAAAACCTTCTCGAGGTGTGCAGAAATCTGTGTTTCATTTGTATGGGACTTCTCCCTCACCGAATAGGAAGAGGTGTCGAATCATCATGGACATATTCATTCACATGCCAAATTTGGTTGTATTTATATGATTGGTTCTCGAGTAGTACGGAATTTGCGTTCCATTTATATGGGACCCCTCTCTGTTAGATAAGGGAGGGGTGTCGAACCACGATGCAAATATTTTTTGCCTTTATAAACGTTTACGTGTCAAATTTGGTTCCATTTTCTGGATTAGTTCTCGAGATGTTCATAAATTCGTGTTTTATTTGTATGGGACCCCTCCCTCTTCCCGAATAGGGAGGCGTCTCATACTATCTTGTTCATCTATCCCGGCCCCTAAACCCTTATATACATAATTTCACGCCAATCGGTTTAGTAGTTTCCTAGTCTATATAGATCAGACAGACAGAGCTGCATTTTTATATATTTAGATGAAATGATATAATAAGTAAATATAAAAAAACACGAATATGTATATTAGAAAAACGCGAAAAAAAGATAAAAATCACTTAAATGACACAAATGATAGAAATGAAAGAAAAATAATCAAAACGGCAAAAATAATGGAAATACTAACAATGATTAAAATGTCAGTAATGATGAAAATTTTCAAAATATAAAACTGATTAACTGTCATACAAATAATAAAATTTATCAACATTTGATGTAATATAAAAAAAACTCAATGTTGTTTTGCTTTCGTCTCGATTAGACGCAAACTGTTTATCTCCGTTTGAGTTCGCAAAATAACAATACACGAGTTATCGTACGGGTGTTTTTTTGTCGATTACTTCTTGTGCTGCGCGATAACAACAGCCTGTTGTATACCGGCAGAAACATCTGCACACTGGTATGGGCAGGCTACCCCGCCAGTGATTCGATACGCAGCTGATATATCAGCAAGAATAATTCTCCCGCACCGCTGTTACCCCGCTAGCAGCACGGACCACCATACGATCGAGCGAGTGGAAGTCAACTACAAGTGGCATCTACAAGGTCGCGTGTAAGATACGGCCACTGTGTCACAACACGAAACTGGATCGTCATTGTTTGTTCTGCGGAGACACTCGATTAATCCAACTATCAGCCGTGAGGTCGTGACTTAGACGTTCGGTGAAGTATTACCTTTAGAATTTTTACTATTATTATCAATATTATTACTATGTTATAATATTATTATTAATATTATTATTGATATTATTATTATTGTTATTATTATTATTATTATTATTATTACTATTGTTATTAGTATTAGTATTACTGTCTTTTTTTTATTTGATCCATTGTATATTGAAAAATTGTTTTTAAAATTTAATATCAACTACTTGAAACCCCCCCCCCATATTAAAATATTTATCGTTTGTTTGCGGTAGAGCGTAACGCTCCCGCAAAATGGACGACATGCAGGTGCAACTTTTCCTGGATGCGGAAACAAACGGGGAAGAAATTGAAATTTCTCCCATCAGCTCACCCCTACCTTCCCCTGTGCCCTCCCCTTTGCCAAGTCCTGTACCAAGAGTACCGGAAGTACGGGTAAAAGCTTACCCAGATGCCGCTGGCGGTCCCTACGTTGTTTTTTTCCGGCCCATAAAGAAGCCATTGAATATTATTCAAATTGGCAAAGACCTGGCAAAACATTTTTCGGCCGTAACCGAGATTACGAAGGTGAGGCCGAACAAACTGCGAGTTGTCGTGAGTAGCTTGAAGCAAGCAAACGAGATTGCTGGCTACGAGCTCTTCACGAGAGAGTATCGCGTGTACATCCCTGCCAAGGATGTAGAAATCGACGGTGTGGTTACCGAGGGGAATCTCACTGTCGATGACATTTTGCGTCATGGAGTCGGCTGTTTTAAAAACCCCTTGATGCAAAGTGTAAAGATACTGGATTGCAAGCAATTGCATTCAGTATCCGGATTCCTTCCGAGTAACATTCGCCGGATCCGCGCTGCCAAACTACGTCCGCTTGGACAGGGTACGTCTACCTGTACGCCTGTTTGTACCGCGGGTCATGCATCGCCAAAACTGTAAGCAGTTAGGTCACACAGCCACCTACTGCTGCAACAAGGCACGCTGTAGCAAGTGCGGAGGCAATCATGCTGAGAACGCTTGCAGTGGGGATACTGAAAAGTGCCTTTATTGCGAGGGAACTCGGCATGACCTTCCGGCATGTCCCGCGTACAAACTGAGCGGGGAAAAAATTAAGCGTTCCCTTAAGGAACGATCAAAGCGCTCTTTTGCAGAAATGCTTAAGAGGGCTGAGCCACCCTCGACAGGAAACATCTTTTCCTTCTTGCCAACTGATGAGGATACATCTGACGATCCCGTCGAAGGGTGTTCCTATGCCTTGCCAGAGGGATCTAGGAAGAGGAGAATGCTCAACTCTCCTAAACTTTCTCGCAAAGGTCGTAAGATAACCCCTAGCGGAATGACCAATAAGACAACACAAAAAGGAAGCGGTGAAGAAAAACCGAAGCAAGTACCCCCCGGTTTTAATTTCAAATCAAACCAGGAGTACCCACCGCTTCCTGGGGCACCAAAAACCCCTCGTGCACCCATTTCTCGATCAAAAGACATAAAAGAAACAGGGTTCATAAAATTCTCTGATATTGTGGACTGGATATTTAAAACATTCAACATACCAGATCCCCTTCAAAACATTCTTCTTGCCCTTCTCCCTACAGTGAAAACCTTTTTGAAGCAACTCACAGCAACTTGGCCCCTCATTTCAGCTATCGTATCTTTCGATGACTAATACGTCGAAAGAGGTTAGGAATTTTGTCACTGTGTTACAGTGGAACTGCAGAAGTATCATTCCCAAATTTGATTTATTTTCACATTTGATAAACACATACAATTGTGATGCGTTCGCGCTCTGTGAAACTTTTCTCAATTCAAATGACCAACTTAATTTCCACGATTTTAACATCATTCGTCGAGATCGAGACTCACACGGTGGAGGGGTACTTTTAGGGATCAAAAAGTGCTATTCTTTTTTCAGAATCGACCTCCCCTCGATCTCGAATATTGAAGTTGTTGCCATCCAAACGAATATGAATGGAAAAGACCTTTGCCTTGTTTCATTATATATTCCCCCATCCGCGCGGATTGAACAGAAGCAACTCCTTGATATAGCAGAATTGCTTCCCGCACCTTTTTTGATTTTGGGAGATTTTAACTCTCACTGTTCGCTATGGGGGTCGCTGTACGACGACAACCGATCTTCTTTAATTTGTAACTTGATCGACGACTTCAATATGACACTTTTGAATACTGGGGAAGCGACACGTGTACCTAATCCTCAAGCACGTGAAAGCGTGCTTGACCTATCCCTCTGCTCGACATCACTAGCGTTAGATTGCCAGTGGAAAGTAATCAACGATTCCCACGGTAGTGATCATCTTCCAATCGTTATATCAATTGCTAATGGTTCAACTCCCCCGAACCCAATCAATATTTCCTACGACCTTACACGTAATATTGATTGGAAGCGTTATGAGTCTATTATAGCGGAATCTATCGAAGAATACGCGTTCTTAGCTGGCTTGATAATCGACGCCGCGACTCAAGCTCAGACAAAACCGATACCCGGGGTAACGATTAGACAGCGCCCTCCGAACAAATGGTGGGACAAAGAGTGCTCTGAGCTGTACGCGCGAAGGTCCGCGGCGTATAAGGACTACCGGGAGTACGGCACTGTCAACCTACTTCGAAAGTACGAGGCACTGGGCAGGCAGATGAAGAGCTTAGTAAAGGCGAAAAAACGCGGGTACTGGCGGCGGTTCGTAAACGCGTTGTCGAGGGAAACAGCGATGAGCACTCTTTGGGATACCGCCAGGCGCATGCGGAACCGTGACGTTTCGAATGAGAGTGAGGAGTATTCAGATCGCTGGATACTCGATTTTGCCAAAAAGGTCTGTCCGGACTCTGTACCGGAACAGAAAACCTTTCGCGACGCGTTATTAGTAACTACGGAAGAGCCTCCATTTTCGATGTTGGAATTTTCAGTGGCTCTCCTGTCGTGCAACAATAAGGCTCCAGGGTTAGATAGAATAAAATTCAACCTGTTGAAGAATCTACCCGACTCTGCAAAAAGACGCTTGTTGAATTTGTTCAACAAGTTTCTCGAGCTAAATATTGTTCCGCATGACTGGAGGGAGGTAAAAGTCATTGCTATTCGGAAACCCGGGAAACCTGCCTCTGATCACAATTCATATAGGTCGATTGCGATGCTCTCTTGCCTCCGGAAATTAATGGAGAAAATGATCCTCTTACGGTTAGACAAATGGGTCGAAACAAACGGTTTACTTTCAGATACTCAATTTGGCTTTCGCCGGGGCAAAGGGACGAAGCGTTGCTTTCTACTGAAATTCAACTCGCATTTGCTCGAAAAGAGCAAATGGCTTCTGCGTTCTTGGATATTAAGGGGGCTTTTGACTCTGTCTCTGTAGAAGTTTTAAGCGTGAAACTTCATTCGCAGGGACTTTCACCAAATTTGAATAATTTTTTGCTCAATTTGTTGTCAGAAAAGCATATGTATTTCTCACATGGCGATTCGACAACTTCCCGAATTAGTTACATGGGTCTTCCCCAGGGCTCATGTTTAAGTCCTCTCTTATATAATTTTTACGTCAATGACATCGATGAATGTCTTGCAAATTCATGCACGCTAAGGCAACTTGCAGACGATAGCGTTGTATCCATTACTGGTAGCGAGGCTAGCGATCTGCAAGGACCATTGCAAGATTAATTTTCTTCGTACGATTACCGGAATCTGGTTGGGAGCCCACCCAGGAGACCTTCTAAGGCTTTACCAAACAACGATATTGTCAGTTCTTGAGTACGGCTGTTTCTGCTTTCGCTCCGCCGTGAACACGCACATTATAAAATTAGAGAGAATACAATATCGTTGTTTGCGTATTGCCTTGGGTTGCATGCAGTCGACCCATACGATGAGTCTTGAAGTGTTAGCGGGTATTCTTCCGTTGAAACATCGTTTTTGGAATCTCTCTTACCGGTTGCTAATTCGATGCACAGTTATGAACCCATTAGTAATTGAAAATTTCGAGTGGTTGGTCGTCCTTCAATCTCAATCCAGATTTATGACTTTATATTTTGACTATATGGCTCAAGATATTAATCCTTCTTCATACGATTCCTCCAATGTCGCACTTTAAGATACTTCTAATAATGCTATATTCTTCGACACCACCATGAAACAAGACATTTCTGGTATCCCGGATCAATTGCGACCCCAAGAGATCCCTAAGATTTTTCCAATAAGTTTAAACATGTTAGTTATGATAGAAGGTTTTACACTGACGGATCTAATCTAGATGAGTCCACTGGCTTCGGTGTTTTCCACGAAAATTTTACCGCCTCCTACAAACTCGATGCTCCTGCTTCCGTGTACGTCGCAGAACTTGCTGCTATTCAGTACTCTCTTGGAATCATCGAAACCCTACCCATAGACCACTACTTCATCTTCACAGATAGTCTCAGTGCCATTGAGGCTCTGCGATCGATGAAGCCTGTGAAGCACACCCCGTATTTCCTGGGGAAAACACGGCGGTTTTTAAGGACTTTAACAGATAAAAATTACCGGGTTACCTTAGCGTGGGTCCCTTCTCATTGCTCGATTCCGGGTAATGAAAAGGCTGACTCTTTAGCTAAGGTGGGTGCTATTGATGGCGATATTTATGAAAGACTAATTGCTTATGATGAATTTTATAGCATTTTGCGTCAGAGAACACTCAACAGTTGGTAATCATCATGGAACTCAGATGAACTGGGACGGTGGCTACATTCCATTTTTCCTAAGGTATCGACGAAAGCATGGTTCAAGGGGTTGGATGTAGGTCGGGACTTCATTCGCGTGATGTCCAGACTTATGTCCAATCACTACACGTTAAACACGCATCTCTTTCGTATAGGGCTTGTAGACAGTAATCACTGCGTTTGTGGCGATGGCTACCATGACATCGAGCATGTTGTTTGGTCGTGTGCCGAATTCTGTGATGTTAGGTCCAAGCTTATAAATTCCCTCCGGGCCCGAGGAAAACAACCGAACGTACCCGTTAGAGACATTCGGGGAAGCGGTGATCTCCAGTACATGACACAACTGTACTGTTATTTGAAAAAGACTGACATTAAAATTTAATATTCTTTTGTCTATTTGTCAGAATACCCGTATACGACGCTGGAGACACGAACACGAAGAGCCTAAATCTATGTTTAAAAAACAAAAAAGAACACCAGTCGAAACACAAATAGATCGTATATCTTAATTAGTTTTAAGCAAGAATTGTATCTCCCCTCCTCTCACCTTAAATCCCCACTAGCTCGTAGTCGGCCGCGAGAATAAAAAAAAGGCCTCCCCCTTTTCCCTGCTAACGTAGAATTAATACGAATTGTACTTGGCTCAGTAAAACAGAAAATGTATCGTGCCGTGTCAAATAAACTAATTTTAAACCAACAAAAACTAATAAAAATCATGCAAACAATAAAATGATCAGTTTCATAAAACTGAAAAGAAATGAATTTTTTTTTGTTTCAAATATGACTTATCTAGAGCTAATATGTCGTAAGAGAATAAAATACGTAACGCTTGATAAAAAAGGACAAAAATAGAAAAAATGAAATTCTGAAATATTTTTGAAAATTTAAAAATAAAAAAAGTAAATATGTAAGTAAAAATAATTTCAAAAATAAAAAAAAAATTTATAATAAAAAATAAATTTTTAAAAGTTTCAGAATGTGAATACAAACTAGTTGACAAATCAAAATACACTTATCAAAATTTTACTTAACATTTGACTGCAATTACATCAGGAATAACTACAATATATATATATATATATATATATATATATATATATATATATATATATATATATATATATATATATATATATATATATATATATATATATATATATATATATATATATATATATATATATATATATATATTTTTTTTTTTTTTTTTTTTTTTTGTAAGAAATGTGTATTTGACTTTTAGGGGGATGAGTCAAAAATGGATTCTTATTTGTTCGAAAACATAAAATCATTTATGTAAAAAAATTCTCTGATTCGATTATATATAAAATTTGATTATATATAGTGAAAACAATCGAGACTTTATATAATCGAGTTCGACCTGTATAAGCAGAAAAAAATACAAAACTGACAAACATGCATAAAAATGACAAAAAAGTACAAATATTCCGAAGAAGATAAAATATTAAGAAAATACAGCAATTATGAACATGATGAAAATGGCAAAAAATACAAATGTGACGAAAATAATTACAATCACGAAAAAATCAATATTTAAAATCAATATCGATATGTGACAAAAAATATATGAATGATTTACAAAATAATAAAAAAAGTAAACATTGTAAAAACGATGCAAATGGTAAAACTCATCAATATGGTGAAAATAAAAAGAATGAATAAACAAACATAAGTGAAATAATTATTGAAAGGTTAACTATTGAGATAAATATTTATGTTATTGAAAAAAGCGTTCTACTCAATGTTATTATAGTATCTATCTGTATCTGTATAGTATGGAAATAATTAATTTAAAGAACCGACCATTTACATTTTGTTTATTTGCCCAAAAAAATAACCTGTGCCAAATTTCAGCTCATTCAGACATGGTTTAGGGGTACCTCGAAGCGCCTTAAATTTCAGAGTTTTGAAATTAACATTCCTTATAGAAAATTATGTTATGCCTAAAAAACATTAAAATGATTTACTTGTGGTTTAGTGAATCAGTTTAATGTTTATTAGGCACTTTGAACTAGTTTTTTTCTAGGGATGTCCATTTTCGAGTGTCAAATCATCAAAACTTTGAACACTTAGAGTCATATTTCCAGTTCGCTTATTTTTCGCTTTCCCTACTGCACACATTGTCTGCTTAATGAACTTAGAGGCACCCCTAAATTATGTTCGATTGAGCTAAAATTTTATGCAGATCATTTTTTTAGGTCAATAAACAAAAGACATGGTCGGTGACATAGCCCTTTTAGATGCCACCCTAATCTGTACGTACCAGAAAAAAAATTTTTGTTTCGATCGATAGTTTTAAAATTAAAACCAAGAAATCGAATGAAATGTCTCACATTCTTACACATTGCTTTAATATTTTACGGATATAATAATGTAACACGCAACCCGGTGTGTTCTATCCTGGACACACCTATGAGTACAATGTTAACCCTCGTTATTCATATCGTGGTAAAAAACCGTGAAGTCCAGCAAAATAATTGTGTAATATTCCGTCCTTCCGCAGTATCTGAATAGCGAGATATCAAACATCAAATATCGAAAAGGTTTCGAGTTTTAAGCAAACCTCACTATCATCTGTTTGTTCATTTATCTACACCTTCAGGAACAACTTTGTGCCGGTGTGATATTGAATAGTTCCTGCTCATATAAAAATGGCTCAACAGCCCAGATTGAAGTTAGTCGTGTATCAAATTAGCAGAGAAATCGCGAAACAAAATGCGACTTTTAGTGTGCGCTGTATTTTTTGCAATCGGTGGTGTTCTGACGGAGAATGATTGGTGGAAACATGCAAACTTTTATCAGATCTATCCACGGTCCTTCAAAGACAGCGATGGCGATGGCGTGGGTGATCTTCGCGGAGTGATGGAAAAAGTTGGCTACCTTAAGCACGAACTGGGCTTAGACGCTATCTGGCTGTCGCCGATATTTAAATCTCCCATGGCAGATTTTGGCTATGATATATCTGATTTTTTGGATATTCACGAAGAATTCGGAACGATCGCAGATTTGGAGGCCCTCGCTGCGGAGTGTAAAAAGCAAAATTTGAAGCTTATTTTAGATTTTGTTCCTAACCACAGCAGTGATGAGCATGAGTTCTTCAAGAAGTCGGAAGCCAAAGATCCGGAATACGCAGATTATTACGTGTGGCACCCGGGTAAGCTATTAGCCAATGGAACGCGCGTTCCACCTTCCAACTGGATTAGTGTTTTTCGTGGCAGTGCCTGGCAGTGGAGTGACAAACGCAAAGAGTACTATCTTCACCAATTTGTAGCCAAACAACCCGATCTGAATTACCGAAATCAGAAAGTGGTTGAAGATATGAAAAATGTTCTGCGGTTTTGGTTGGGAAAAGGTGTCAGTGGTTTTCGGATTGATGCTTTGCCGTATCTTTTTGAAACCCAAGCGGTTAACGGGGTCTATCCAGATGAAATGAAGAGCGGTGACACGGACGATCCTGATAACCCAGCGTATCTTGTGCACACACATACTCAAAATCTAGATGAAACGTTCGACATGGTGTTCCAGTGGCGAGCTGTGCTCGATGAGGTCAAAGCTGCTCAGAATTCGGAAGATCTGGTACTGATGGTGGAAGCTTACACCTCTTTAGCCAACATTATTAGAATCTACGGAAATGACCAACAGGAAGGAGCCCAAGTACCATTCAATTTCGAAGTCCTGAGCTACACCTATAAGCACAGCACCGGCAAAGACTTTTACGACAACATCAAGCGGTTCTTGAATGTCTTGCCTAGTAACCGCTTTGCAAACTGGGTTGTAAGTTTTCTCCTATTTCCACTTTAATCTGAATATTCCAGCAGCTATTTTCTTTCAGCTTGGAAACCACGATAATAAACGCTTGGCTTCTCGCCTGGGTGTAGAGCGGGCAGATTTGTACAACATTGCGCTCAATACCTTACCCGGGATTGCAGTTACGTACAACGGAGAGGAACTCGCCATGGAAGATGTGTACATTCCGTGGAGCGAGACAGTCGATCCAGCTGCGTGTAATTCCAACCCTAGGGACTTTCTGATGTACTCTCGCGACCCGGCAAGAACGCCATTCCACTGGGATGCAACCACCAGTGCAGGTTTCTCCACCAATCCCAAAACCTGGCTGCCGGTGTCACCATACTACAAACAAAACAACTACAAACTTCAAACGATGGCTCCAAGAAGTCATGTTAAAATTTTTAAAACATTACTAAGATTACGAAAGCAACGAACACTTCGCGAGGGTACATTCGACATGAAACTGCTGAACGACAATCTGATTGTGTACAAACGGGAACTGGCCGACGTTAGCACCATCGTTGTCATTTTGAATTTCGCCAAGCAATCGCAAACCGTTAATCTGTCGGAGGCGTTTGACGGACTGCCACTGGAATTCGAGATCGTAACTTCCTCGATGCAGACAAATTACGTCGATGGGTGAGTTTCACATTAACGTTAGGTCTATGAATTTGCAAACAGTATAGCGTTGACTTTGCGTTGCAGCTCGATTCTGGATCGTGACCAAGTGCCGCTCCCCGCGGAAGCCGCCATCGTTTTGGAGGGGAAAGTGACAAATGGAGTGTGATTGAAATAATTGAATTGAGCTAAACGAAAAGAAGAAAGTGTATGATAGAACGATCGAAAGGTGACATTTGGCAAACATAAGGCACATCAACTCTATTGATCGAAATTAATAGTAGAATAGATGGTGATGAGTAAGATGTCATGTAATTTTCAGAAGGAATAGGTTTCAGTCAATGAATATGTTATTTAAACCACGTGAACTAAATAAACCATATTCTTCCGCGTGTCTACTAGAATCTAATTATAATGTAATTACTAACGAAAGCGTTTAGAGTCCAGTGCAAACCATGTGTTTTTCTTCTTATATTGATTTTTAACATGGTTGTTGTCATCTAATATTATTCCGTCATGTTAGGAGTTATTATTTTGTGATCATTAAAAGGCAATTCTATCATTTTAATTCATTTTAATAATGCAGCACAACAAAACGCACGAAATATTCGGTAGAAATCGGTAACACCAAGAATTACAGGGTGATCAATAAGTTTGGATGCACTTTAAAAATGTTTTAAAAAATCGAGATACAAGACATTCTTTTCTCAGTCAATTTTTATTGAGGCAATGCTTATTGAGAACTTTCGTGACATATTAGCAAGGAGAAAAATCCCCCTACCCCCCTTTGTGCTGTATGACGAGTTTGAGAAGTTTCTCGAAAGAATCGCACACAGGTGCGTCCCCCTGGTCCATTGACATCTCGTCCCTGATCTTGATCTTGGAAACGACCTTCCTAAATTGGTCCATCGTGCTTTATTTATGTTCGCTCTGCTTGGCTAGTACGTACAACCGAACATAAAAATCCAGGGGATTAAGGTCCGGGGCCACAAAGTCGTATCGAGAAAATCAGTCTAATTCTCCCGACACCTCGCTTCGCCATGTGGTCCGATGCACCGTCCTGCTAAGAGACGTAATGATCCTTCCCTTAGAGTTTCCGAAGTACCGGGGCCACAACTCTCTCCAGAATCTCGGTCTTATAGAACTAGGATTATAGTATTAGAAGAAGCTTCCCACGCCCCGACACGGCCCCCAAACCATCACTAACGCGGCGCTCTGGATCTACGGGATGTTTTTGTTTGAACTGGCCAACATCGGCGCCCGCAGTCGATCATTCTGGGCATTGTGCGGGCGTTTCTTATCAGAAAACACAAACTCCTAAGGGGCCATCCACATACCACATGGACAGATTTTTAACGATTTTGACCCCCCCCCCCTCTCCCCCTCCGTGGACAACTGCCCATATAAATTCTAAAAAAAATGTATGGACCGTGGACATTACCCAACCCCCCCCCCCCCAAAGCTGTCCACGTGGTATGTGGATGGCCCCTAACCTACGTGCCGCGAAAGTTTCAACTTGGTTCTGTCCAGCCTTTTCTCCGTTTTAGCTTCCGTTACCCCTTGAACCTTGCGTTTCTTGTACGGTTTGTATCCCAGCTCCTTCGTCATAATGGTGTGAGCAATCTAGATCAACACATCCAGGTCAGCAGCGGTCTTCCGGATCGAGCGGTTCATTTTTCGACGTACCCGCTCCGTCACCACCTTGATGGCTGCTGGCGTCCTTGCCGAATGCGGGTACCCGGAGCCGCCGGACGATGGTATAGATGAAATTCCGCTTCACCTCGCAGGATTTCAACCACCGGAATATGTCGCGAGGTCGCTGCTCATCTCTCTCAAGCAACTCCACTACGACTCCGTCGTACTCCTTCTTCGTGTGCGGTGAAGTCGGAGGTGTGGCAATTTGTAGTACATACTTTGCACGCGAAGATATTCGGCAACACACATAGCAATTAGAAACATTCTAATGGCGAAGGCTGCTCTTAGATCGACCATACTCTGGTTGACAGACGGCATTCCTCAGAAGTTATCGATATGCGGTCCTTCTGAGTCCCATACGTCAACTCAGTGCACCTCGTGGTCATAACGATTTTATAAAGTTGTAGACGAAATCAGAAACTGGACTGTGCCAATCCCTGCTCTGTGCAACGTCAGGGAAGGGAACCTGATAACCATGAGACTGGTTGCCATGCGTTGGAAACAACATTTCAAGGTGTTGTTGAACGACGAAGAGGATAGAGCCCTGGACAAACACAAGAGAGATATAGAGGAGATAGAAGTTGTGAATCGGCCAAGCTAGGACGCAGTCAGGGAAGCTTGTGAAGAACTCAAAAAAGGCCTCTTAGTCGAACATTTTGAAGCAGGAAGTGAGCACCTATTGCGTGCAACCCGTCAACTGACCTTAAAATTGTGGGTCAGAGGCAAACTACCAGCAGACTGCTCAGACAGACTCATTTGTCTAGTTTATAAAAACAGCAATAATCGAAACATATCACTCCTTAGCTCTGCATATAAGACTCTCTTCCACATCCTGTTTCATAAACTGAAGTCCTTGACAGGTTCAGAAAAGTAAACTTGCAGATTCATTATTTGTTTGTAGACTTCAAGGCGGCATACGATTCAGTTAGGTGCAACAAGTTATGGCTAATTATGTATGCTTGAACACGGTTTACCAATAAAATAGATTAAACTGGTTCGTGCCACTCTTGACGGTTTATCATGATTTCTTACCCTTTCTACATGTTAGACGATCTGAAGCAGAGTGGCGGGTTCTCGAACTTTTTGTTTAACCTTGCCTTGGAGAGTACCGAAGTATTATATGCTCCTTGGCTTTGTGGCTGATGTTGATATCGTCAGTTTTAACCATAGAGCAGTGGAAGAGCCAATCGTACTTTTTAAAAAGAAGGCATAGAAAATTGGACTTATCATCCACTCTACCAACACAAAGTACATAGTGGCTGGTAGAGAGCGTAAATATTTGTCGAGTCTTGGTACCGAGATTAGGTAGGGGTATCTACACCCAACGCAAACGGGGAACATTTTATTACTTTAGGGCAATTTTTTATTACTTATTGTGTCTTATGACTGCGCATTATACACAAATAGTAATAACCGAAAAGTAACAAAAATTATGACGGGCACACGCTTGTATGTGTTTCTGCAGGAGAACATACAGCCAAGCACCGCAGTGCATGTGTTAGCAAGACTTCACTCGCTGCATTTGTATTGATGCAACGATCAGATTCATTTTTGCTATCTTCATTCACACATAATGAGAATCTCACCCGTCAACCTCAAATGTCTAATTAGAAACACTTTCGTTTCGTCCCCCAGTGTTTACATGAAATGAAAATATGTTATACTGTCTGAACAGAGTTGCCGAAGTTGCGAATATTGTTCTGGATGGGCACGAGTTTTGTATTTTCAAACAGGTGCAAATGAGTTTCCATGAACCAATGAGTATGTGTTTTGGATAGCTTGCAAGAAAGCGAATGTTTTTGTTTTTCTCTAACACAGTTTACAGATCGTGATGTCATTTAAAGACGCATTTCAAGTCTTTGAAATCATCAACGTTTGCATACTCTATGACGGGGAAAATGCTGCTTGGCAGCTCTTGTCATATTCTTTCTCTACTCCGTATGCATACAACGAGCGAACTAATACACGCTCACCGGATGAATTGGAGATTGAAGAAACTTGTAACATGTGCAACATATGCGACGGTGTGTGATTTTTTTTTTACTTAAGATGGAAAGGGAGCAGTTTTTGACAGAAAAAATCTTGCATGTGGTTGAAACGACCATTATTAGATAGTCGTACTCCCGTAACACGTGCTAAATATATGACAGTATGTGTTGTTACTTGACTGGGGAAGAATTTTATTGCCTTTTTAGTAATAGGTTTGTTACCTTAAAGGCAATTTTGCGCTATTGCTTCTAAGGTAATAAGGAAAAGTTTTGCGTGTATAAAGTAGTGTACCTTGGTACTCTCACGACGTGTAACAACGATGTTAGCCACGAAGTGGAGTGACGGATGGCAGCCGCAATTAGGACCATTTACGGTTTTCGTAGCCTGTGCCCCAATTCGGAACTACATGGTTAATAACGTTTTAGAATTGGTATGGAGTTGAGAGGTAACTTCCGAATAAGTTGAACCTCGATGAAGCAAGAGCCCCATATAAGCATGCGCTGAGCTCTCAGGTTCATCGTTGCAAAAGCGGTCGGTTGGAACTTTAAATAATAAAGGGCATGACAGTGTCCAATGAGGAGTTCCATGATGATGCGTAGTTCACTACGAGTTAAACTAAGTAGCCTTTTGGTAACCGCAAGGTTGAGGTAGATAAACTGTTCAGCTTGTCTGCAATCCTGCGCATGTTGCCAATGAGATGCTATTTCTAGCTTTTCCCATGTACTTATTTAGTATTTAATGGTGGATGTGGAGGTTCCCAGAAACGGTTTTTTTTTTTCGTGTATGGACTTCCTCACTGCGACCAGAATCGTAGATCTATTGTGAGATATGCCCGGGTGTATGCTGTATCCCGCACTTCTGTTAATAGCAATACCGCTATTGAGAAGTGGCATGCTTATTATTATTGTTCATCAGTGCTTGTGTGTAATGTTATACTCTTCCTTACACGCTTACTGCTCTACTATACCGATACTCGTTCCTCTTGCCAAATATCACCAATTATAAATTCTCTGGAGAAATTTCGTCGTGCGTCCTTCTGGCCAGTTTAATTGATAAGAGGGACTTATTTTTTGTTAAGAGGAAGTCACGCAAAGGTATTGTAGATTTCAGCGTAAAGGAACTGGTGGGGAGCCTGAGAATAAACCCATGCTTAAAGTCCCTTTTGACATCGGATGGCCTTGTTCTACTAAGATTCGAACCCACGACCATCCGCTTGACAAAGCGGACTCTGTAACCTTGCGGCTACGCAGCTCCCCTTCCCAGAAACGGTTCAGGTCCAATGAATTGCTGAGCAGATCCTTGTCTAGCTAGGCTGCCAGTTTGTTTATTTCCTTCGATTCCGCAGTGACCGGGTCTGGAAACACATGTGGCAGACTTTAATGCCAGTAGTGCAGCCTGATTGTCTGAGAAGAATCCGATTTTCTTATGTCTATGGTTGTATTTTTCCGCAGCCTTATTGCGCCAAGCTCTGCCTCCTTTTTCACATGGAGATGTAGAGGCAGTGAACTAAGCGTGGCTTCCATGGCTGCAGTCGGCGTTGTGCGTCCTCCATAGGATGTAATTGAGGTCCAATTGGCAGACGGTTGTCATCAGCGGTGAGCGACGTCTGTTGTAAGAAAAGATGTCAAATTCGATGAAATCCAAAGTATTCATGATGATGGATTCCATCACATACAGATTCGGACAAAACAGAAGCAACTGCCGCTTCATGTACATGCTGTGTATAGGCCACTTTCATTCAACTGTCAGTCCTTTATTGAAAAATTGGATGCGATTGCAGTATCAACACACCAGGGTGTTTCTAGTGTCATAGTGGAAGATGACAATATTCCTGTAAATTTGCCAGAGTCCAGCTACGATGGAATATCTGAATTTTCTTAATAGCTACAATTACTCTGTTACCAATACATTTCCAACTCAGCCTGCCAGTGGCAACACGTTGGATCACGTCAAATGCTCAGATACCCTGCGATGGAGTGTTATAAACGAAACTTTTACACAGAGATTAGCGTTCACAGTCGTATTGACGATAATGGTTAGCGAACCTGTGGAGAAACGGATTCTTGAGAAGAGAGTCATTAGGCACAACAGATTAGATGAAGCTTTCAGACGGGCCGCCATAAAGCCGTTTGTAACATGTACTAGATGTGTATAACCAGCTAAAGCAACAGTTCACCAGGAAAGTTTTATTAGAAGCTAAAGTCAAAGGTCCATGGATGTCCTCTGAATTATGGAAACTTCTGCATAATGAGGAGAACGTTCTTGTAAGAAATCGGAGAAAACCAAGCGATACTCATCTGAAGTGATTGTTTATTCACATTTGCAAGAAAGTTCAGCATGAGAAGGACCGAGCTAAAAAAGACTACTTCAGTAGGCTTTTTGAAACAAGGGACCAGAAGAGAATGTGGAAAAACCTCAATAAGCTGATGGGTTGTCAAAACGTTGGAGCGGACCAGATTAAACTCGAAGTGGATGACAACATTTCATCTCTCGTCCATTGGTTGCTGAAACCTGCAACAAATTCTTCAGTTCAATTGGGCCCCTAGCTTGCCGCAACCATACACATCAATCCAGACATCAATCGTTTTGGCTCTCTGAACTACCAAAGCAATTCGTTTTTCATAGCACCTACCACAGAGCAAGAGGTAATTTCAATGACAAAAGCCTTAAATGGATCAAAAAGCTGCGGACCAGATGAAATACCTGCATCACTTCTCAAAACACATCACGTATTCGTTTCGAACTGCTGAAAGAAGTGTTTAATGACAGCATCGAATCAGGTATTTATCCGGAATTCCTCGAGATCGCTAGTCTAGTCCCGATCTACAAACGAGGTTGTAAACCAGGCGTGTGTAACTATAAACCGATCTCCGTTCTATCCGTGATCAAGAAGATCTTGGAACGAATACTAGCCAAGAGAATTGTAAATTTTCTCCAGCAGTACAAACTTCTGTACAACTGCCAATATGGTTTTCGTGCCGGTTCCAGCACTCAAATTTTAACCTGTGAGCTTGTTGATGGCATTGTTGAAGCTTTAGATACGGGGAGGTTGATGGGCGTTCTATTTTTGGATCTAAAAAAGACATTCGATACCATCGATCACAAAATTTTACTCAAACTTGGATATTATGGGGTAAGAGAAATTCCCAAACAACTGCTAAGGAATTATCTTTCGAACAGGACCCAGTACGTCGAAGTAAACGGAGCGAGAAGTACTTATCGCCAGTTAAAAGTTCCAGATATACGCGACATAGCCAATCTCAGACTGAACGGAAAGCCTCGCATATACGCCGATGACACCTCTCTCTCGTAACAAGCGTAAACGATGTAACCTGCCAAATGTCTGAAGACATGGTAATACTCCAAGAATATTTCTGTGAAAACCTTCAGTCTCTTAACTTAGACAAGACCAAATAAATACATCGATCTTTCACTCAGTTCGTTCAACATTTGTGAGTGCTCAACATCAGATTAGTTACACTGGGATCGAAAGAGTATTCAAATTAAAATACTTAGGGCTTATCTTGGACCCTTCATTGAGATGGAGCGACCACAGTAGTACCTTATCGTCCGATCTAAGCTCTATTTGTGGACTCTTATGGAAAACTTAGCCACACAAACAGATGCTCATGTACACAAGTACCACGCTTTCGTGCAGTATCTCATTTCTGTGTGGGGAGCTGCCAGCAATACGAGGCTTAAGTCAACCAGCGTTAAGAGTTACCTCAGATCAAAAATCGAGCAGTTTATCTGATAATTGAACGTTGAAACCTTGAGATGAATCCACTCACAGCTACCAACCGATACTAACACTTCCTTCAAAGAGATTCTCTACTCACTGTGAGTGCACCGTACCCTTCTCTACTTAAGTCTCCTTCTAGTGACCTTTGCGGATATGCAGAGGTTAACACGTTTTCCCACCAGCAAAGATCACCTTACCCGTACTTTCCTGTTATCCCACCGAATCCGGCGCCGTTTTTGATCCCTCAAAAACTATTTAGTCACTAAAAATTTGTACATAAAATGAGAACGGTTAATCACTCTCAGCCTCTTTCAGTTGATTCATTGTGCAATTTTTTTGATTCTGATTTATCACGGAGTAGCAGTCATTGATATATGCAGTCAGTCTCAGCTAAGTGAAGCTAAACTAAATCAGAAATAATGATGATTTTTTGTATATATGGTATTGCTGGACATAAATGTTAATATCTTTACGACGTTTAAATTTACAAAAATGTGCTTAGAGATTCAGTACATATTTTCGACTCTAATGCAACATTCCTGAATCACTACAACATCATGAGTAGCATGGATATCAAGCATGACCATGGGCTTTGGCAAAGGTACCAACTCCAAATAAAAAAAACTCAACTGATCAAATGCACTGAGTCTCTGTTAGAGACCAAGTGAGGAATGTTTAAAAGTTATATGTCGAAATTTAATTATTTTATGCAGTAATAAATCTTCATCTAACCTACTGAAGGTGCATAACACTAAACAACCTGTGCCCGTGAATCCACTGCAAGCAACTAAACACACAGAGCAATATCATCAGTGAGATCATGAGATTTTGATAGCAGGGATCTTCTTTCACCCCGCACGCAATCGTCCACAATCACAGGTGCATCAAGATAATCGCAAAATCTGACGTGATGAAAATTAATAAAGCTTCTCTGAAGAGATCTTCATGATTCTCGGTTTGATCCGCCCTCAACGCCCGTATACAAAACATTCAAACAGAGACCCCAATGCCAACAAAAACTGATATGAGTTACTCTGTCGACATTTGCACGCAAACGCTACTTCGCATTACGATACGAGTCTTCTTTCATGGTTGCTTCTGGACTCCCTTCAACGCTACGGATCAGTTTATTTCTTGCCAGCTTCGCAGTTCCGCCCCGTTCCTGAGTCATTGTTATTAAAAAGCATTGCGTTGTTATGACACAGCCAATTAAAACCTGTTCGGATTTAGTTCGGAGTTACACTGCCGTTGTTGCCTATCAATCTATCAAATTTACGTTATGAGCCTGTCGGCATCGCAATAAATTCATGATGTACTAGGGTGGTCTAAACTCCTGAATTTGGTTAGTACGCCTGGGATTGCAATTTAGCTTTAGACCGTCTACGACGATTCGTGAAAAAAGTGGTACAGTATAAAAAATATTTTGACGCCTTGAACGCCCCTACTACAGACCGTTTATCATCCCTGAGGGTCCAAACAGCATTTCCAATTTAATATCTTTCATCAACTAGACCCCGATAATGTCTTCGCAATAGAGTGGAATAAAAGTTACCCCGTTATGCTGTCAGTCGATATCAGTGACCACGAGTTGCGAATCAACAATGCGGACTTTTTCCCCCGGGGTCTAAGCAAATTACTCGACCCATTGGTGGTTGAACAATATTGCCACTTTCAAAACGCTCTCACGCAGAACAACATATTTGGGGCGTGGAAAACGTCGGCGTCATTAGGCAGTCGAGGCTAACTGGCTGACTGGCTAATATTTGTGAATCACGAGTCACGATGCTATGAATGAAACTGGTAAGGCGTGGAATACAAAATTTTCTATGACTACGTGACACTGATTGTTGCCTATCGGGACGTCAGGGCAGCTCTGATGGTCATACTTCCGGTTTTGAGGTTGACGGCGGGCCATCGTGCGGTTGCTAATTTAAATTTCCCATAAACTATCATCGTCCAACTGGAATTTAAAATGGCGAATGGATTATTCCAACCTATATCCGGCTGTGGTGACCACAATCCATAAACGTAAAGGGTAGGGCGTGCAGATTAAGGTTTGAGGTTTTTTTTGCTCGGGAAGTAAAACACCAGAGACAAACCGTGAAGTATATTTTATTCGTTGACTTTATTATTTTTAGTTTCATAATATGAATACATAGTATAGTTATATCGTACTTTTTTCTTCTATTTTCAGGTAAAGTACAAAAATGTGGTATTCGAATCGAGACATTGCGGAAAGTGAAGAAATATTTAAGAAGATAATGCCAAGATCCTGCAACCAGGGTGGCCACTCAATCGGGAAATGCGGGAAAAAATCGGGAATTGAATTACATCGGGAAAAAGTCGGGAATTTTTTTATTTAATCGGGATTTTGTTACCAAGATTTTTTCAAAGTATTGTGTATGATGCAATTACAAATGATGGAGAAGTTGGAAGTGCAGGACTGCAAGTTGGTCCCTTAAAAGTCACATTTTTCTTCAGCAGTCAATTTTTTAACCAAAAAGTCACTAAACTTACTTTTTTTTGACCCGCTGACCAGCTTATCAGTCCTGCTTTTCAAATGAAATAAATGTTGACACCAAATGTCTTAGAATAGCATAAAACGTGTTATCTATAAAAATTGAATGGACTCTGTGGGACTTCTCAAGATGGTAAAGCGAATTGAAACCAGGGTCGAAAACCGGTCCGGAGTCTGGGAATGAAAGTTGCCAGTTTATCGAGAAAACGTTTTTAGTGAGAGAATCAATCATAAATTCTCATATGTACAATAGAAACTGTTTCAATTTCTAAGAGCAATGCAAAATAAGATTCACTGTACAATCTTACTAACATTACTAGTTACTAGTAGTTATTTGAATTAACAAATTGAGGATTAAATAAGTGACACACAGTTCTGATTCTCCAGTTTACCAAATAGATTTTTATTTCAGATTGTCTTCTTGAAGAAATATTTGGCGAACTCTAGCGAAACTACCTACCATTTCCGCTTAGAAACTGAATGCTGGTGTAAATTTGGGTTTGGGACGAACTTACTATGCGGAGCAGTTTATTGAAAAAACATTACAAACTTGACACAAAATAGAGCAAACATTATTTCGGAATTTTTTGAAAAACTAATTTTTGTACATATTTCAAATTCGTATATTTTTCTGTAAATTATACAATTTGAATGTAAAAAAACTATTTTCGATGTAAGATTGTATTTACATATTTATATTAGAAATGTTCTTAGAAAACAGCATAATTGTTTGCGAGGTTTTCCAAGAAAACATTTTATTTATTTTATTTGGTGCTGCATACGACTTTTTACATGCTTTTTGTTTGCAACTGATCTTAGGGTACGACGCTTGCCTAACTAGTCAGTCATCGTAGGTTCGTGTCTCGGCTCGAGAGAGACTGTTAGTGTCTGCAGGATCGTAGCGCTAGCCCTGCAATCGCCCCGTGCACTAAACAGTAGGCTGCTTTATCTGTGGCCAATAAACAAAAATACTTTAAATATTCTAAAAGCCAAAATAATTAGCTTGATTGGTGTGATGTTTCCGGCAAAGCTGTAGATGGTAGTTCTATTTAAAAAATTGATTGAATATCTCAAAAAGCTTATTTTCTGAATTCTAAGTTGCCAAATGTTACAACGTTGATTGTTTGAACACCGAAAAGTTAAAATTTCTGAAGATTTTTTTTCGAAACCAGAACGATTTGTTTGATTGATGCGATGTTTTCGGCAAAGTTGTTGGCAGTAGTTGAATATTAAAAATATTCTAAATTAAAATTTTAAAGAGCTGATTTTTAAAAAATCTTACTGTATTTTACAAAAACTGCATAATGTAAACTGAACATTGATGATTATGGAGAAATAAAAACTAAAAATTCCTTAGAAAAAATCCTAATAAAAAGGATTTAGGAAAGTTTCAGGAAACATGTTTTTTCTTGAAAAGTTCAAAAGAAATTAAAAATAAATTTGTTTCCTTTTCAACGGTTTCTGCAAGACATGTTCGTGCAGTAAAGGACTTTTAATTTGAAAAATAATAATTAAAGATCTTTTTTCTGATTTCCAGGTTATCTTTTTAAGTTTCGAAATCACTTATTTTGAAATGTTGGTCCCCAATATCATTTTTTCTATCAGCTTGACCATTTTGAGCGCTGGATGCAAACAAGTTGAAGATGTTGGCAGATGACCATAGAGATGCAACTTTGATGGACTAACAAATCAAAATGCTGAAAAAGTTGTGAATTCACTTCTGAAAAGTTTTGAATCTATGTAACGCGTGATAAACGAAAAACAGTTAAATCGCAGTATTTTTCCTGAACGTAAAATATCATTATCGTTAATTTAAGAAAAGAAAACGCAAATCCATGTCACAAGTTTTGTTCCCTAAATAATCAATTCAATCAAAATATTTTTGACTCTTAGGTTAAGTAGTTTTATTTCCACATTCAACTTCCCATGACTTTTTCCGATAATTTGAACAACGGAAAAAAAATGTACGCAAAGTGCTGTTTTGTTTGTTGTTGTTGCCCTAATAGGTTGTTATGCGTTGAATAAAAACGGTGCTTATATCATATTTTAAGAAGACAGATAGACAAACATAATGAATGCACAAAATAGCTTACACGATTATTGACTGCTTAATGGAAGATTTGCAAATTTGAGAAAATCGCAAAAATTATATTTAACCTGTCTACCATGAAAAGGCAAAAGTTGCATTTTATGTATCTAATCAACTGTTTGTGTAGAATGTCCCGAGCAAATTCGGTAGAAATGATATGAGCTGTTACTTCCAATTTAGGGTCTAAAAATTGACGTTCAGCCATCGATAGAACATAACCTAGTTACCGTTTCTGACAATCGGGAATTTCTTGGAATCATGCGGGAAAAAGTCGGGAAAATGCGGGAACTCGCAAAATGTAAAACAAGTGGCCACCCTGTGCAACAAATCGACAAATAATGTTTTCATTATGTGTACAAAAATGATCTACAACATATCAAGAATGTGTTCCCTTTAATTTAGTTGATTTGTTTGGAAAATTGAAACGATTTCCAAAAATATCAAACTGTCGTTATAAAATATATAGTGTAATATATAGTGATATAAAGTGTAAATCTGAATGTTTTGTTTAGAGACTTCTCCGTTTTAGCAATGTTTTCAGTGAAGAGTAGTTTATTCGCTGACATTTGACACGGCTCAATAATGTAAAATTTTCACGGAGCAAAAATTTGTTACCATAATCATCAATAATGTCGTGTCCAATTCATTTTTATGTAGATACATCATAAAGAATAGGAACTTTGATTGTGAATGAAAGCCAAATAGAACTTCTTGGGGAAAAATTTCTAGCTAATCTCAGGTCTTGAAAAATTGTGTTACGCGCCCATTGCATTTGAATGCATTCGAAAAGATAATATAATAGCTTTCTCTACAATACGTTCTAACGAACACATTTTCCATTGGCACCATTTCACTGAGAAAGAGTTTATTGTGCAACGAGCGATCGTGAAAAGCAATGACAAACTTTCAATAGCAGCCAGTTGCCAGTTAGGACCATACTTTCTTCCTGCGCATACATCAGAATGCAGCGAAAAGCGTAACAAACCTCGTAGTGAATAAATAAATCCCGGTTGATTAAATCTACAAGGACAAACAATCTCCGTTGCATCGCAACGGGCATCCATTGGAAATCCGTTGCCATGAAGATTATCCGTGCGGGTAATAACGTATATATCGTTGACATCACAAACTGTAAATCCACGGGTGACTGGTCATGGTCAGGGGCCTCGGCCTGTAACTGATTGGCTCGCGAACATGTAAATATACAGAACGAAATTATCGCACTTTCATAGGCTGCCACAAATGAGTACATATAACATTGAATTTTATGTCCCATTCCGGCTCCATTAGCGTGTGTCGCTAAAGCGATGATGAGGGACAATTAAACAGTCGGAACTACGGCTCGGATTGTCTGGCGACGTACAACAAATGAAACGTCCCACGTACTTCAGCAATTGGTACTGGGCGGTGAAATGTTCTGCTTGACTTGGTAAGGCTAAGCTCTAACCGTGTGAGATGTACCAAAGAACAGGCAGCACTATCATCACCACACTAAATCATCTCTTTAAATCTCATAAATTGATTGTTTTGTCAATGTCAATGAATTGCTTTGTATATTCAATTGACCCATAGCAGCCCCAGTACGGTAGGAACGTCCGTTTTGGATATGACCACTGAGAGGTTTCCTAGAAGCTTCCCGTGATGGAACAATGTGCCATTCCGCCTTCATCGTCGTCATCGTTCAGAGACAGAGTTAATTAACGCCCATCTGCTAAGCTGGCAGTAGCGTCAATATTTGCTATCCTGTCAACTTTGGATTGTCTGCCTTCCAAGCCTATAATAAACACAGGAAAAACAAGATTCTGTTTTTTTTTGCTGCTATCCTATTCTGACTAAAGGCTGCGTCAAGTGGGTGTACATTACATTTATATACTCGCGGTTGTACTGTCATGACAAACGGATGACAGGAGCAAACAGAGTCAGATTCCTCGCAGCAGAGTTACGATGCCATCGCGGTGGTATCGGTGGTATCGAGTGCAATTGTCTTGCTAACTCACTTCAAACTAGATTGGATTGTATATATTGGGTTTGGCAAGATTTATGGTTCCGTTCATGAATGTTTTATTGGAAACATCGTACTAATTGAGTATGTTAAATAGGTCAACGATGCTTTATTCTGAGGAATTTTATTCCGATTTTTTATAAATTAGAACTTGTTCATGTAAACGATTCCACTATATGCAATCAGGAGCAATGAATCAGTGGGCAGCGATGTCCTGTCATCAATTAATCATTCCTGGTTATACGTGAGACAAATGTTGTCCATTCTTCTATAACGACATCCATATTAATGAGTAGGTACTCTAGTTTAAATAGTCTACCGAAGTTTGCGGTTCGAAAACGGATATGTAAATCAGGACAAGACACCTAAGTAGTCATAAATATCAATACGAAATTTAAATCCGAACTACCCCGAACCAGCTATCCGACGACGGTAGGGTTATATACGAACATGTACTTTTGGAAAATGTTACAACATACAGGTGCCGCTGTTGCTGACCAAAGCAAAATTTGTTGTCTTAAGGCGAAATTGTAATATTTATTGCTGTTTCAGTCATGTTAACGTGAATCGATTATCGATAATTCAGAAGAGCCTATTTAATACTATATGAGATTCACTAATATTAAAACTGGTTTCGGAAGACAGACGCTCTGTAACAGGTTTGTTTCTGATCAAATATTGTATATCAATTCGATATTCAATGTTTAAAAAACACAGAATTAGGTGAAATGAATTCACAAAAATTTAATAAATGGTTTTATTTTCTTAATTGTCTCGGGCAATTTTATCGATAGTAATCAAGGTCCAATCCACCTCCAATTCTAAACCAAAGGATTTGATTTGATCTAAATTTGGATGAAAATCAATTTAGCGTTGGATTGATTTTAAATAATATTCGGATTAAATTTGAATTTAAATTGAGTTTGGATCGGTTTTGAATTGAATTTGAAGCGATTTTGGATTGGATTTGAATTGCTGTTTGGATCAGCTTTCGATTGAATTTGGATGTGAATTCAGACTGGAGTTCGCTTTGAGTTGGCTTGTTTATGAGTAGATCTCAAACTTGAGTGGACTTTGATTTTAATTTAAATACAATAATTGTAGGTTGAATTCAAACTGTATTTGATTCGGTTTAGATTGATTGATTTGATTTAAAGGGAAAAATTTTAAAACCGAGCCGCGAAAACTTATGCAGTACCTCTACTGTTCTTCGAATACTTTTTTCACTGGGATTTCATAGTTGCTTTTATCTACGTTGCACTTTTTTGTGTTGAATGCTGAAATATATCAAGGTAACAAATGTAATATTTCTAGGAATATTCGAGAAAATCAGGAAATTTTATTCTGAAAACTTTTTCGCTACACTGATAAAATTTGGATTGGATTTTTATTAACAATCAATTAAAATCTGATTCGATTCGATTTTCATTTGGATTGGATTTGTAGTGAATTTAGTTTGTCTTTAGGAGAGATTGGAATTGGATTGGGTTTCGATTAGTGTTGGTCTGAACTCAAATTTTTGGCAGGATTGAATAAGTTTTATATTCATTTCCTTTTTTTCGAGATAATTTTTTCTTCAATATCGGTTTTGGTTAGTATTCGTTACATTTTTCTTTTCGTAGATTCCATCTAGAAATGGCAACTTGATCCAGTGCTTTGGTTTAAATGATGCATGAATCAATATTAAAATTGATTTTGATTCATGTTATTATGATTGAATTTTCAATGTTTTGATAGCCACGACACTGAAATAGTCACCAATAAGGTGCACATAAAAAGGTTATCTAGGTGTTTTAGTGGCTTTAGGTTGCCCTTGGAATTATTCTGGAACTTGTTTTGAAAACTATAAACCGATTACGATAAAGTTCATAAGAATTTGAAGGCAGCGCTTAACCTTTCAAATATAATCTGTTGCCATAAACACGTTCACACTGAATGTCATGAGCATTTGGCTTATGGAGAGTTTGATTGGAGACAATACCACTACGAACAATAGCGCGTTTGAGTATTGTAAACTAAATTTATCCCGAAAATCTGATAGTCAGGACGAACAATAAAGTTTTGCATAGATGCTTCAGGGTTCCTCACATTTAAATCGTGTGCGTCCTTGGAAAGGAATCCTATGAAAAGAATCCTGAAGACAACCTTACTTTTTGGATTAGCCGTCATGATTGAGAATCGTGTAATGAAAATCCATCGGACTCGAAACGTTTTCTTATAAAGGATTTGGTGAATTAGAGACGATCAGATTCGCTTTAACTGCCTCGCGGAGATGTTGAAGGACACTACCCTAACACACAGAGAATCTTGAGTGTGAATTCCCAGAATAACGATCAATGAGAAGGTTTTCCATGTACGAGTCACGTAGATTCTATAGGAACGATTCCTCTCACTCTGTGTTCTTTCTTTCTCTGTTTGGACTCATCACTGCGACCAGAGACCTTTGATCTATTGTGATATTGCCCAGGTGTTTTCTGTATTCTGCACTTCATATTATTGGCCAGTATCACTATTGAAATAAATGATACACTTTTTTCATTTATATCCGTGCTTGTGGGTGAGATTTACCCTTCCGTTCAAGCTTACTGCTCTACAATACCTAGCCTCTTTCTATCCTACCAATATCGCCAAATTATAATTCCCTGGAGTGAGACTTCACCTAACGTTCCTCTCTGGCCAGGTTTATTCTAAAAGGGACTTTTTATGTCAAGAGGAAGGAGTCTTATCGTAACCGCGTTACCCGTGCCATCATCGCCAATTACAATTCCCTGGAGAGGATAAATATGCCTATGATCAGTTTTATTATAAGAAGGACTTATTTTGTGAAGAGGAAGGAGTCTTATCGAAACCTCGTTCCTCCTACCAACACCGCGTCACAATTACAATTCCCTGAAGAGGCATTTAGTGCTTCACCTCTGGTCAGTTTTATTATAAGTAGAACTTTTTTTTGTCAAGAGGAAGGAGTCTTATCGAACCTCGTTCCTCCAGCCAAAATCGTGCCATAATCACAATTTTCTGAAGAGAACTATTATACGTAACTCAGACCAGTTTTATTATAAGAGGGACTTATTTTTGTTAGGGTGAAAGTCAGCAGGGATACTACAGAATTCAGCTTGAAGGAAGGGTATGTAGTGGGGATCCTTAGAATAAACCCATGCTTCGACAACCCAGTCCTTTGACAACCAAATGGCCTGATTCTACTAAGATTCGAACCCACGACCACCCGCTTATCAAAGCGGACTCTGTAACCTTGCGGCTACGAAGCTCCCCCTCACTCTGTGTCAGAGTACTTCGAAAGTTGCAATAATCAGCAACTCAGCGATTAAAACAGAACAGAAGAAATCAACGCAATACATATTTTTCAATGACTGTAGTTAACAACGTGATGACCAGCATTGGACTCTGCTTAAGACTGGAACTTTCTTGGTCGTCACCGTGGGTCAACGTGTGACGTGGGTCGTCGAGGGCACACAATGCGTGAGTGACCACTAACAGTACCTAACAGTCCCGGATCAGCAGCGGGAGGTCGCCTAGGGGTGGTGAAGGTCGAACATGGGAAGCCACAAGTACCAGGAAGCATCTCTGACGCAACAAATAGGGCCGCTCTCATAACCCAAATGCCCATTGATCCCAATTATGGCAACTGGTAGCGTAGTAAATGGATATAAGTTGGATTTCGTGATGGTACAACGTCTTCGGGCTGGCACCTGCATCGAGCTCTCTTAAGCGACTACTCCATTATGGTCAAGAATAGCGGCTTGTAGGAGGACTCTATAAACAACGGGAAACTGGCAGAGGTGGAGGCTGCGAGCAACCCTAGGAGACGTCAGGAAGGTGCGACGCGCTAAGACGGCGGAGCGGCCAGAAGACTAAAGAAGGTCTAAAATGCGCGGAATAGGGGGGGGGGGGAGACGCCCTCATACTCAAAACGAATGGGTCTAAGTACTCAGGAGTCTTGAATGAGATGAGGGGCGAAACCCAGCTCAAGGGTCCGGGGGTGGACGTGCGCAGTATCCGCCAATCTCGCACTGACCAGATGGTACTTGAGCTCCGCAAGGACGCCAAGAATAAGGGCTACCTACAAGACGGTGTCCGAGAGGGTCCCGGAGAAGGATGTGCGAGTTCGAGCACTAACCTCAGAAGTGACTCTAGCCTAAAAATCACCGAGGGGTGCGACATTGCACAAGCCCTCAAAGCGAAGTGCGGGGTGGATGTGGCTACTAAGTCAATCCGCTTCCGAAAAGGTCCGGTGGGAACCCAGGACTAGCGTCGGCGGATGCTAATCTGGCACTGAAGGAAAATAAACTGAAGGTCAGCTAGTCTGTATGCCCCCTGGGCATATTACAGCAACCGGACATTTGCTTCCGGTGCTTCGAGGGAAAACATAAGTCTGGACCTGCAAGGGACCTGATAGGAGCCAGTTATGCATGTAATCTGGTGGTGCAGGCCATTAAGCGAAGGACTGCGAGGAGTCTCCCAAGTGTATGGTATGTTCCGGAAAATGAGACGCCAACCACTTTATTGGAGGCCCCAGGTGCCCATCCGGTAAGCCGGCTGCGAAACCACGGGCGTAGGGGTGACACAACTGAACCCATTGTTTCGCGGCCCAGCAGCTGCTTCACCAAGCAGCCACTGAGTCGTTGTCGATCATCGTTATCTTATCGGACCCCTACCGCATCCCACCCGAAAACAGTAACTGGGTTGCGGATGGGTCCAGTATGGCGGCCATATGGACGACGAGCAAGTTCCCGGTTCAGAAGGTTGTTTCAACCACAGAAGAAGGGTACGTGGTTACCAGGGTGAACGGAGTGTTCTACTGCAGTTGCTATGCTCCGCCACGTTGGTCTACCGAAAGGTTAACCCACATGGTCGACTTGTATCCATGGAACTAACGGGCCTAACTCCGATGTTGGTGGCGGGTAATTTCAACGCTTGGTCTATTGAGTGGGGAAGTCGCTTTACGAACCAGAGGGATCAGATCTTGTTGGAGACTCTGGCAAAGCTCAACCTAGATCTGGCCAACGTTGGGATAAAATGTAGATACAGCTGAAATGGTGCGGAGTCGATCAACGACGTGACGTCCCCTAGCCCAATACTAATCAAGAACTGGCATTCCGATGCCGAGGTGTTCGAAGAGACCATGAGACGAGAGCGCGAGGGGGGCAGTTAGCTCCGCTTAACTGCTGACCAACTAGTTGCAATGTTATCGCGGGCGTGCGACACCACTGTACCTAGGAATGGAAAGCCACCGGTTTACTGGTGGACTGACGCGATAGCCGACCTTTGCAGTGCGTGCCTCCGTGCTAGACAGAGGATGTAGAGTACGCGAAATGAAAAACAGAGGACATAGCGCCGCGCAGCATTCGGTTGCGCAATATCGATGCCAAAGAGTGCGATAAAGCCAAGCAAGAGGGCCTGCTTCGATAGGCTATGCACGAGGGCCAATACGAACCGGTGGGGTAACGCCTGCAGGATCGTAATGACAAAGACCAAAGGCGCACTGGTGCCTCCAGAGCAATCACCAACGATGCTGGAACGTATCTTGGGGGGACTCCTTCCGCGCCACGTGCCCAGTCCTTGGCCTCCGGTAATCGAGTTTCACGTCCGACGTTCCAGTATCTCAGATACAGACCAGGGAAGGTCGGCCAACCTGCCAAATATCAAATCCGTGAGCGACGTCAGCCGTGTCAGGATCGAGGAGAGGTAAGGGTTACGAATGAGGAATTCATCGTGATCGCCAACTCCCTTAAGGTGAGCAAGGCACCGGGACCGGATTGAATCCCTAACCTGGCAATCAGGCTGGCGATAAAAACGGCCCCCCGGGCTGTTTCGGCAGTCATGCAGAGGTGCCTAGAAGACTGCCTCTTCCCAGATAGGTGGAAGCGGCAGAGATTGGTCTTACTGCCGAAGGCTGGGAAACCACCAGGGGACCCATCGGCATACAGACCTATCTGCCTGCTGGACACTGCGGGCAAGGTGCTTGAGAGGATTATCCTCAACAGACAGGGGAAGTACACGGAGGGTGTAAACGGTCTGACAAGTAACCAGTTCGGTTTCCGGAAAGGCAGATCCTCGCTGGATGCTATCCTATCTGTCACCAAGACGGTGAAACATTGAATTGTTTTTTACCTGTATTCAAATTACTGTTTGTATTGGATTTGGTTTCAATTCAGATGTTGATTCGGATAGAATTTCAATGGGATTAACGTTAGTTTTTGATTAAATTTGAGCTAGTTTCAGATTGTTTTGATTTTATGTGGATTGATTTTGAATTAAGTTTTAACTAACATTTGAATCTAATTACATTGAACTCAATTGGATTTGGAATAAATTGGATTGGAATAAAATCCAAATTCGATTCGAATGATATTTTGATTGCATTTGAAATAAATTTGAATTGCACTTGGAATGAACTTTAATTGGATTTGATTTGTATTTTAATTGTGTCGGGTTTGAATCAAATTCGGATTGGATTTGGCATAGATTTGAATAGGATTTGGGTAAAATATTGAATGATTTGTCTTGTTTTTGGATTGAATTTGGAATTTATTTGAATTGGATTTCGATTATATTTAGCTGGATATGATTTGAATTGAATAGGATTGATTTTTAAACGGATTTAGAATGACTTGTGATTGGATTTGGACTGCATTTGGATTGTACTTAGATTGGAATGAATCACGGTTTGGATTTAGATTAGTTTGGACTGAATTTGGATCAGATGAAGATGGAGTTTTGGTTAGATTAGAATTGGATTTGGATTGGCTATGGATTGGATTTTGATTACATCCGGATAGATTGGAATCAGGTTCCGGTTCAATTTGTAACGAATTTAAATTGAATTTATTTGGGTTGAAGAAGATTGGAATTAGATTGTATTGACTTGAAATTAAATATACTTCGATAAAACATTGATTGTTTTTGTATTTGATTTGGATTGAACACTTGTGAGAGGCGTGGCGAGAAATCTACAGTTTCGCCAAAATGTTAACAATATTTTCGCGTTCAATTCGCCTGTCAAAAACCATGTTTATTAAGAGTTTGTTTCTAGAAAACTATGTAAGTTATAAGTTTTAGTACAGCGGGCAACGTATGTTAATTAAAAGTATGCGGAAAATAAACGAGAATCGAAGGTGTTATTTAAACTTGGAAGAAAAATTCATTATCGACCTGCAATGGTTTTCTGATTTTTATGTATCAGAAAGAGTGTAATTTTCTGAGCAAAACGTGATCCTTAGATTTTTAAATGAAGAATAAAAACTGGACGATGTGTTAAATAACTGTCATTTAATACATTTCAAGCAGTTTGTTCTTTATTTGGGATCGAAGGACAACGATGAACATTTTTTTTTAAACGCTCTTTTTTTCTTCAATTAAAAAAAAACTTTGTTTAGAGGGTAGCATTGATCACAATGGAAGTTCAACAGGTCAACTGAAACCATAAAATTTATAAAACTTTATTAGTTGAGAGTTATTCCGAGTCCGTGTACAAAATTTTTTTATGAGTATTTTATTTTTATTGCATATAAGGACGGTTTTGCTAAAAACTCAATGTTTTGAACGTTAAAAATTGTATTAATTTTTTTTGTGCATCAAAAAATAATCGTGAACTAAGAAACAAAAAAATTCAATTATAAATTAAAGTGCAGTTTTACCTATGACGTTACAAGCTAGTGCCAAATCAACCATCAATTCTACCCGGTTTCCTAATCAAAACTTTTAGTCTGAACATAGCTAACCACATTGAAATAAATTTAGTTCAACGCATAACGAATTTTTTATATTAGTTCTATGCTTTGTAATCCGAACTTCCGCCAGTACTTTGTTTTCACACAGACGAATACTAGCCAGGCAGGTTGGTCGTATGCACGTCCTCATATCAAGCGAAGACAGCATTTGTTCTGTTTTGCAAAACCATTTTTAGACTATAAACAATTTGATAAAAGTTACAACTGACTCCATCTACATTTCTATAAATGTTTCAATGCATTTCCACACCAGACATGTCTGCAAGCAGGGCCGGATTTTGGCGTTGGGGGCCCGGAGCAGATTCTTTCGTGGGACCCTTTTTGTTCAACAAATTTCGACTAAAAATTGTGGTAGCCTTCACAACCGCGCGCTGGAAGGTGACGTGACGAGCAAAAAAAAGGTCTTCACTTCGTCTAGGGGGGGGCCTCGAGTCGGAAGGCCCGGGGCATTTGCCCCCTTAAATCCGGGCCTGTCTGCAAGATTGCAATACGTTTTGATTAGTTAATATTTCAATACAACATTCTCACGTAATGAGTTTTGCCATAATATCACCTACAAATAGTTACAGAACAATATTACCTAGACAAAGTTACAGAACATTTTTACTACGCTCTACCCTAGATGTTTTGAATGTAATCACCATCGAAATGGCCTGCAACTGAGTTGAGACGACCATTAGATAATTTCTATAATAATTTTGATTTGAAATGTTCACCTCATAAGTGCCAATTACGATATGTCAACAATATTACTACTTCGCGTATTTTACATATTAGATTGCCCCTGAAGGTTGACTTGCATCTAATTATGTGTTGATTAAATGGCGCTAGCGTGCGTACGAGATTACACGCAAAGTTTCCACCTTTCAGTAGCTCCATTACCAACAATTATCCATTAACTAAGGCACTTCGCGTAACGTTGTATCGTTACGATGCGACATACTGCGGTTCACATAAAATGGCATTAATTAGACTGAGATCGCGTATCACGTCAGACCGGCGAACTTCGCAACGCCATTATTGGATCACGTCCGCGCGCGATTCGCTTTTCACCGCGCTCAACCTTGCTCCTAAAGAGTCGCGAAGTGGATGCCCTGTCTCAAGCTGAACACCGATTTACACTGCATATTAATCACCACCTCCGCTGCATGCACTTGAACTGTCACAGTTCGCACGCTCTGGCTGTCCATTGCGCCTTTGCTCGGATCGACGGCGATGGTAGTGAAATTGAAAGGCGCAATATTTATCACCCACAATGATCGGGCGTTGATGGTGCTAATCGTTTGCTTTATTCGACGATCTGATCGAAAAGCCTTGTTCGATGTACAGCGGACACAGGATGGTAAACATCCAAATTAGCACCGGATTACAAGGATCGTCCTAGCGCGGGCCATCGTCAACCGGGATTCCTTGTTTCGGATACTTCGTTCCGAAGATTTCTAACTTTGATCGCAGCAACTTCATGCTGATAAAGAAAATCGAACTGAAATTTATCGTTCCAAAATTAGGATGCATGTTCGGGAGAGCTCTGAGCCGCGTTTTAAACCACAGTGCTGAAAAAAGGGTGATTTAATAAGTGCCTCTCTTGAAGACAGTAAATCGGTCGTGAGCTCTACCGTTTGAAAAAATCGGTCACTTGATTTAGGTTGTTGAAAACCGCACTTGTTCCGAATATTGTAATACCGACCGATAGAAGCTGACAAAGATTATCATCACTCCCAGCAGGATTTTCACAGCGATAACTCCTTTGATATCGATCTCCACGTATCGGCCTGCAATCCGTGCTAGCCTCCAAATGACATATTTTGACCAAAAAGCATTCATAAATCTTGGTGTTATTTATTTATAACGAGTGTAGTCTGGGACCTGCTAAAGTTCAACATGGCGCGCAGCTTCGGTCTGGTGTAATTTGATACTATCTATCGGCTAAGCGTGCTTTCTTACTGTAGACAGGGTTGACTGCCCCGCGACTTGAGACATAATTCGTGCCAACGTACGCACATCTGGGTGAGGATCGTCAAGTGGCGGTAAATTTCGTCAGCGATCGGCGGTATGAATTAGTGAACAAAGGAAGAATTTGGAAAATATGCTAATTCCAGTCTACTAAAATTGGATTGCGTGAAAATATGGCATACATCGGTCGAATAGCAGCACGAGTTACTTAATGTTCTTCAAGCGTTTGCTGATGATGGGATCATGACCGTTGTTAGTCTTTTTTTTTTTTCAATATTTCAACCGATTAGAATTCAAAACCAAAATTTCCAGCGATTTTGTACTTTGATTCAGACTTGTTGTTACAACAATTAGTATTAGTTTTGCATGAGTAATACAATAATGTTTTTTTATAAAGAATGACTTGGATTTGTGTCACATTGAAATTACATTAAATTTAATTCCGATTAGGATTTAACTCAAATTTATATCAAATATAATCCAATTCCAACCCAATATTAATGCAATCCAATTCAAATTCATTTCGAACCCTTTGTATATCCAATCCAAATCCATTCCAAATGTAGTCCAAATCCTATCCGATCCAAATCCTATCCGATCCAAATCCATTCCATATTCAACCCAATCCAAATCTATTGTAAAATGATTATTTCAAACTGAAATTTAAGACTAATCGAATCCAAATCCTTTCAGAATCCAATAAATAAATCAATTCAAATTCAATCCGGGTCCAGCCCACATTCATTCTAAATCCAATTTTAATCCAATCCAAATTCTATCCAAATCCATTTGTCATTAATTTCTGTATTTTATCAATTTTTGAGCTGCCTTTTTTCTGGTTAGAAGCATAACCTTCGATTCGGACCATAAGCTACAAAATACTCGCTCTTTATAATTGGAGTGTACATTCACACTGAGTGTGCTTGACCACCATCAGGTTGATAGGTCATAAATAATGCTTTTAAAAGACATCAGGTGTAGCCTAAGATTAATTCCTTCTGCACTGACGACTTTATGAATTGATTTACGATACAAAAGAGGTCGGTGATCATTTCAGTGCTCATTTAAATTTCTCACCACATTAGTGTCTGCATTGCTCATAGAAAACGTACGCCAAGGTTACCAAGAAACACAAAGCCAAGTAATAAGCTAGCTCAAGCGTACTAATAAATAACAGTTAAATTTAGCACAAACGTAAGCTTCAAATATGCCCGCTAATTTGTGTCCCTACCCCATTTGATTAACATAGAACTGGACTAATTAGCGTAGCACTCGCCTATCGAAAGCTGTGAAGATCTGGAATGCCCAATCGTTATCGATATTACAAAACTCAGCGGGGTTTCGGCCATCTCGTCTCGTGGTGACCTTCGGGGTGGTGGCAACGGTGGAACCCGCTTTCCGCACGAATTTTTCGCACATTAGCATTTTTTGTCATTCCGTCGGATTTTTGGGTTAAAATTGTAACTTAATGAAATTCGGAGGAGAACAACCTGTGAATCAAAATGCTCGAATATTTAGGAGCTCATTCATAGAAAATGGTTCGCATAGCCTCTCTCTGATTCAAAAGAGTTTGGTGGGATGGAAATGAAAAGTACATAAATCATTCATAAAGCAAAACTTACTACATTCAACAACGCTAGTCTGTTCTAGTTTAATAGAAAAGTCATGAACTCCTGGCATCCTCAAAGTCTACATTTCCATTTAAACCAAACCCTTGATAAATGGTGTCAATTATTGAATTTCCCTCACTTACATTTGTTTACTTCTTGAACCGAAACGGAACACCGCCGCCATCCCCCTGGTCCAACATAAAACAATGCAATTGAAACTGTGTCACGCTATTACTCCCCTAACCTATGAGGAATTTAAAGAGTCAGTTTTATGGTTTTGTTTTCAATTATTACCAGGGCGACACAGAGATGCAACCGTCTTGCGTCACACATGTTGTCACTGCGTGCGTCGTTTGTCTTCCGAGTTCGAGTGGCCTTTCGGTAAGGGGGATGACGTTTCCATTTCTCGATACATTTAGCGCTAATAATGCGTGAGAACGTGCGTCTCCTTGTAAGGGTATATTTGCTCCTTCGGTTAGGGCCTTCCGACTGTCACAATCGAACACTTTCCGCATCGTAATTTTTTGCTGCATTTCAAAACAATCTTTGTCAAGGCTTACGCTCCCATTAACGGGTTTAGGCGCGTTTTCCAGAAATCATTAAGTGGAAAATGCGACAATTAACACCTTCGAGCGAGAAAGCAGTAAATAAATTATGCTTCGAACGTCGAACACGTTACGCAATGATTTTATTTCGGGTGCGATGTAATTATTTATACCTAAAACATGTGCGAGTGCTAGGCATTTTTATTAGGTTTGAACCCTGAACAACAAATGCTTTTTAACTATAACACGACTGTTTTTGAGCGTATACCAATTAGACACCACGCTATCAAAATGTTTACCAGAAATATTGTTTCACGTTGTGTTGAAGCCACAAATGGCCGACTTCGAGATACCACTTCGAATTTTCGAAGGCACAAGATAATAGTTATTGCGTTACCTTTGAAAACACTATTTTTTGTTTGCTATCGTGTAGCAACTCACTAACAATTTCCGAGCCTTGTGCTTTTTAAAATTCGAAGTGGTAGCTCGAAGTCGGCCAGTTGTGGCTTCAACACAGTTTTACCTTAAACAACTTTTTCATGGCTGGAGAATCATTGCCATTACCTTCCACCTATTTTTTGAGCGAATTAGAAGAACACTATTGAAAAATGATTCAATCATCAACAGAAACCTATTATTCGCACTTAGTAAATATAAATACAAAAACCAATTCGCCGAAAATCGCCAATGCTACAGTGGCGAAATGATTGATGATTCGAGAGCCATCGAACCGTTTCGGAGTCACAGAGCACTGTGACAACGGAATATTTTCGACCAATCAAAACAAGTTTGAGTGAGTTAATTTATTAAATTACTTTGTGGTGCCTGTTTTTTTCTCATCTCAATTTTGTATACGTTAGAATTTCAAGTGAAATGCGTTAGCTGAGGACTCAAGCTGTGACAATATTCGCTCCTCTTCTTGTTTTTGATTGTAGCTCTAACTTTGTTTTGTTTGTGAAAACGAGAATATTAAACGGTTAATTTGTACAACAGATTACCTCATCTGCACATTGTACACCATCCCAAAAAAAATCGAAATAGCCCATCACTAGTCTTCCGTCCTTACATCACAGCTCCGCTAGAAAAATAAGATTCCCATACTAAACACAAAAAATCCACTCCTCCTCTGACTAAGCATCAGTTCATCGCGAGTCGACTCACTGACGGGGTCACATAGCTGACCTCGAATGATGAATTTATGAGATCGATCGCAACAGGTCATGTTTCAAGACAGTGGCAGCTTCGAGACACGACCGGCTCTCACGCGGGACGCGCAGATGACAACCAGATCGGGCGAAAGTGAGGGAAAAGGATCACCCAGACGATCCCTGTTTTGCGTACTTCTCGTCCACTTCAAAGCGAAATGACTATCCGAAGCGGAGGTGTATCAGCAGCAGCAACAAGCAGCAGATCATTTGTCAATGCGGCAATAAAAATGAGGCATTGTTTTTACACAATCCGCTGCTGCTGCTGCTGCTGCTGCCGCCGTTTTCCTAGAGGGAGTGTCCTTTTTATTGGTTATACGAAGGATCTTAGATCGTGAGAAGCGGCCGGAAATATGTCCTTTGTGATGAATTAGGTTTACCCGTGAATTTATGGTCACTGATAAAGTTTAATGAGTCCCATCCTAGGGTGCGCTCAGGAAATTGAGCGATAAATTTTGTCTGACATAGTGTTTGGCTATTTGTTTTTTTTTTTTTTTAAGTTGGACATGTTATGCAGTTGAGTTTTTCGAGAATTCGTCCATCGGATTTGTTGGGATGAAAACTTTTCGATGAATACTTTTCGGTTCATATATAAGCAACATGTGTCTTTTTTTCTCATAATAATAAATTTTCTTTTTCGTTTTTGATAACCGTTACGCATTGTAAAGAGCTTATTTATTTGAAGGTTTGTGTAATTTATACTGAACATTTTTTGGCAATTTTTGGGTTTGATTTTGAAGTTCGGTGGAATTTTCGAGTAGTCGAAAATTCAACAGTTATTTCAATCAAGTAAATGCCTAATGAAAAAGACTTATCTCGCGAGTTTCTATACGTTTCTTGTTTTATGTCTGCCCGCTACTAGTAGATCACACCTTATTTATCTTACCAGTCAGCTCCGGATCAACGAAGTTATCTCCATTCAATCCGGTCCATGGCTGCAGCGCGCCAGCCAACTCGTCTGCGGAGGCCCCGCAGATTGTCTTCCATTTGGTCGGGCCACCTTGCTCGCTGCGCTCCTTGTCGCCTCGTTGAGATCAGTCCTCCAGGTTTTCGCAGTTTCGACGATAAGCGGTTCTCTCAGTAGCTGATGAGACTCGTGGTTCGTCCGCCTCCGCCTGGATCAATCTTCCATATGCACTCTACCGAAGATGAAACGCGGCACCTCCCGATCGAAAACCCCAAGGGTGCGGTGGTCCTCCACACACATGGTTCATGTTTCGTGGCCGTAGAGGACTCCCGTTCTGATCAGCGTTTTGTAGATGGTCAACTTCTTGCGGCAGCAAATTTCGCATCGCTTTTCGTATTACATCTTGCAAAGCGATATTTCATAACAAGTATAGTCCATCACCTCAACGTAAGCCTCTTCGAGATTCGCAATACTACGCAATACTCCCACACCATCATCACTTGACCAGCCGTGTAAGTTTATCCGGGAAACCGTAATCGTGCATATTCTGCCATAGATGATGTCGATCGATTGTGTGGATACATTGTATTCACGACAATCAGTTTCTTTTTTTGTTTGTGGTGGTACGGGCGCCCATGAATTGCGGCTGGTATTACCCCACGAACTCCCTCGCAAACAGTGATAGTCAACGGCAGACTGGTCGTTTTTCCTCAGAGAATCAATAGCATGTAGAAGAATATCTTTCACTGTGAAAACAACTACTATCACACTTCTGGGCATAGCGACGCAATAGCTTGAAGAGAGCAGCGGATCGTTTGTATCTGAGGAGCATGCAAAAAACACCACGGTGAAATCTGAAATATCTCTCCAGAGAAATAATAAACTGATGTGAGCTTCCTCTCACGAAATGACATTAACTACACAACAGAGCCTTACTGCAATGCTTCTACAGTGTGTTTCTTAAGCATTTATCAAATAAGAAGAGTATCTAGGTAAGACAGCAGAATGCGTTGTTTGCTTTGCATCTCGAAACTGGGAAAATATTAAATCCAGCCGCCCGTCACGCATGTTTGCTCTTCGATTTCATCTCAGCTGTGCGCACCGCGGTGTACTTCTGTGTATTCTTACTAGATTGATTCACCACTCATATTTCGCTCAGCTGTGGTGTAAGCAGCAAGTGAATGATTTGTCTACGAGCGCCGAAACTTGTGTTGTGTTGTGTTTGTGAAGAAGAAAGAAGTGTGGTGCAAATAATTACTACACACAGTTTTCATGCTGGACAAAAAATGAGTGCTGATTATTCACTCTGCTCTTTCCACATGTTGAGGAGAATAACAAAGCCTGTTCAACGGCATAGAATGTCGGAGAATACCTTGTAGCCAGCTTGTCACCTTTTTTTTCAAATGGGGTATACGGTAAACTTTATTCACTCTTCCAGTAGATCTCCAAAATAACACAGTGTAGCATCTTAGCAAGCACTTCGTCGTTAGTGGTTAGTTCCAGCTGTTTTGTTGTTTTTCACCTGACCGATCTCCTCTTTAACTTCCAAGGATCAGAGTTCAGGAGCTAAAATTCTGTCGTCATCCACGCGTACTTCAAGTTCGAATTTCACTTAACACGAACTTAGAAGTTCACATAAGGTTCAGATTTGGTTCGTGGAACTTTCTTGCTGAACAACAGGACACATTACTCACAAACCGAACTTCATTCTAAATGTACATATGATGGTTTTCACCCAAATATGAACTGAGAATAAATTGTTTCTCATTGGGTAAAACTGCTGGAGTAGATAATGTAAATGCTAGAGTTATTCAAGATTGCTTCAATGTCATTGGTCACACTTCGCTGGACCTCATTAATGAATCGTTGCAAACAGGGCACGTGCCTTTGGTGTGGAAAGAATAGTTGGTTGTTCCGATTCAAAAGGTTGCTGGAACGATTAAAGCCGAAGAGTTTCGTCCCATCAACATGTTACACACATTAGAAAAGATATTAGAGATATTGGCAAGTGATGACGGTGAGCATGGTAGTTTGTGTACCACTAGTGTGCTGATTTAAAAGCTATTTTTTTGTGTGAAATCAAGTGCTTTTGGTGATCTAGTGCTAGTGATCCGACGGCATAATTGGATATCTCAACGGATAAGTAGAAGTGTCTTTGTATGCTTTTAATTTATTCTGTTTTTTATCGATTTATTTTATACCAGCGCCGACCAACGCATCTATGTTATATAGACGCTACGGCTGCTGATTAAAATTTCATTGTTGTGTTTTTTCATTGTTCATTTGCCTTTACCCTCCGTTGCTGCTGGACGAGTCCAGCGTATTAGTCTGCAGCAGCTTCGGCTTGTTTGCAGCGGGAAGATGGATTGTGGCAAATGTGGTAATATCATTCGCATTAGCGACGATCCGGTTGTTTGCGTTGGTAAATGCAAATCTCAGTTCCACAGAGTTTGCACGCCCCTTACGAAAATATCAGCGAAAGTCGTTAATGATAATGATAATATTGTATTTAAATGTGTTTCGTGTTTATCAGCCTGTGATGACGGTGGGAAAGATGATGTTTTGAGTGAGTTGACAAAGATGAGAGATGCCTTATCATCTGTCTCTCAGTCGCTCACAAATAATCAAAACAAAATTGAAACCCAGATAAATGTGGCTGTTTCTAACGCGATCGATACTATTTTGAAATCTGTCAGCGATTCTCTTCGTGAGAGTCTGGTAAACATTGAGACCAGTGTTGCCAGAAAGCTGGATGATTTCAAAAACCAAATAGTCTTAAATACCGATCGCGATAGAAATAATGGTCCAATGAACAGAAAAAGGAGTCGAAATGAGAGAACGGTTCACTCTGAGTCGGACTCTAACCCCAGTAAAAAGATGTTACTAGTACGTGATGACGAGGTTTTTTCGGAAAGTTTACCAACATACGCGAATGTTTTAGCGAGTTCGACTGGGAGTATATCAAATAAATTACAGAAAAAGGAAAACCGTAAGGCTCGGCCGGTCATTGTGATCAAACCGGTCGAGACTTCTCAATCTAGTGAAGATACTAGATGTTTTTTGAAAAAAACTTTAGATCCAAAAATCCACAAAATCAGGAACTTTAGAAACGGTAAGAATGGCTCGATAATTGCAGAGTGTGCAGTAGGGGAATAAGGTTGAGGAAGTTAAAAAAGACATTGAAAGCAACCTGGGTGAACGATATAATGCTGTTATTCCCACAATCGCGAGGCCTAAGTTGAAGATTGTGGGAATGAGTGATCGATATTCCTCCGATGAATTCATAGACTTGTTGAAAAGTCAGAATGATAGTATCGGCTTTAAAGAAGTAAAGGTTATTGCCGAGTATGAAAATTCACGCTTCAAATATAACAAGTTTAACGTGATAATCGAAGTTGATCTAGACACTTATAACTGCCTAATGAATGCTGGAAAAGTAAGCATTGGGTGGGACAAGTGTTTTGTACGAGAGGCCATAAATGTATTGCGTTGCTTTAAACGTGGCGAATTTGGTCATAAAAGCACAGAGTGTGTTAATCCTGAGACATGCTCTAAATGCAGTGAAAAGCACAAAACATCGGAATGCGCTTCTACTGATTATAAATGCGTAAATTGTTTAAAACATAATAACGAGTTAAAAATGAATTTGGACGCGAAACATCCAGCATCAAGTTCGCAGTGTCCAGTTTTTCGGAGACTGTTTGAAAAAAGAAAAAGCAACATGTTGTCAAGTAAATAGCAGCTGAAGAAAATGCAATGTGAGAGGAAATTAGAAATAGTTTATCTTAGTATTGCTGGTTTATCCACGAATTATGTTGCTTTGCGGCATCTTGTGGAATAAAAACGACCAATGTTAGTATTGCTGGCTGAAACTCACATAGTGGAAACTGATGCATTTGATCAATATAGTATTCCGGGTTATAAAGTTGCTTTTTGCCTTTCACATTCCAGACATACTGGTGGGGTTGCTATTTACGCCAAGGAATCAGTCAAGTTCAACATTCTATCAAACAAATCTGTCGAAAACGATTGGTTCCTGGGAATATCAGTTCAGAGAGGCATGACGATGGGAAATTTTGGAATAGTCTACCATTCCCCCAGTTCGAGTGACCAGCGTTTTTTGGAAATTTTAGATAACTGGTGGGAAAATTTTGTTGATTTGAATAAATTAAACGTAATTGCTGGTGATTTAAATATTGACTGGCTTGGTGGATCGAACTCGAATCAATTAAAGCAATTAGTCGGTTTTTTCAATCTAAGACAAACAGTTTTTCAATTTACAAGAATTTCCAGACACTCTCGTACCTTGATTGATCATGTGTTCTCCAATTTTGATAATGTTAATTCCTTCACAGAGGCCGATTATAAAATAACAGACCATGAGACAATTTGTATTTCAATTGAAAACGATCAAAACCGAGAGGATAAAGTAAAAATAAAGTGCTGGAATAGTTATTCGAAACAAGCAATGTCTCAGCTTGTTTCAAGAAGTTTGAATTTTCATCCAATAACTGGAGATTTGGACAATAAAGCAGCTGTTATAACCAAAACGTTGAAAGACTGTACCAAGAATCTAGTTTCTGAAAAATTTGTTGAGTTACAAAATTCGAACAGCTGGTACTCTTTAGATCTTGTGCGTTTAAAACGTAGAAGAGATAAATGTTATAAAAAATTTTGTAGAAGTAATGATAACGATGATTGGAACAGGTACACCGCGGCGCGAAACATATATTCACGCACCTTGAAAAAGGTTAGATGTGCATATATACAACGGAAGATCGATCAACATCAAAATAACAGCAAAGAGTTATGGAAAACTTTAAAAAAATTAATGAAAAGTAATAATACATTATCACAGTGCATAACTTTCAATGGTATTGAGGAAAACTCCGCGCGAGTTATTGCAAATAAATTTAACAGTTATTTCGTTGAAAGTGTTCAATCGATCAATCAAAGTATTGATGTGGTCAATGAACCTGACGAGATAATACAGCCGATCCATAATAAATGTAGATTTGATGGTTTTCATCCTATTACTTTTGCAGAGTTGAAAGATATTTGTTTCTCTTTGAAGAGATCGGCTGGTATCGACAATGTCAACGCAAAAGTAATACGAGATTGCTTTCATGTAATTGGACACGACCTGCTGGACCTTGTTAACGAATCTTTACAAACAGGGCACGTGCCTGAAGTTTGGAAGGAATCTCTTGTGGTTCCTATCCCCAAAATTACTGGGATGGATAAAGTCGAAGAGTTCCGCCCCATTAATATACTGCACACATTAGAGAAAATTTTGGAGCTAATTGTTAAAGGCCAGCTAATGCATTATTTAAACAGTAATGATTTGCTGATCCCAGAACAATCAGGTTATCGAGAGGGACACTCTTGTGAGTCTGCATTGAATTTGGTGTTAGCAAAATGGAAAGAGAAAATCGAGGCTAAAGAAACTATTTTTGCGGTGTTTCTGGATCTAAAACGCGCTTTTGAAACAATTTCTAGGCCCTTATTGTTGCAAACATTAAAGCGCTTTGGTATCGTAGGGACAGCATATAAATGGTTTGAAAGCTATTTGTGTGCTAGAACTCAGAAGACTCGTTTTTATGATTCTGAATCAGTTTCCATTGCTAATACACTGGGTGTACCGCAAGGAAGTGTTTTAGGGCCCATTTTGTTTATAATTTATATTAATGACATGAAGCGAGTTTTACGGTTTTGTGATGTAAATTTATTTGCCGACGACACTGTTCTGTTCATTGCGGCTAAAAATCCAAATGATGTTGAAACACTTTTAAACCAAGACTTACATTATCTGGCGAATTGGTTAAATTTTAAACAACTTAAGCTTAACATTAGCAAAACTAAATATTTGATTATTTCTTCGGCCAACTCCAGACCAGACGTAAATATTGCAATTAATGGTGAGACGATTGATCGCGTGAATGAGTTAAAATATCTTGGAGTAATCATTGATGACAAGTTAACTTTCAAGTCTCACATTGACAACGTCATCAGAAAAATGGCTAAAAATACGGTATTCTGTGCCGTTTAAAAAATGAATTGACTGTTAGTAGTAAATTTTTGTTGTATAAGTCAATCATTTCACCACATATAGACTTTTGCTCATCCATCTTATTCCTTGCAAATAATACACAAATATTGAGATTACAGCGGTTACAAAATAAAGTAATGCGATTAATATTAAGATGTAATAGATACACTTCCTCGAGTTTCATGCTGGACGCGTTGCAATGGCTTTCTGTGAAGCAACGAGTATATTTTTTGACAATGGTGTTCCTTTAGAAAATTTTTAATAATATGCTGCCTCGATATTTGTGTGATCGAATTGATAGGGGAAGTGATTTTCATAGGTACAACACTAGAAACGCGGAAGACGCTAGAACACCACACTTTTTATTTAGTAGATCACAGAACTCTCTGTTGTATAAAGGAATTAACTTTTTCAATTCGATGCCCAGACAAGTGAAACGTGCAGCAACAATGGCGGAGTTTAAAAGGCTTTGTATTTCACACATAAAATCTGTTTTGTAGACAGATTTCAACGAATTTTTTGTTAATTAATAAAGAAGATTGTAATATTTAAGTATATTTTTTTTCAAATTTATCTGGTACACTAAGTTATTATGTTCATTGATGATGATGGATTTTTGTTTGAATATAGCTAATAATATTAAATAGTAGAGTTAAAAAAAAATGAGTTGACTACACATGTTTGAGCCACGCGCGCGTAGACTGACATAGACAATCTGGATACTGAGTACATCAGGGTTAAACCCCTGAAATTGAAACAAAAGGCATATCGGGTTGATAAGTTGCTTTTTTGGTTTGTAATATTATATATATTTTCATTAAGATTTTTAATATTTATCTGTTTTCACGATTTAGAACAAAGGGTTGGGAGAAAAAACTGAAAAGGCTTGGGTTTGCCTGTGGACTGTATAGCTCGTTATCGATAACTATAGTATCATAGGATCTCTCTCGTAGTTTTGGATCGTTATCCAGAACCAATTCTGATTAGTTAAAGCTCTTAAATGTTAGGTTCGATTCCTAACCAAATCCAGATAATTTTCGGGTTGGAAACGTTTTGGATGAGCCTTGGATCAATGATGTTATTGGAAAATCGTTTTTTTTTTTTAATTTTCAAATTATTGGTATTCTTTTGAAGGGTTACTATGTCTGTATTAATAACTAGTTTGTTTGCCTACTGGTTACATTGTATGTCTTTAAATAATATCTTTCTTAGATAAATCGACCAGCTCAAACCGATGTAGGGGTATGAGGTGGGACCATCATCATCATCATCACCATCATCATCACCATCATCATCATCATAGAACTAGTTGTTAAAGGCCAGCTTCTAGAATATTTAAATACTAACTCGTTGCTAATTCCGGAACAATCAGGCTACCGGGAAGGCCACTCATGTGAAACCGCGTTAAACTTAGTACTAGCAAAATGGAAAGATAACTTAGAAAATAGAGACACAATATTTGCTGTTTTTTTTTTTTTTGGATCTAAAACGCGCTTTTGAGACAATTTCTAGGCCCTTATTGTTGAACACAATCAAGCGCTTTGAAATTTCGAGTACTGCATTCAGATGGTTTGAAAGCTACTTGTCTGACAGAACTCAACGGACTGTTCTCAATGATTCTGTTTCTAGTCCCGTGGAGGATGATCTTGGAGTTCCACAGGGAAGTGTATTAGGGCCCCTTTTGTTTATTATGTATATAAATGACATGCGACGAGTTTTACGTTTTTGTGATATTAATCTTTTTGCCGATGACACCGTATTATTCATAGCAGCTAAGAATTTAGAAGAAGCCGTTTCACATTTGAACGAAGATTTACGTTCTCTAAGCAGATGGTTAAAGTATAAGCAATTGAAATTAATATAAAACTAAATTTATGATTTAAGGGATTTATATTTCGGCTTGCAGTCTAATGAATTGCGTTGATTTCTATCTGCTCATCACCAACGTTTCGGTCCTTCTATGGGACCATCATCAGGGCCTAAAATATATTTCACATTTTACGTACAAATTGATTTACATTAGGACAATATTACACTATATGACATTGAAAAACTACTCACTCGAGAACAGTAACCAACAAGTTAAAAAGTTTTTGCTAAACATAAAAAGGTCGGGTCGTAAAGGGTTTAATGCCGTACATCCGAAGCGCAGATTCAAGTTTTGGTACATTTGGTGAAAAAACCTATCGAGCGATACACTTCGCCTCCATCACACAAAAATTTTCCCACTCGAACTGTCGGACTCTAGCCCAAACACCAATACTACAGGGGAGGAAGAAATATTCTGTGCGGACAAGTCTATGAGCTTTGGTTAGTGTTGGAATCAAATGCTTCGTTGGTGTCGCTTTGGTGCTGACGGGCTGCTGTTGGTCGCTCCGCTCTCAGATTCGCTACACTTGTAAGCAGATAGCTATATGTAGCGCTGATGCCATCAGTGTCCGTACGTCGATTGACCGTATCAGGAGTGGTGTATATGTGGCACATCTCCAATACCGGCAGCGCCTGTGTTTTGAAACTGGTATCGACTATCGATGGATTGTTTATATCAAAACGGTGTTGTTGATCTATAGCGTGCTCCAACAGAGCAGATTTCTCTCTGAGCTGCTGTATCAGTGGATCAGAGTATTCGTGACCAGTCGATAGGTGCCGATCGAGAGTGTTCACTAACGACTGGTGGCCGTACATCCTCGTTCGCAGCTGATTTTTGGTCATACCGATGTAGCATTTCTCGCAGTCAATACATGCAATTCGGTATACGGCATTACTTTTCTGCATGTGGGGAACGGGATCTTTAGCAGTCTTACACAAACTCTTGACTGTGTGATCGCTGCTGCAAGCGATTCCCACCGAAGGCATGTTGATTTTTAGTGTGCGTTTTATCATAGGTGTGAGACCTGGTACATGTACCAACGATCGATAACAGTCTGGTTTGCTAGTTGTTTTTGTTATTTCTGGAGGGCGGCCGTGGCGAAGCATTCTGTTGATAAGCCGCAGTGGATAGTTGTTACTGCGGCTTATCAACAGAATGCTTCGCCACGGCCGCCCTCCAGAAATAACAAAAACAACTAGCAAACCAGACTGTTATCGATCGTTGGTACATGTACCAGGTCTCACACCTATGATAAAACGCACACTAAAAATCAACATGCCTTCGGTGGGAATCGCTTGCAGCAGCGATCACACAGTCAAGAGTTTGTGTAAGACTGCTAAAGATCCCGTTCCCCACATGCAGAAAAGTAATGCCGTATACCGAATTGCATGTATTGACTGCGAGAAATGCTACATCGGTATGACCAAAAATCAGCTGCGAACGAGGATGTACGGCCACCAGTCGTTAGTGAACACTCTCGATCGGCACCTATCGACTGGTCACGAATACTCTGATCCACTGATACAGCAGCTCAGAGAGAAATCTGCTCTGTTGGAGCACGCTATAGATCAACAACACCGTTTTGATATAAACAATCCATCGATAGTCGATACCAGTTTCAAAACACAGGCGCTGCCGGTATTGGAGATGTGCCACATATACACCACTCCTGATACGGTCAATCGACGTACGGACACTGATGGCATCAGCGCTACATATAGCTATCTGCTTACAAGTGTAGCGAATCTGAGAGCGGAGCGACCAACAGCAGCCCGTCAGCACCAAAGCGACACCAACGAAGCATTTGATTCCAACACTAACCAAAGCTCATAGACTTGTCCGCACAGAATATTTCTTCCTCCCCTGTAGTATTGGTGTTTGGGCTAGAGTCCGACAGTTCGAGTGGGAAAATTTTTGTGTGATGGAGGCGAAGTGTATCGCTCGATAGGTTTTTTCACCAAATGTACCAAAACTTGAATCTGCGCTTCGGATGTACGGCATTAAACCCTTTACGACCCGACCTTTTTATGTTTAGCAAAAACTTTTTAACTTGTTGGTTACTGTTCTCGAGTGAGTAGTTTTTCAATGTCATATAGTGTAATATTGTCCTAATGTAAATCAATTTGTACGTAAAATGTGAAATATATTTTAGGCCCTGATGATGGTCCCATAGAAGGACCGAAACGTTGGTGATGAGCAGATAGAAATCAACGCAATTCATTAGACTGCAAGCCGAAATATAAATCCCTTAAATAATACATCAATTCCAGTCGAAAACTTAAGTTACTAAATTTATGATTTTCTTGCGCACCGTTTTAAATGACGCTGTCTCTGTTATTATAGATGATGAGGCAATTGGTCGCGTTCGGGAGATTAAATATCTTGGCGTGATTATTGATGACAACCTAAAGTTCAACGCTCACATTGACAATGTCATCAAGAAAATTGCCAAAAAGTATGGAATTCTATGCCGTCTGAAAAACGAATTAACGATTAGTAGTAAAATACAGCTATACAAGTCAATCATCTCTCCACATTTGGATTTTTGCCCTACTTTTTTGTACTTAGCCAATAATACACAACTATTGAGGTTACAGCGTTTGCAGAATAGAATAATGCGTTTGATTTTAAATTGTGATAAATTAACTTCCTCTGTTTTCATGTTGGACGCTTTGCAATGGCTATCTGTGAAGCAGCGAATTGTTCATTTATCTATGGTGTTCATTCTTAAAATAATTAATGGTTTGCTACCTCAATATTTGTGTGATCGAATTGAAAGAGAAAGAGATTTTCATAAATATAACACTAGAAACGCGGATGAAATAAGAACACCTTTCTTTCTAACGAGAGCTTCACAAAATTCATTGTTGGTATAAATTTTTTCAATTCGATGCCAAGACATGTTAAACGTGCACCAACACTTGCGGAGTTCAAGAGACAATGTATTTCACACGTGAAAGTTTCTATTGTATAGAACGACACTAAGTTTTTCAAAATGATGTAGAGTTCACCTGACGAAGTTTGAACAAACGGATCTTAAATGACGAAGTTTTAACAAACGGATTTATTTTAGATGAACTATTTGCTTTGGTTTCTATTCATATAATGATTGTTTTATTGAAGCTTGTAAATGACGAAGTTTTATACGAACATATCTGATTGTGTTGTAAAATTTTTTTTATATGTTTATATTAAATTGGACTTTTCTAAATTTATAACAACAAAACTACTGTGTTCGTCACGGTGATGATGATAGATTTTTTTTTTCATTTATGTTGTAGCTTTAAAAATAATAGAAAGAGACTACAGAAGCTTGAGCCTCGCGCGCGGTTTTCAGATATAAATGATTTCTTTTAGCAAATTAAAATTGTTATTTGAATGCTTAGAAAAAATCATGAAATAGTTGTGGTTGGTCTGGCTGAAGGTCATGAAAACCCTGTACTAGTTTTGTGTGCTCTATGAATCAAGTATACAGTTTTTGAAGAAGTTTGTATCTGGAGGTAAAATCAGTTCGTTTTTTTTTTTTTTGTTTTGTATAACTGATTTGAATGTGATCACATTAATTATCTATAGATAAATCGTCCAGCTCAAACCTTTGTAGGGGTATGCGGCGGGACCATCATGAAGAAAAAAAAATTCTTTCGTACCGGTTGTTCCGATCCGTATTCACTTTTCCGATATTAGCAACGTTTAGTGTTTGCGGGGCGGATTGTTGGGCCTTCCCCAACCACCTGTGTCGTCGGTGGACCATCGTATCACCTTTGTTTGGAGTCCCGCTAGTTTCATCGCATTATCTTGGTGAACAGACGCTCGAGTTGGCGAAGCATTTTCTCTACCACCGAAGTATGGTTTCAGCGCTAATGATTGGTCCCACCTTCTTTTTTACAACACCCAGTTTGTAAATATCCCGTGTGCTCTACCTCCACCGTGGAGGCTCCACGTGGTACCGACTGGGACACGAGCAACCAATATCGGTGAATCGTGCTGACAGGGCTGTTCTCCTTGGAGAGCAACTTGCATGAGCGGCTGTTCCCAAGGTCAGGGGCGGCTCAAACAGCGACTGATCCGGAGCTGTCTCGCCATCTACACCTAAGGAGGCAGCTTCGTCGCGAGACTAGGCATCGCAGCCCTAGTAAGGCAGCATGCTGGAATAAACATACTCCGAACAATCCAGAGAATCGAAACAATCGGTATAGACTAGACGAACGAGAAAGGACAACGATTGCAAACTTGGCACTTGAAATGTTAGGACTCTGCTCGAACCGGCACGCGCGAGCATCTCGGCCAAAGAGCTACGGAAGGCAAACGTGGAGGTAGCAGCCATACAAGAGGTGCGTTGGCCTGAAACCGGAGAACGTGAATTCCGGGCGGTTGATCCGACCGCGGGCACTTCTTTTAAGTATCACATCTACTACAGTTGCAGCGAGAATAGGGCGTCGGTTCGTGCTACTCGGAAACCAAATGAAGCGTGTCAATAGACGGGGGCCTATAAAAAACCGTATATGCGTATTGAGGATCAAGGGCTTTAGTTACAGCCTTATTAACGTGTACGCGCCGACGAACGTTAAAACCGATGACGTAAAGGAGGAGTTCTATAAGCTTCTTCAGAAAATGGAGAGTGCCAACAACATGACATAAAGATCATCATCGGAGATATGAACGCACAAGTCGGACGAGAGGAGTTCTTTCGTCTCTTGATTGGTAAGAAAAGCCTCCACTCTACAACCACCGAAACGGCTTAAGGTTAGCGAACTTGCCGCGGTCATGGAGAATGGCCATCTGAATTCTGCGCGTCTGAACATTCGGAAGCACACCTGGAGACACCCCGATGGCCTGCTCCCCGATCGACATGCTGATCGACGACCGGCACTTTTCAGACGTCATAGATGTGCGGTCCTTACGTCTGGACAGCTAGCGGTTTTCAGCGGAAGGAGTTACCGCAGAGTATACTCGGAAAGTTGATGAACGGATCGGTGAACCAGCTGGAGTGGACCTAACCGAGCAGTGGAAGCACATCCATGATGCGGTCAGCGAAACAGTGTGAGAAGTGATAGGCATGACAACGGAAAACACGCGTTGTGGGTGATTCGATACTGAGTGTGTAGAGAGAAGAACGGGGCCCACGCCAACACGTTAGTAGCAGCTTATCGTGTGACGCGTCATGCGGGAGAAATACCGGGAGGCAAGAGCTGCCGAGAAGAGGTTTCACCGCCGTAAGAAACGTGTGCTATACGATCGTGTCCTCACGGGCGGAGAATTGCTAGGAAAGTCGTCGAGGGGAACAGGATAGAAATTCGTGAGAACGGACTAGCTTTGAACCCGCTAACGTTGGACGAGGTGAAGAATGCTTGTAAAGAGCCAAAGAACCACAAAGCCGCTGGGACTATTTTAAGAGGGTGTGGTCTGAGAAACAACTACCTACGGGCTGCACTATGATCGGAATCGTGAAATTTCACGACAAAAATCTGTAAGTCGGAAACCATAGATGCTAGAGATTTCTTGTCTTTTAGAAAGTTGCTCTACTAAGAGGAATCTATCTTTTGGTATTACGGGTTACTAGGGGGGTCCTATTGTACTCAAAATAAAAATTGTAACTTTTTTATCTTCCACAAAATTGTAGCTAATTTAATTTCATGAAACTTTGTTAAAAAAATTATTGCTCTACCTCGTTTCCTCACTGTTTTAGGGCAATTTTTCCAAATTCATTCGGGGTGGGTCTAAAAAAATTACTATTATTGCTCTAGTTCTTTCAGCTTTATTCGGATTTGAAAGTGGTGTTCGAGTGACTTTTAGGGCGTGAAAAATTGCATATTTTGACGCTAATAGATAATTGCTAACTTTTCAGAGAAAAAAGTTACAGGTATTTTTTCGTTCTAAAATGATACTTTTTGGAGGCTCCCTACTCCTTTGTTTGCACATATATGCAACAACAACACGTTTAGGATGAAAGTTCATAGTTTCACCTTCAAAATGCATTTTGTATAATTAGTCAACTTTTGTTCCCTTTAGGGTTAAAATGCATTTAAAAACTTCGAGTTTTCACACAAAAATTTGCTAATCTAGCATTCAAAACCATTTAGTTATTCCAATTCGATTTTTATTTGGAAAATTTCTTCGAGTGACTTTTGGTGCATGAAAAAGCGCTTATTTTGATGTCAATAAATAGTTTCTAACGCTTGTTAAAAAATTATAGTTGTTTTGACGCGGGTTATTTTTACGCGGCTTTTTTTACGCGGATTCCGGAATTTACGCGGTTTTTTTACGCAGATTCTGGAACTTACGCGGTTTTTTTTACGCGGATTCCGGAATTTACTCGGTTTTTTTACGCGGATTCCGGAATTTACGCGGTATTTTTTTGTTTTGCCCGGATTTCGGTTCCCCTTCGCTCGGAATGCAAAATTAACGATGGTTTTTTTTACGCGGATTCCGGAATTTACTCGTTTTTTTACGCGGATTCCGGAATTTACGCGGCACGTATCCCCCGCGTAAAAAGCGACTTTAGTGTACTTGGATTAATATAAAAACAATTCAGGTTTGTAAATATTTGAATATGTAGAGAACCCTATAAAAATGCCATTTTTCAATGCAAAAACAACGATAATTCATTTCTTACGAGCATTGGAAACTATTTATTGACATCAAAATAAGCGCTTTTTCATGCCCCAAAAGTCACTCGAAGAAATTTTCCAAATAAAAATCGAATTGGAATAACTAGATGGTTTTGAATGCTAGATTAGCAAATTTTTGTGTGAAAACTCGAAGTTTTTCAATGCATTTTAACCCTAAAGAACACAAAAGTTGACTAATTATACAAAATGCATTTTGAAGGTGAAACTATGAACTTTCATCCTAAACGTGTTGTTGTTGCAAATATGTGCAAACAAAGGAGTAGGGTGCCTCCAAAAAGTGAAGTTTTAAAACGAAAAAATACCTGTAACTTTTTTCTCAGAAAAGTTGTCAATTATATATTAGTGTCAAAATATGCAATTTTTCACGCCCTAAAAGTCACTCGAACACCACTTTCAAATCCGAATAAAGCTGAAAGAACTAGAGCAATAATAGTAATTTTTTTAGACCCACCCTGAATGAATTTGGAAAAATTGCCCTAAAACAGTGAAGAAACGAGGTAGAGCAATAATTTTTTTAACAAAGTTTCATGAAACTAAATTAGCTACAATTTTGTGGAAGACAATATTGCTCTAAGTAGTAGGATAAAAAAGTTACAATTTTTACTTTGAGTACAATAGGACCACCCTAGTAACCAGTAATACCAAAAGATAGATTCCTCTTAGTAGAGTAACTTTCTAGAAGACAAGAAATCTCTAGCATCTATGGTTTCCGACTTTCAGATTTTTGTCGTGAAATTTCACGATTCCGACCATAGTGGACTGGTTGGAAGGACTCATATGCCCTATCTACAACTATAGTAACTATCGAGGTATAACCCTCCCCAATTCCGCTTATGAAATTATCTCCCGTATCCTGTTCCAGGACTGAGGCCGTTGCAGGACGCCTTTGTTGAAGAATACCAATACGGTTGTCGATTGGGACGATCTACAACGGACCAGATGTTTACCTTGAGACAGATTCTCGACATGTTTCGAGAACACAACTTGCCGACACATCATCTGTTTATTAACTTTAAGGCTGCGTACGGTACAGTGAACGCAACGAGCTGTGCAGTCTTGGCATACTGATCGTGTGTAATAAAGAGGCTCATATAATTTGCACAGAACACCGGAGCATGTTGAGAAAAACGGATGAGTTGATTATTTTTTTCGCACGCTGGAAGCAAATGCACACTGTGTGAAGAAAACAAAACACGCAACATCAGAAAGCTTGTATTGTGAAGAGTAAGTGCATAAAGCTCTCACAGAGAGACTTTCTCGATTGCAACTGTTAAAATATAGATAGCGCACATTGATTGCTTATTGATAAGGGTACTATGATGAAAATTCTAGCTGGTTGAAAACTTTTCTGGCTGTTTCCGTAATAAAGTATTCTGTAGTGGCTATGTAGGGTAGGGATCCTGTATATTAGAGAAATGACAAGACACTCACCGTTAAGGCAACTGTCAACATCAAAACGGATAACGGCAATGCAAAATTATACAGCTCGCCCGTTTTGATGTTGACAGTTGCCTTAACGGTGAGTGTCTCCACGTCTCTCTGGTGTAAAGGCTGACTAATGTAGGGCCCTGCGCTCACTGTGTTATGCTCACTGAGTTTTGTTATTATCACGGTGTAGGTCTATGATAGGTTTAACCCAGACACAGTTAATTTACTCAACAGCATGCAGCTTTGGCTCGCCTACTCATATGTGTAGTTATATTCCACGCTCCCTACGCGCAAAGGCACTGCTCAATAAGTGTTAAAAACCACAGGGAACAATAAGGCTGCCCATTTTTTTCTGCCCATCACAATGCCTACTAAAAAACTGATGTGATGCTATTTATGTGTTGATAAATGCACAAAGATGAGTGACTGGACAAGACTGGAGCTGTGGCAAATGATGATAGAACATGGTTCTCCAACAAAACTAATTACAATGTTATGTACGACGCTTGACGGTTACACATCATGCGTCAGGACAGCGGGCGAATTTGTGGGCTTTTGTGACGTTAGATGGTCTGAAGCAAGGTGAAGGGCTCTCGAACTTGCTGTTCAACATTTTCTGGGTGCTATAATATTCAGTAGAGCGTCCTAGTCAGCGTGGCTTAATTTAAACTAAGGTATGGCGGGCTTATGTATTCCAAAGCACTGAGTACCAAGAGCAACTTAGGTAGTAGAAAACAGGACCTTGGGACTAATGAACGTTAGGTAGAAGCCTTCCAGCCTTTGATTGTGACGGTAGTAAATAATCTTAATCATAAATTATATCTCATTTTATGTCAGGTATTCGTCATTTTCTCATTTCATTCTGGGGGCTAAAGGGCATCGAGAGTTAACAGTAGTTTATGGTGATGCTGTTCGTATCGTATCGTATTGTACAACGTATCGTGATTGGTTCCGTCGCTTTGAAAACGGCAATTTCGATGTTGACGACTGTTCGCGTGTAGGAAGGCCAAAAACATTCGAAGACGCTGAGTTGGAGGGATTGCTGGCTTCGATATAAGAAGAAACGTTGAACGCCCTTTTTCTCTTGAGAAACAACTACTCCAGCGGCAAAAAGGAAACGTTTTCTTCTTCGCATCGTGACGGGTGATAAAAATTAATTCATTACAGTAACGAGAAGGAAGTCATGGAGACTACCTGGTCAAGCTTCTAAGTCATCTGCTTGGCCAAGTATACACGCATCGGAGGTTATACACTGTATTTGGTCAGACTGGATCGGTTTTATTCAGTATGAGCTTTTGAAACCAAACTAAACCATCACTGGGGAACGATATCGGTTTCAATTGATGCGATCAGCACTACGCGAAAACGACTACAATACGAACAGAAGCACGAAAAAGTTATTCTACTGCATGACAACCCTCGGCGTCGTTCTTTCAAAGTCACTAAAACTTACTGAAAAACACTCAGATAGGAAGTTCCACCTCACCCGATATTGCGCGGTCCGATTATAACTTGTTCCATCCAACGGCACATGGTCTGGCCTATCAGCAGTTCTACTCATATGAGCCGTTACGGAATAGAGTGGTCTGAAGACGATTTTTTTCGAAAATGAGTTTTTTGCATAAACCGCATCTACTCAATAAACTGAAGTTGGGAGATTAAGAAAATTTCGAAAAACCGAACTTTAAAGCTGATTTATACCGTGTTGTAATTTCGTCCGAAACAGAATGGCCATTCTGTTTCGGAACAGAGTGGTCTATGTACATAAATATGTGTAATACTATCATGTAACACGTAACATGTAGCATATTACATGTGATAAGTAACATGGCACTTGTTCTGTACATGTCACACGTAATATGTAACATGTTACACGTAATGTAACACGAAAAATGTAACATGTAAAATATTATGTAATATGTAACATGTTGTGTTACATGTAATGTTACACGTGACATGCTATATGTACCATATAACATGTGACACTAGCCATTTTATACGAGTTACCGTCATTTTCTTTGTCATTTACCAGGTTTGTGTACATAGACCACTCTGTTCCGAAACGATTCGAGGATTCCAGTGAAAATATATATGAAGTCAGAGTGGTCTGTGTACATTGGTGAGATAAAATCACCGATTTCGCAAAAAAACTGTTAATTTTATGTATCCCTATATTAAACCACTTCATAACCTTTATATTAAAACATTTTGTTTGAAAGAATCCGTTGAACAGAATTTTATTCAGAGATTTTTCGAAAATTGCTTCTCCTGAACAATTTGCTCGATGGCACATAGACCACTCTGTTCCGCAACGGCTCATATAAGAACATCAAAAAATGGCTTGGTTTGTGTGAAACTTCAAAAAACGAACACTCTTATCGTAATAGTATTCAAGCTCTACCTGGAAGATGAGAAGAACTCGTAGCTAGCAATGAACCATACTTTGAATAATGTTAAGGTAACTATTTTTTCCTAAAATAAAGTTGAAGTTTTATTACAAAAAAGCAGCATTTTAAAGCATGCTTAATTGGCAAACTCTTTAAATGCGTTACAAACAGAAAAACACATTTGATTAACATCCTAAACCTTGTTTCTTTTCAGAAACAACTCATAAGTTAACCCACAGCCAAAATATTCTTAAAATCGTTTAACATGCCTCAAATGCAAGCGCAACAACAGTCCAACCTGGACGCGATTTCCACCAGCATTAGGATCAATTTTTCATTTTTAGCGCCCAAATATATGTTATTATAAATATTTATTTTATTGGCCACGTCTAACAAACGCCGAAGGCAGCTGATCGCGGCTGTTCTTAATTGGCATACGGGTTTTAATAGTTTGCCAAAACGATATTTTGCCGTTCCGAAGCCGACTCGCGCCCTCCGGGAACGTCTCCATACGCACCATTCGGCAAGGAGCTTTTTTCCACTTCAAACACGACGACAGAACGAACACTTGCGAATGGATATATCATAAATATGGTTTAGTTAACGACTCAATCGCGCCATCAAATGCAACTCGAAATGCTTTACCGTTGCAGGTTTCTGGTTCATACCAACGAAGGACCTTCTTCTGGTTGACAGCGTTGCACACTGTTAATGCTCGAACAAAAACAGACCGACTAACGCGTCGACGGTGCACGGAGCTAAGACTGCCCATTTATGATTATTATATTTATGTTGCACTCTATCATCAGGCTTCGCATAGTCTTTCCGTACCTAACACCGCTGCTGTGGCGAGCGATCATCGATAGTCGATAGATAGAATCATGGAGAAGACTTTGGCTGCGCATGCGTATTATTGGACGAATACACCAAGTTGCGTCTGTGCTATTGGATCATAAAACGTCGTACAGCGAACACCATGTTGGTGAATTCAAGCCATGGGGTAAATTAGAATGTTTGGGTAAATCATAATGATATTTTTCCATCATTCAAAAAAAAATATTGATGATTATTCTTTGAATCGTACAATGACACAGTAATATTCCTGAATTCACGAATAACCGATTATGGTGGTCGGTTATCCTGGGACTTATCATTTTCTATTTCCAAAACAGACTAACATTTTTGCAAACCCCAACGGTAAGCCCTATTCCCAAACAAATATTGAAATGTTCAAATCAGTATGGTTGGAAGGCATTCTACGAAAAAAGCGTAACCAAGAAGACGAATTTCGCACGTTTGCCTTAACGATGTGTGAATGGCGGGACTGTTCTTGCGGGTTATTCGCCCAAATTACACTCGTTCGGCAGTGATCACGCCCGGGGATCTTCTGGTTAAGCAGAAGCATGCTCCAAAATTGTGGCTCTTGTTTGGGACGATGGTTTTTGCCCCGTGGCAAAACTGGGTGCGATGTGCTAACAAAGCGTGGATAGGATCTGAGCAGGACAGACAGGCTGTGAAAAATGCGAAACCAACTTGCGAACCCGGCGGGTTCTAAATCTGTAATTTATAGGATCTCATAAGTATGCAAATTGAACCGTAAAAAGTTATATTGCTAATATTTATGTACGCATAAAATATGCAGCTAGGAGGAATCGACTCGGTTGTTAGATATTTTGCTCAGATCGACGCGTGCTGATGTCTCAATTTGATTTTTTGAATGGAAATCATAATTGCTTCTGCAAGCAGGAATGCTCTGAAATCAGGATCGTTGTGTGTTGTCCGCTAAGCAGCAGATTCTGGACGGACAAGTTTGTGTCGTTAAAAATATGTTTACCTCGAATCGTAAGTTCGATCACGAATTTTTATATGTTTTATCTGGGCGATCAGGCACTTCTTTTACGACCTTTAATTAAGATATACTCGTAAATAAATTATTAAAATGCGTGAATGGCCTATAATCTATGTTACGTTGTTTTAGATGGTAGATGATTAAATGATGATGACGCAGTTGGACACATGTGCAGTATTAGGTTAATTTAGCATCCAGTAACATTGATCCCTACCAGGGATTGATTGTATTTAATCAGAAATTTATTAAATTCGGCTGCTGTGGAATCAAAAAAACTGTTAACCAGAAGGTTGAAAATCTAAAATTAAGTTAATAGAGATGCCGATAAACAATACGTAAGTATAAAACAAACTAAATCAATAGAACTGAGAAAACGAATATTTAAAAGAGAATAAAAAAGTGGGAAAAAGCAAACCGGAAACGTTGAACTATGTATGGGTCATTCCATCCTAATGTGCAAAAAAAATGCAAACGCTCAAACGACCTCCTCAGATTTGGGTTAAACTTTGAGGATATGTTTACATAAGATCAATACGCAAAAATCCCAACATTGGCACTGATTGGATCATCGAACGTGAGACCCTTCCTTTTTTTATTTAAGTTTCATTTTTCGTCGAAAATCTACATTTTATTTTAGTTATAGCTGCAAATACATAATGTCTAAAAATTCCCTAATACATTATTTTGTAAAGAAATCCAGAAACAATAGCAATTCGAAGCGGCAGGCTTGCCAGGTATAATCTTTTTGGATTTGAAAAATTTGCTTTTTTCGACAAATGAGTTTATTTTGTTTTCGATTTTTACGAATACACGAAAAACATTTATCACCCGAAGGTATTAGTTACAGCATTTTTGAGAAAAAAATCAATTTTTTTCTGGTTTTAGTAGTCTTTTTTCCTGATTTATTTTTATATTTCCGGATATGAGTTATCAATGAACTTTTTAGATATTACATTTTGAAGAAAATAAACCAAAAAATTCAAAAAATATCAATTTTAGGCAGCAGTGTTGGCATGTCTATTTGCATTTAAAAATGTGAATTGCGTTTGTCGGCAAATCAGTTTATATTGGTGTCAATTTTTACAATAAAAAATGTCATTAGCAAAACTCGAGCTACAGCATTTTAAAGTACATAAAAAAGTACATAAATTTTGACTGGAAGTGTTACTAGTTGCTTGGATATCCAAAAAAAATTTTTTTTGTTACAAAGCTACAGAGTCCACAGACAGAACCAATTCGTTTGTTCTGTGACTTACGTATTTTTATTCTCAGTCCACCATTGAAATCTTTGAAAAAAAAAATTTTTGGAACACTCGAAAGAATTCCGTTTACACTTAGCGATATTGTGCTTATAGCGTTGCAACAATAGCTTGTTCTCAGATACGACTCAAACTTTGATCACGTTTGACGGTTAGACCATCTCTGCTCAAAATCCCTTCGTTTATTTCAATTATGGCTACAAATAGATGATGTTTGGAAAAAAACTTATATTTAAGGTGAAACGGGACGGTGGCTTTTTTTTTGTACAATTTTCAGGTTAGGTTTCATGTCACTTGACGATTTTGAGCGTAAAAATTTCAGCTTCCATTTAATAAATAAGGCCCTAACTGCTACTCTATGCATGCGTGGGTAGTGCAAACAACCGATCAAAGTTTTACACTTGTAATCTTAATGATTTTCGAGAAAATTAGTAAAATTTGGACAAAATTCGAGCACGGAGTTTCACCTTAAAGGAAATTAGTCAAAAAAATGTCAATTTCCAACAGTAATGTTGCCAGACATAATCTTTTCATTTAAAAAATTCAACTTCAGTTTTCGGCGAATGAGTGTATTTTGATTTCTAATTTGATAATTTTATCGTGATTTTGAAAATATTTTACACGAATGGCAACTCTGGATGACGCTATTTAAAGGGAATTAGTCAAGGAATTCAGGAAATATATAATTTTAAAACGGAAGTGTTGCCAGTTGCTTGGATATCAAATATAAAAGTTTTTATTTTTAAAATTTTTAAATTTAAAAAAAAAATTTAAAATTCTGACTTAAACTTCGCAAAGAACATGTTTTTTTTTATTTTACCACAAAATGTAATAAAATATTGTATTGAAGATAAATAGAACATTATTACTCATCAAGCGTAAAACTAGAATTTACAACACTGCCTATGAAAAAAATATAGTAAAATCTTTGGAAACACATTCCGATTAATTCAAATCTAGTAAAAGTAGTTTTAGAAATATAACCTAAAGAAAACTGGTAAAATGAGAAAATTGAAATTGAATTGAGAGGTGAGTGCCTACTTTGGGAACTTATAACTGAGGCTTTAGTATCTATTTGCAGAGAAAATTTCATTAACAAATACTACAAGGTATACAGCCCTAGGGTTGAATGAAATGGTGACGTGGGACTAAACACTGCAATTAGGGGATTTTTTGCTACAAAATATACAGAGTCTGCAGACAGAATTGATGTGTTTGCTCTGCGACTGTACGTATTTTTATTTTCAGCCTCCCCTGGAAACCAATTTTTGATATATATTCAACAACACTCGAAAGAATATCGTTTATATCTGACGATATTATGCCTGTAGTATTTTTTTGTGCAAACAACATGTATTTGACAAGGCACAAGCATATCGTGCTTGTTGAAGAAGCACCAAGAATTTCTCATAATGCGTCAAAATCAGAATTAACTCTATATCCTCAAAAACCAAATCCAATAATACTTACGTTATCATAATGAATGGTTTTGTCTTATTTAACTCTAATTAAATCGAATATGTAATATGAATCTTACTTTCAAAATAATTGGCAAACATAAGAAGATATTTTAAACAAAATTATTAACAAGTTCCAGCAAAAAATCGTAGCAATCCACAATTACATTTTTGTTTTTTGCTTGACAATTTTTTCCATTTGCCTACAACTACATTCGCTGTATTACGAAGACAGCTAATATACGTTTATTACAGTAAAGCTTAGAATAATAATATATCATCTAACAATTTTAGAATGTAAAAAGAAATTTAAAATGAATCTTAGTAAATAAACAAGAAATTCACAAGCATTCGCAGGCTCTTACTCTTCTATAAATGTATATTTTTAGAAATTTACTCTTTCGATACTATCCGATCACGATTATTCAGTAAATATCGAAGATAAAATAAATAAATATCCGTTGCAAAAATTTATATTTCTTGTTGAGTAATTTATGGTAATCATATTTATCATATTCTTTATATTTATTATTTGCACAGCATTGCAGTTTTTCCTCGATTGCACACGTATAGAAATGTACGAACAAAAGTATACCACTGCAATACGAATAGTACCGCTGCAGTACGAATAGAAGTGTACCGCTGAAATGTACGAATAGAATAGTACCACTGCAATCATAAACGACGAGAGACCTGCGGTTCTTTACTTCACTGTTGCTTTTACCGGCATGTTTTCTTTCAAGACATCAGTTTTTATTAGGTTCTTCAGAACCTAACACGCAGGTTTAGAAATTGTTCAAGGATGGGTATTGTTTCAAACTTTCAGGAAAACTTTTACCTTCGAGACATCATATTAGTCTAAGCTCATGGAAGCAAAAATAAATTGACCTATTGGGACGGGGAGACTCTATCAATTTTTATTTCGATATTGATACAGAGAATATCACAGGGAACGGATGGTGTCCATTCACGTCGTCTGTGCTAGGAATGCTCGCATGTAATTGGTTCATTATTCGCGTAAATTTGTTATTGAACTTTTTATCAATTTTACCGCTTAGCAATGAAATTAGAGTGATAACTAGCATATTACAAAATTGTTTTTTTTTTTTTTTTTTTTTTTTTTTTTTTTTTTTTTTTTTTTTAAGGGGGGATTTGTTAGTAGCTTAAGTATTTATGATAAATATTAGTAAATAATGAGTATGTGTGTCCAATCACAAATGGTGACTTCTCAACACTGTTAGAAATTTGTAATTTTAATTGTTAGGATTTGTTTGCTTTCGCAATTAGGACTTATCATTCGTAGGGATTTAAACCTACTTGTCAGAAAAGGGGAAGTAAACTTACAACTAACTTAATTGCTAACTTATTGGCTATTACAAAATTGTTATACATTTGATCTATCCAACAACATATTGGGTATTGTTATCTATCATGTGGTTATGCTGTTATTAACGTTTGAAATCTGACGCAACATTTGCCAGTTTCATTTCCAATTTTACAGAATGCATTCCAGTATAGTAAACAAAGACGTAGTCCCACGTCAAAAAACCTTCGTTTGAGGGGGAGTTGAAAAATTTCAAATAATAAAATATTACAATGTATACCTTCCTAGTTAGAAGAATTATAAGTTTCAAAGGCTATAGAGTCCACAGACTATAGAGAAAATGTTTTTTTTTTTTTTGATATCTTGACTAATTTTCTTCAAAATACATTTTTTGTGTCCATTGATCATACCAAGAGATTTAAAAAAAATCGAAATAAAAAATGCCTAAAAACAAAAAAATAACGACTTTTTTTCAAATATGCTATAACTCTAGTTCCGCCTCTAATACTACTGGGTGATGTTTTTTGGTGAAGGATTTTCTCAGAAATACGGTAAAATTATCAAATTTGAAACCAAAATATACTCATTTGTCGAAGAATGCAATTTAATTTTTCAAATTTTAAAAAAAAACTGCTGCTTAAGGGGTGACCCTACTCTGGAAAGTTGGAAAATAATATTGTTAATGGGCCCGTATTTAGCATAGTTGTTTCGTTGATGATTTAAAGAAAACAAATTCCGTGCTCGTAAATTTCTAGAAGGCACATAAAAATTGAGTTTTGATAATATTTCGGGTGAGATACGATGCCGTTAACAAATGACATCATTGCGAATTCACGACGAGCTTTTAATGATTGGATGTCTATAAGTCTGCAGCGTTCGTCATATGATGGTAGGAGAAATGACGTACACCGTAGATTACGAAGTGCATATAACAGGAATTGTTTTTGCACTGATTCTATTCTGTCTATGTGTTGCAGAAAGCGGAGACCATACAATGCTACAGTATTCCAAAAGTGACCTGACATAGGAATTATTATATGTTTTTATTGTGTATGGATCTTGGAAATTATAGCAGAAACGTTTTATAAAACTAAGCATGTTATAGCCTTATTGATAATTGTATTGTAGTGATCAGGGAATGTTAATTTTGAGTCGAGTATGACACCTAAATCTCTAACTCGTTTACATTTCTCTACTACCTGATCTCCTATGGAAATAATAATGCTTGGTATGTTTCTTTTTCTCCCAAAACCCATCGAACTACATTTTTTTACGTTTAGCTGAAAAAGGTTTTTTTTTGCACCAGATATAAAAATGTTTTATCTCGTTACGAAAAATGTTTACATCATCATCGTTTTTAATTTCAATGAAAAGTTTTATGTCGTCGGCATAAATAAGAGTTTTTACATGTTTAGAATAAATAAGAATAAATAAAATAAAAAATTGTCGTTTACAAATAATATAAATAGTAGAGGGTCCAAGTGAGAGCCTTGAGGAACTCCTGAGGTTACCTGAATAGGTTTCGAAAGTCTACCTCCAAATTTGACTGTTTGTTGACGATCTGTCAAATACGATTCAATCCATTTGAGTAATTGTGAATGAATTCCAATTTTTCGTAACTTGAAAAAAGCAGGGGTATATCAATGCGATCGAAAACTTTACTGGAGTCAGTATAATTATAAGGTTTCAACATAATTTCCTTTATCCCTTTCGTTCAAAAAGAAGTTATTAAACTCGAGAAAGTTAGTTGTTGTTGAGCGCCCTTTGAAAAAACCGTGTAGCGTTGGAGTAATTCTATTTTTTGTTTGATGGAATAACTTTTTGATAATTATTGCTTAAAAAGCTGAGGTATACAAGAAAGAATGGCTATGCCTCGATAGTTGCTAATGTCGGATTTTTTACCAGATTTGAACACAGGCACTAGATATGAGTTTTTCCAGAATTTCGGGAAGCAACCGGATTCCAGCGACATATTGAAAATCAAGAACAATGGGGAAGTTAACTCTTTAGCTAAATGTTTCATAAATGCTGGCGGAATTCCGTCTGGTCCCGGACCTTTAGACGCATCCGAAGCTTATGAAGTATCTTCGATTTCGCGTGCGCTAACATGTTCAATATTGAAATAGTTGGGAAACTTTTCAGATTTTAACTTTGATTTAACATATTTGAAAAAAAAAAAAGTGGGGCAAGATTTGATATCAAGCTCAGTTTTTAGTGTGAACTCTTCAAACGCGTTACTAATAGCATCGTTTTATTCGCCGCAAATATTAAGATAAGTTGTTAAAGTTTTGACGTGCTTTTGTTTGCGATTTTTTAAGTTTTTAATTTGTCTGTTGTACCAGCCTGGGTATTTTGAATTGCCATGACGTCTTCTTCTTTTCAATGGTATTTCGCTCATAAATAAATCAGATAATATCTTATAAAAATTTTCTTTAGCCGAATCGACGTTTCCATCTTCACAGAACACATCTTGCCATCGTTGATACTATTTAGTTTATGTTTTAATTCATCATAGTTTGCTGACTGAATGTCAAAAACATCTTCGAATTCATATTCATCAGGTCTTTTATTCAAATGCACAAATAAACCTTATGTGGATGCTTATCGACTGTGACGTACAACTCGGGGGAGGATTTTCGGCTATTCAGTCTATTTAGAGCAGCTAAACGATGTTTCGCTTCTACTATCCGACGTTTCGATGATTTATTTCATCTTTTTCAAGGATTCTGGAATGTTTTACATAAAATTTTTGTTATCTATACATAAATTGCATGTTGTGTTTGACTTACAGAGGCTATATCGTTTGTTGTTAATGTATGTATGCATGTAGTAATATTTGTCCTAATCTGTTTTCCTTACTGAAATGGCGTCAATTCTAACTATTGTCAAGATATATTATAAATTAAGCTTATTTGGATTATTGTTTAAACACTACTCACTATAATTTGTTATAACTTTATTTTCGCTATGTCTGTTTAAACTATTTATTTGTTACCGGGCGAAAAAACGGGTCAGTACGGTTCAATTTGGCTTAAGCGTTCTATTTTAGCGTTGGTTTATCGTTTGCTTTGCTATCTGTACACTGTGTTGGTATGTGGCAACTATGTTAGCTGATTTGACGTTTATGGATGAATGTATAACAGTTTTATTTAGCTGTGTTTTTAAGTGTGTGTATTACTCCTGCATATATCGAATTGATTCCCTGTGTGTCTGTACGTTTGTTTATGCTGTTTTCGGTTGTCATAATATGGCATACTTCTAAGTACGGTAGTGACTGTTGTTTCTTATGTTTATCTAGGATTTTGGTGTGGTTCAAGTCGAACCGATGGTTTAACGTTATGCTTTAATTCATTAGTGCGGTTTTCTCCTTCAGTGTGGCTATTTGTGTATCCGTGTAATCAGTGTCAGTGGTGGTGGCTGTTTTTTCTGCTAATAACTTGTCCAGTGCATTGTAGTGTGTTTTATGTCCACTAATTCTCGTTTTTAGTTTGTTTGTTGTCATTCCAATATAGCATGCTTCGCAGTTTATGCAAGGTATGCTGTAGATGACGTTGCTTTGGAAGTCGTTGGTTACGGGATCTTTAACTTTGGTGAAAAGTTTACCTACGGTATTTATGTTATGTGTTGCCAGTCGTATGTTGGGGTATTCTTTTTTCAGGTGCTTGTCTATTTTATGAGACAAGTTCGGTATGTATGTTATAGAGCGGTAAGTATTTTCCAGGTTTTGCGAGTTGTTCGGCAGCGGTTCAGCGATGTTATTGTGTTGTTGTTTCCGGTTTATAAGTCTGCGCCGTAGACCTTTCGGGTAGCTATTGAGATTGAGTTGTTTGTCGATGATTGCATTAATTTCTGCATCTTCCAGGTTTGTAGACAGGCGTTGTACTCTGTTGATGAAACGTTGCAACATTGATTTTTTGGTGCAACGGGTGTTACAAATTGTAGTTGAGGAATCTTCCACTTGCGATAGGTTTCATGTACCATTCTGTTTTAATATGTTGGTCGTCGGTTCGGATAAGGAGCATATCAAGAAATGGAATACGCTTATCTATTTCTAGCTCGTACGTAAACTGTATGTGCGGGTTGTGGTTATTGAAAATGTCCATAACCTGTTGTATTTTGTCAGGGGGGATCGACATCAATAAATCGTCCACATATTTCCAAATGAATGGTGGTTTGAAATCTAGTATTCGTAGTACGGAATCCAGTAGATTTTCCATTACTAGGTCGGCTAGCGCTGGGGACAAAGGGTTCCCCATGGCAGTTCCGAAGATCTATTGGTAGTGCTGATTATTATAACGGAAGTAGCTCGAGTCTATACAAAATTCAACTATTTCTAAGAACAAATCCAAGTTAATGTTGGTATTTTGCTTGATTTGTTTCCAGTTGTTGATTATGTCGTGCATAACAAGGTCTTTGGGTATTGACGTGAATAGGGATGTTACGTCCAAGGATATTAAAATATATCCTGGAGGCAAGGTCATTTTGTTCAGCAATTCGCAGCACGCGAACGAGTTTTTGATATTGTATTGGCTATGTATCGAACTATGGATTATTTTACTGACGAATTTGGATAATTGATATGATGGGGCTGTCATGTTTAATACTACCGGGCGTAACGGAAGTCCTGTTTTGTGTGCTTTTGGTTGACCATATATTCTGGGGCAAACTGCGTTGTGGATAGATAGTTTTGAAGCTGTTTTTCTGTCTATTAATTTAGGTGTGAGTAGGCGTTGTACGAAGTTGTTATTCTTTTGTTGGAAACCTGATATTGGATCACGTGGTACGCGTTGGTATGTATGTTCATTGTCTAGAAGCTGTAGCATTTTAGTTTGGTAATCTTGCATTGGCATAAGTACTGTTTTGTTTCCTTTGTCTGATTTTAATACGTACATGTCCGGGTTGTTTTTTAAAAAATTCTTAACTATTCTTATAGCATTTTTATAAAATCTATGGTTAACGTCATTCGGGGAACTATGTTTATTGTGGTGGATATGGTTCAAAATGGAGTTGGTGATTGTGCACCGTGTGCGGTCTTGTATTGTTGTATCGGGATTCGTTTTTAGTATGTTTTCTATTTCTGCTATGAGGTGGAAATATGGTATTTTTTGTATCGTTGATGATGGGATGGCAAAACTCCTCTTTTGCGACAGCGAATAAGGAATGATTTTCTGTTTACTATGTTTCCTAATTTTTGGGTAACTTTAGCGTACTCTTTTAACCATTGTTTTGTTTCTACACCGTACTGAACCTCAATATTGCGATAGAAATTGACCTTTGGAATATGTGCCATAGTATATACCTTATGTGGATACTTATCGACTGTGACGTACAACTCGGGGGAGGATTTTCGGCTATTCAGTCTATTTAGAGCAGCTAAACGATGTTTCGCTTCTACTATCCGACGTTTCGATGATTTATTTCATCTTTTTCAAGGATTCTGGAATGTTTTACATAAAATTTTTGTTATCTATACATAAATTGCATGTTGTGTTTGACTTACAGAGGCTATATCGTTTGTTGTTAATGTATGTATGCATGTAGTAATATTTGTCCTAATCTTTTTTCCTTACTAAAATGGCGTCAATTCTAACTATTGTCAAGATATATTATAAATTAAGCTTATTTGGATTATTATTTTAACACTACTCACTATAATTTGTTATAACTTTATTTTCGCTATGTCTGTTTAAACTATTTATTTGTTACCGGGCGAAAAAACGGGTTAGTACGGTTCAATTTGGCTTAAACGTTCTATTTTAGCGTTGGTTTATCGTTTGCTTTGTTATCTGTACACTGTGTTGGTGTGTGGCAACTATGTTAGCTGATTTGACGTTTATGGATAATAGCCACACTGAAGGAGAAAACCGCACTAATGAATCACAGCATAACGTTAAACCATCGGTTCGACTTGAACCACACCAAAATCCTAGATAAACATAAGAAACAACAGTCACTACCGTACTTAGAAGTATGCCATATTATGACAACCGAAAACAGCATAAACAAACGTACAGACACACAGGGACTCAATTCGATATATGCAGGAGTAATACACACACTTAAAAACACAGCTAAATAAAACTGTTATACATTCATCCATAAACGTCAAATCAGCTAACATAGTTGCCACACACCAACACAGTGTACAGATAGCAAAGCAAACGATAAACCAACGCTAAAATAGAACGCTTAAGCCAAATTGAACCGTACTGACCCGTTTTTTCGCCCGGTAATAAATAAATAGTTTAAACAGACATAGCGAAAATAAAGTTATAACAAATTATAGTGAGTAGTGTTAAAATAATAATCCAAATAAGCTTAATTTATAATATATCTTGACAATAGTTAGAATTGACGCCATTTTAGTAAGGAAAACAGATTAGGACAAATATTACTACATGCATACATACATTAACAACAAACGATATAGCCTCTGTAAGTCAAACACAACATGCAATTTATGTATAGATAACAAAAATTTTATGTAAAACATTCCAGAATCCTTGAAAAAGATGAAATAAATCATCGAAACGTCGGATAGTAGAAGCGAAACATCGTTTAGCTGCTCTAAATAGACTGAATAGCCGAAAATCCTCCCCCGAGTTGCACAAATAAAGAAAACTCTATTGCTGAATGATAACTTCGTTTTTCTATAATGTTGTAATGAATTCGTCACACAAAAGTCTTCACTAATGTTGGACATTAACAGATTTAGATAACAATTTTGTCCATTTTTCACATGATTTATTTGATTAAGGCCAAGACTAGAGGTTTTATCAGAAACGGTTGAGGTTTTGTCATCAACGGTTGAAAAATTATAATCTTTCTTTTTTTTTAGTTTGGTCTCTAGGGAATAGTTCCCAAACTGGTCGATAAAAGTGACAAAATCCTAGAGCTCGAACTGGAAAAAAATTAAAGATTATAACTTTTTACCCTTTCCTGTGAATTTTGGTGCACCTAGCCCAGCGTGCAATTACTCTACGGGCTTTTGGCGCACTTTTATCTTTGCTAGAGGCACTAAATTTCTTAGGAATGGTTAAATAGCTATAATCTTTTATTTCTTCGTATTTTCAACAGCGCTAAATGTGAAATGATTCTGCTTTTCACTCTTTTTTACCCTATCGCGGTAAAAAAAACTCCATGGCATACATTCTTTAAAAAAATCGAAACGCGTTTTACGGGCCAGTTGTTGGGAAATCAGAAACACCGAAACCAGATTTCGCAATCACTCGACAGGAAGCGCTTGCCCCGCAACCAAAAAATACATTTTTTCTGGAACCGGTAATTCTTGAGCTGATAACCATTTATCGTTGATTTATACGGTAAGTTGCTGGACGCACACATGCAAATCCGATATCAGTTATGGTGCTGGGGGATATTCTGGGCAGCTTTAAATTAATGAACATAACAAATTTTCGAATGTATTAGCTAACAACCCAAAGGGATTTCATCGAGCAGGACGGGAGTATCAACACCGGTGTAACGCAGAAGAAAATTTACATGCTGCCGTCAATTACTCGGCGTCAGTGACGCATAAATCGGATGAAACGGATGCAACACGGCCCACCGCAATATCACATGCAAGCCTTGACATTGAAAGGATCGAGATTAATATCGATCAAGTAATGATGCTTCTTGGTTAAGCCTTCTGGCTAGCGCACCTGAGCATACCGACTATGGGATGACACACGAAAAGCACTTGTTTGGCAGCATCCCGGCTGATCCTAAAAACTCAGGTACAAAACCGGTGCTTCTAGATATTTTTCTTCTGTCTTTTTTTTTTCAATCAGTTGATTGAAAGTAAAATTAAAAACGACGAGGATCCCTCAGATGCACGTTAATTTTTAGTTTACCAGTTTGGCACCGGTGCTTCTGCATTCCTTCTTTATTTTTTTTTTTTTCTTTGATGCGAAACAAGATTTGAATAATGAATGGCTCATAAGAACGGTGTTATGAAACGGAAGTCATGAAAAACAGTATTAATCAATCGATCGAGTGCGAAAAGTGCTTGATGTTTTGGTAAATAACATTTCTCAAGAAACTTTTTCGAACTAAACAAAGCGAACTGGCAAATATTTTCAAAGATGCAGCTTCTGCTTCAAGTTCAAATTGGATCATCAAGATTTGCATTTAGGTACATTTTAACTGTTTCTGGCTCCCTTTTGCATTCGAACGAACGATGATATATCCTATCGACGTCCGTTTCCCATGCGAATTAATACGAACCAGTTCCAAGAAATTTGAAAATAAAATTATCTCCTATGCAAAACAAGCATAGCTAGCCTTGTCATAGATCATCTTAATCAGCTTTTAATCTTATGAAGTTCTGTTCAAAAATAGTGCAAAAAATCACTATCATAGGGAAAGAATTCAGTTTGAATAGAGTTCGAAAAATGATGGATCACCTGACCAGGTAGTTTTTTTTTACTGGAATTCCTCCTTTGTTTCTCTCGCCTGCATCTTTGGTATCTCACACCAGCAGATTAGATCGCATGTAGAAGATAAATTATTAACTCTTGATTTCAATTCCAAAAGCATCCTGAAACTTGTCACAGTTATTTCTAAGAAGAAAAAAAACAACCAATGAATCAATCCTAATAGCTCCAAATATCACGAAGCATCGATAAAAGTTCCGCTTCACGCCCTGCCAGCGACATTAACTACAGCGAACGATAGGCCATATTTTATCAAACCACCCAAAACTGTCTTGCAACGCATTACCGAAAGGATTCCAGAATAGTTTTTTTGAAAATAGGCAGGCAGGGCGATCCTTTAGCAACACGTCAGTCGCCTGCCGGTTTTCCGCCGCAGGCATCATCACGATGCACGCAGAGCTCAAAAAAGGGGTGAACAATTGCAGCCGCACTAAATTGCACTTAAAACGTGCGTCCAAGTCAAGTGCCTTCGGGCTGACAGAAATATATCTCTTCGCGACACGCAACGAGAGCGAGGAACACTAAGACATCCTGTTTTGATCGATGTACGCACAAACAAACATGTTCCTCGTGTGAATAGTTGCCGTGCTTTTTCAATGTGTCAAAACAGACGCTTAGTGGATATTTATGTTCACGGCTTTTGGTCCTTCTGCTCGTTTGCTTTGAAGATCGAATGGAGAAAGGAACGGTACGATTTGTTCTGGTCTTGTTTTCGTTAAATCACTTTTGTGTACTTGCTAATAAATATTACAAGGTACAATTTCTAACATGAAATGGTAATTTTGTCAACTATTCGGCATTTAGTCCTGGCAAAGCTATTTATGTTATTGTCTAGTGAAATGAATTATTTTATAACTAAAGCGATAAATTTTTCACCTAATAAAATATCAGCATATTTCCTTTTACTCGCGAATAAAAATAAATTAAATCAATAAACATGATGATGAGATTTGTTGATGTTTCTCCAAAAAAAATTCAGCCGGAAATGATTTTAATTTTAGAGCAATAAAAATGTGACACTTAACGTTAATGTTTTGTCGATATTTTGTGTCCCATAAAAATCACATTCCGCACACGCATCTGAAATTAACTTGCATCTTTGAAACTGGGCTGATTGTGCGACTTGCAAAAGCGTCCCACCAGATTGAACTTAAAATGTGCTAATGTTGGCTCCATTGAATCGTTATAACCCCAAATGTGTCCAAACCATTTAGATAATCGAGTTGTTTTGTTTTTTAACTGCATAATTATCGTTTCGCCTATTGGCACTTATGTCATTCATGTCGGTAATTATCATCTTTTCCAACATCGCAGCGTCGTTTTGCGTGGGACGATCAATAGCTTTTACAGTGAGAATTCATTCAAGTCGTTCGTCGTTGTATGGATAAGCTCTCGATTGCACCGCCAATCGAAATCACTAAACTATAGCTGTCAGCTTCATCGTAAACTATAATTTGATTGCGAGACTCGACTTTTTACGAATAACTGCGTCCCGCTGTTCAAGAGACTTTTTATTCTCAATGTTTTTATTTCGAGGAAAATAATTGATTTTTGTTTCTTTGAACTGAAAATGGAACAAAAAATTCGTTTGGACATTCATAAAACAAGAATTTTATTTTATTTCAGTACGTTCGTCTCATAAATGTTTTCAAAACTTTATCTATTCTTTATTTAATACCAAATCATAGCAACATAGCGAAGGTTGGAACTAGTTTGAAAAAAAAAACGAAACAAGAATCATTCTGTTCTGACTCCAAAAAAAGACAAACAGCCCGAAAACTTACTGTAGGTGGTGCAATAAATTAAGATCTTTAACAAATTTAAAAAGTATCACCTGCGTCGGCTAGGATTAAACTTGGACCAGTTGGGTTGTTGTGACACTAACTTCACAATTAATGACTTCGATCTCGGTGGTGCGATTCGAGCCATTAGCGTGTTTGGCGGTTCTATTCGTTTTATCTTATTTTATTTTCTTTCATTTTAATTAATCCCATTTTGTGTTAACTTTTATATCTTGTTTCATTTCATTCTATTCGTTTTATTCTTTATTTCATTGTGTTGTGCTTTATTTTGTTTCATTCTTGTACAGTTGCTTTTAAATTAGTCTCAATTTACTTTTTATTATAATCATTGGCTTTATTTTGACATATTCCATTTCATTCATTTGATGTCGTTTTTTTTTATAATTCTGAATTCTGTTTGCTTCAATTCAAGTCATATTCTAAACTTTGTTTGATTGAGCTCTACTGTTTGTTGTATAATTTCTTTTATATAACTGCTAATCCATTGATGTATTATATTTATTTTTTTCTTATATGATTCATTTTGAGTTCTTGTTCATTTTCGTTTATTCTATTTGTTTTTTTTTATCATATTTCACTGAGCATAGTTTAAGGTCAGCATATCCTACTTACTTTATTTTGTTTTAATATATTTGACTTAAATAATTACTTTATTTAGATACTGAAGTCTTTTTTACGCGGAGGGTACGTAGCGTGTAAATAAAATCACGTAAATTCCGAAATTCGTGTAAAAAACAAACTCCATTTAGGGAACATCTCTAAATGACGTAGTATTCGAGAGGGGAGGGAGTGGGTTGCAGTTTTTGTGACGAAATTTGGGTGGTCAAGCCAAGCTACGTAGCAAATATGAAACTATGAAAAAATTGGATTTTTCTAATTGTTCTTTTTTGTCACTGTTTTGTCTAGTTAGGGTCATTTTTATTACTTTCTTGTCCTTTCTTGTTCATTTATGATACAAGATATGTTTTTGATGAAAAACATTGCAAAAAAACTCATGGAGTGAGTGTTGTTATAAAGCTACGTAATTATCTAGAAGGGGGTCCGACTTTGTGACAAAATGCTACGATGGGGGAGAAGAGTGCCCAAAAAACCAAAAAAAAATCTACGTCATTTATGGATGCTCCCTTACTAAATGGTTTTAATTATTTCTACTAAATATTTTATTAATTTAATCAATAGCAGAGTTATTTTCACCTGTGATTCGAGCTGAAAATCGAGAAAAAATGTAAAAAGATTAGGCTAAAGTTCAAGGATTAGGTTCAGCTTTGAGCTATGCTAAAAATGCCTTGCAGTGTTGTTAGTCTCACTCATGCACAGCATGCAACACCTCAGGTAAGGTTCTCGTAGCTGCCAAATTTCACACACTGGAGTATTCTCAATTCAAGCTATTTCTCGTTCTTTCTCGCTGTCTTCCTTGCTCGCATTTGCTCCCGAGATCATATGCACACACGCGCGCCTACTTTTTTACTCGCATGTAGTCCGCGTGAGCCCAACCAACCGAGTACAATAATTCCAAGATGCATTACGATAGTTGCGGAGGGACAAAAAAATCAAATAGGGCAACGAACTACCTGTGTTTTTATGTTTTTTTCGGGAGCTGTTCAGCTTCTCGTAGAACTTCCGAGTGTCGTTAGCTTGGTACAGCTCTTACATCGCCAAGCGATCTCGGTCCTCTTGCTGACGTTTCTTCCTTCGGAGGACTGAGTTTTGGCTGTTCCGTGCCTGTCGGTATCGTTCCACGTTCGCTTCTTCGTACGGTGTTGCAGCATTCTCGCCCGTGCTGCATTCTTCTCCTCGACTAACCGTTTGCATTCGCCGTCAAACCAGTCATTTCTATGATTCGGGGCCCTTGTACCTAGTAGCGCTACTGCAGTAGTACCTATGGCGGATCGGATACTTTTCCAGCCATCTTCAAGGGTAGCTGCGCCAAGCTGCTCTTCCGTAGGTAGCATTGCCTCCAGCTGCTGTGCGTAGTCCTGTGCAGCCTCGGCGTCCCGCAGTTGCTCAATATTTGGTCGCGGCGTTCGACTTCGGCGGGTGTTATACACCGTCGATAGTTTTGAGCGCATGCACACAGCTACTAGGTGGTGGTCCGAGTCTATATTCGCACTTCGGTAGCTGCGAACGTTGATGATGTCGGAGAAAAACCTGCCGTCGATTAAAACGTGGTCGATTTGGTTCTCTGTCTGTTGGTCGGGTGATCTCCAGGTGGATTTGTGGATACCTTTGCGGGGGAAGAAGGTACTTCGGACTACCATACCACGGGAGGCCGCAAAGTTTACGCACCGATGGCCGTTATCATTAGACAATGCATGCAGGCTATCTGGTCCGATTACCGGTCTGTACATTGCCTCCCGTCCTACCTTTGCATTTAAGTCCCCAATAACGATTTTCACGTCCTGTCGCGGGCAGCTATCGTAGACCTGCTCCAGCTGCGCGTAGAACGCTTCCTTCTCGTCGTCGGGTCTTCCTTCACGTGGGCAGTGCACGTTGATGATACTGTAGTTGAAGAACCGGCCCTTTATCCTCAACTTGCACATCCATGCGTTGATCGCCTGCCAATCTATCACGCGTTGGCGCATCTTACCCAGTACTATGAAGCCGGTTCCCAGCTCGCTGGTGGTACCACAACTCTGGTAGAAAGTAGCCGCCCGGTGCTCGCTTTTCCATACCTTCTGTCCTGTCCAACAAAGTTCCTGCAGCGCTACGACTTCGAAGTTGCGTGGATGTAGCTCGTCATATATTATCCTGTTGCATCCTGGAAAGTAGAGCGATTTGCAGTTCCATGTCCCAAGTTTCCAATCGTAGTCCTTATTTCGTTGCCTAGGTCCATGCCGATTGTTCCGATCCGTATTATCTCTTACGTTGTTTGTAACATGTTGTATTCCGGGGCGGCTCGTTGGGCCTTCCCCAACCCCCTGTCTCGCCGGGGGACCATCGTGTCAGCTCTGTTTAGAGTCCCACGCTGTTTTGAGCCGCACCATCTTGGTGAACAGACGCTCGGGTTGGCGAAGCATTTCCTCTACCGCCGGAATATGGTTAACGCGCCAATGATCGCGTCGCACCTTCTCACTTAGCTATTGTCGGATGACAACATTGCCCAGGCAACACCAACTAGTTGTATCCATGTTTCAACCGGCAGTCTAGTGTAATCATATGACTCGTGGAGGTGTGAGATAGGAACTTGTGTGGGCCGAAGCTATGTTTGACGCTTTTTCCAGGTTGTCAACTCACCATTTGATTCACCAACACCCAAGTCTCTAAAAGACTGCAAGAAACTAATAAAACCGTCATTTTTCGAGTGTAGGTTGTTGTTTTCGCAGCTTTGCGAGAAATTTTAGTTTGAAAAAGTGCATGTTTCATCAAAAATGTCATAAACCCTATAAAAAAGAATGATATATTTTTCAAATATAAAAAAATGTCTAGAACATAGCACATAGCAGGCCTCTAAAATTACATCAGAAAATGTTATTTAAAATTTTTTAATTTTTGGAAATTTTAATAATGGCTGTGTATGAAACTACCAGTATACTGTCGATTTTCAAAAGATAGAACCAAAGTGTCTTCAGCTAAGTTATTATACATAAGATTGTCGTTTTTCGCGTGGTAAATTTAGTAAAACTTCTCTTTTAACTCTCTCGTTTTTGGCAACCCTGAAGGAGCGTTGTTTAACCCCGTAAAGATAGTCTGCGTCAATTTGATTTCTAGGTTTCAGCAATATTGCCCTTTTTTCCAACGTTGCGTCGCTTTTTCTCTTTCTGGCGTTTGTGCTTAATCGATGTGTTAACACTGCAATGACCAGTCATGGTGAAAACACCGAACTGTGCTACCCGGGTGCCGCTTTTGCAAAAAAAACGCAACACGGCATGTATTGCAACTACTAGGAATACTCAGAGGGAAAGATATGCGAAGAGAGCGTTGTGAGCCAAACGAACATGTCAAAGTTCGAGCCAAACGAACAAGAAATGTTACACATTAAAGGTATTGCAATAAGGGTCGATAAAAAATATATTCATTTTTACACGTTTTTCATGTGTTATTGCTAAAACATGAATTGAGAATGCTCCAAAGTTGCTTCATCACAGTGATTTTTAACTGGTGGCTCACAAACCCTTTATATAGTCTACAGAATAATGATGAAAGTATATAAAATAAACATAAACATAAAATTTAACACCTTCACGGTTTTTGTGATGCACTTTATTATTCCCCAGGACTTCCACCGACACCATACGAGCCGAATAAAAAAGTTAGTGAACATTGCGCTCTGAGAAGAGATCTGGCACCTCTGATATGTGAAACCTAGTTGTCAAATCAGCGGTTTTTTCATCGCTTATCTCTCCCTCTGAGGATCTCTATCAACTACCACTCAGTCTTACTGTTAAATCGACGACACGTTCTCTGTGCTTCGCAAAGGGAGCCGCGGAGCTCTTTCTGTTTAGCAAAAGGGACCGCGGAGCCAAAATGGTTCTAGACCAAGCATGATTTGTTAAAAGATAGATCACAATCAGTCGAACAACTTTGTTGAAAATACCAATATTCTATAACTTGAATTTGAGAAGTTAAGCGTTGACACACATTACGTAACGCATGAAGGGTGGAGGGAGGAGAGGTTTCGAGTATGCGTTACTTATTGCTACATAGTTGAAGAGTGAGTCATGCCGAACGAAACTTATTGTTACATAAGAGAGGAGGGTGTCTTAAATCTAGATTTTAGGTGTTACGTAATTTGTGTACGACGTCTTATGGGGTTTTGTCCATCAATATTCATGGTTCGACTTCGACTAACTCCAAATAATCGCGTTTATTGTTTCAAATTCAAATTTTGCAGCTTTAACAAATGTTACATTAAAACGCTGTAAATTTCTCCTTATTGCTCAAATCTCTATAAAATATTGGAAAAATTTCCTCGATGAGTTCTACATGAAGAACGCGAAAGAAATTCAAATTTTGAGAAAAAGGCTCATAACCCCAAAACACCAGGCTGCTGCTAATTCAAGTCTAGGGGAATCATTTTGAAATCTGTGAATAACCGCTATGTAACGGAATTCTCATGTTATACAAATAAATTTCAAAAACGCAGAATCTCACATTTAGAATCATTGTGTAATTTGCTTATCTTATAAATTAAATTAAAAATGATTAATGTGAAAGTAACCAGGAGGACAGTTTGCAATAGTCAGTTATGAAACGAACTATCTCGACAATCTCTTTTTTATTCAGTGCAAGAGTCATCCTCTGCCATCAAAATTTAATTCATTAGCTTTCAGATGCTTGCCAAAACAAAACTCGCACCGCGTGATAATAAAGAATTTCAGACAGTGTCGTGCAACATCTCGTGACGACTGGCTGTTGAATCACATCCTCATGCCGGGGCGTAACATCCAGTAATGCCCATGTGACAAAACTTGAGTAACCAGCGAATTTAATTCCAATTGGCTGTGTTTCAACTATGCCGTCAGCAATATAAACTGCTGAATTCAATTGGTCAAGAGTGCCGTTGAATGTGGCCGAGCGCACGTAGGCCACTCGGGTGAGAACGAAAGTTATTTCACCGCAAACATTTCTCCGATGGCAAACTCGTGACACACGGATAGAACAGCGATGCCAAATTGGGTGAACCTAAACTGTGGCTTCCCCGGGCGGCAGAATTACCTGCAATCCACGTGATTATCATGATTGTTCATTCTATTCCTGGTGGTAGTAAACATCCACTAATATCCAAAGTGATGATGAACTCATTGGCTGTGCAGTGACTGCTCGTTTCAACACACCCTCCATTGTAGATAAAGATTTTCAATTAACCAGAGAATAAATATAATTTCTATTTTATTGCTTATTCGATACCGGCAATATTGCAAGACTGGCAAAACATCCTCATCTTCGTTTGCCAAAAAAAAGTTGCTAACGTCATTTCTTTCTCTGATATTTCCTTTCCAGGATGAGATCGCCGATAAGGCCATCAAGCTAACGGCCCGCGAACGCCGCTTCATCAAATTCGCCTCGGTTGAATTCGACGGTCAAATCTACATGACGCCACAGGACTTTTTGGAGTCAGTCGTGGAACAGGAGCCGAGACGTAAGTGAAAATTGCGACGATTGCGGCAAACAAACACGAGAATGGCATTTCATCCCACGCAAACCGGCCACACCAAATGGACGGCCAGTACACGGGTTGATAAGGGTCCGCCTGCCGGGAATGGCGCTTTGTCACTCGCAGAAATGAACTTTTGTTGTCCTTTTATTCCGTCGGTAGTCGTAGCGAACACAGATGGACCACATGTTCGTTGTTGTTTTTTGTGTATACCGACCAATTACTGGCGGCCACACACAATGGGGAAAGCATCTAGAAAACATTCTGAACTATTAAAAGTGACTCAAAATTTCTGGTCTATAAGGATAAATACCTATGTGTTTTTACGAAATTATTTTATTCGGTAGGATGAAATTTTCAAGCAGTCTCGTAAACTCAAACTTGTCTGCCCTCAATCGTCTCACCCTACTGTGTGTGCCCGGACGATCGTGCTTGCTACCGGGAGGAAACTGCTTTTAATTTCTCGTGTTAATTTGCGTCATCGCATGGCCGCCAAGATAGTTGCCATGTTTTGTCGGCTTTCGGGCCATTGAGCGATCATATCGGCGGCAATCGCGGTTTCCCACACACAGTTCGATGGTCCATTTTAACCGTCGCCGTCGTCATTCTGGTTATTTTGTGCAGCACGCCTGAAGCGAAAATCGCTAACTCCAGATGAGGTGCAGAAGCTGAAGGACTTCACGCCGCAACTCAAACACGGATCTTCGCAGCTGTTCCGCAGTTTGCGCGATAAAGGTAAGTACACTAGTTTGATGTGAGTTCGCATGAACAACGTTAATTAAATGAAAACTTGGCGCCTGCCGGTAGGCTGCATAAATTCATTGAGGGCTCTGTAGTTTTATTAATTCATGACTCTTTTTCTAATGAAACTCAAAATGTGGTTTTGTGACTGGCTCGCCATTTGAAATACACATTGTAAGACATTATGTTTTATCTATGATGTACCACAAGGAAACCACTTAAGACCGCAACACTTTAAGCTGTTTTGTGATGTGTTGATTTTTCCATTAAATCTCCACCAGCAAAATATGTATAGAGCTGTTTCATGCCGAATGACCTCTAGTCCCAAATAAAATGATTTGAATAAAACTTTTACACACGTAGAGAATATATGAAAACTAATTAACAAAACGAATTTTGTTTCTACTTATATAGGAATAATATCTTACACGGAGTACTTATTTCTTCTGTCTGTTCTAACCAGTAAGTAATGTGGTCAAAGTTTCTTTTTCCAAATCAAATTAAGCATTTCTGTTCATTCTAGAGCCACACTCCGGATTTCGAATTGCCTTCAATATGTTCGACACGGATGGAAACCAACGCGTGGATAAGGATGAATTTCTTGTGGTGAGTTAAAAAAAAAAAATTCATAAAGAGAGAAATTTCATACAATGAAATTTATTGAAAAATCGTCGTGCACAAAAATCTACATATTATTGGGTCAAAAATGCTCTCCCGGAAAGTATAATCTTGACATTGGTGCTCAAACCTTGTGTTCGTTTCTTTAACTGTTTAATTTTATTGAAGAGTATTCTTTCTATTTTTTGTATGTTGATTGATTTGCGTCGGCACATGCCTCATCTTTGCACCGCGAACATCATCGCCACACTCTCTGATACTCTTTAAAATGAACAGATACGTCAACTGCTCGGAGGATCGCTCAAGGATCGTGACCTAGATGAAGCGACAAGAAAAGCTGTGAGATCAAAACTGAATCATTTGTTTTTTTTTCTGTTTTGTTTTGTTTTTTGGATACTAACACCTACAACAATTCATCGTCTCACCAAAGCTATTCATTGGAGCCTAGCTTCTATTCGTTTGTGGCGTTTTTAAAAAGAAACAAATCGTGATTCTGCTTCGAATATTTCTATGCTATTCAATATAAAGCTTATTGATTCAATCGTATCTTATAATCCTGAATATCAAACTTCAATCTACTGTAATCAATTATAGACCACAACCTAAACGCACATTTTAACATAGGCTGATAAATACTTGTTGTTGAATATGACTTCTTGCTAAATTCATGAAATTATCGAAAAATTCTGATATGTGATTAAACTGAACTGCTGTATTAGTTATAACAGTGTTAACTGAATAACCTTTACCAAAGCTCTTGTGATTAACCACGTGTTTTGTGACATTCGTGTAAATAACAACAACCAAAAACCATGTATATCAAATCAATTTTTTCTCTCATTGCACAAATGTGCTTCGCATGTTCATCGTGTCCTGCACATCTTTCTGCCCGAATGAATGATATCAGCTGTTGCGTCTGGTTTCGACCACTGCGCAAGCAAAATTTCTGCTGCGCCAGTACCGTCCAGATAAATCCACAGACGCTCGACAGCAGCGACCACATGGGGAACACAATCTACAGCGAGCTTCCCCGGCTAAGGGAGGTAAAAGTTTCGTAAGTCTTGACCTGACGGCATCGTCATTTCCCTTCCGTGTCATGAAGTATGTAGTAGTGAAAATTAAACTGTAATAATTTTGCGTGGTTTGTCAACTCGTTCCCAGGGTCTACTTTTCCTGTATAAAAAACACCTGCTCCTGCTCTTGTCCTTTCGTTTAGCAGTCCTGTTGATTGTGTGAACTTTTCCAATCGCATAAAGCTATACTTTAACTCCACAAATGACAGAAGTAACATCTGAGTATCTCGTATATTTTCAAGCCCGTAGCTCTGCCTGCAATTGCCAATAGTACTTCTTCAAGCATGATTACTAACAATGTTACCAACTGGCGCGGATGGCAACATGATGTGATTGTTTTTGTTTATTATTTAATCAAGCATGATCAGGGGTATCGACAAAAAAATATAGTTGATGATACAGGTATGTGCATCTGCGAGTGGATTAACTAATACGAAATATGCTGTTATTTGTTTTGAAACATACTTAACCGTCTACAGCTGACCTAACCTCTTGGGTGACTATGTTTCGCATTATTGAGATTTCGTTTTCCAATTCATAACCAAATATGTAGGGTATCGGCTCTATTATCGGCAGGTTTTACCTATTATCGTCAGGGGGGTAAATAATGTCCAATATCGTAATTTTTTAATGATGGTTCTTAATAATGCAGAGTACCTCAAAAATGTTAGCTCTCTATTACTTCATTAACTCCCCGAACGACAATAGGTAAAACCTGACGATAATAGAGACGATACTCTATATACATTGTTTTTGTAAAATATTGCGAAACACATTTTGATACGTTATTGATACAATTAAAATAAAAAAAAAACAATTTTTCTAATGCGATGCTCAAGTTGATATATGATCTGAACTTACTTGAATGTAGAAAAGAACCAGCGCTGAAGCCGTGGTCTTAGCTCCAGTACCGTATATTTAAGATAGTTTTTTATATCTATTTAGTAACTGATTTAATCTTTAGTTTTAGAAAATTTGATCAGTCAACAGCTTTACTCAGATTTCTGTATGGCCGAGTTTTGCCTTGGTGAAAATAACTCTGCATTATGCAAAAAAGTATTTAGAATGTTTTCGTTAAGTTTTTAAATGGATAGTTTTTTTACCAATCGCATGCAGGCTGCATTATTCCCGCATTCACTCATTCGACAGTAGAATGAAAAAAACGCTTGCTCAGGCTTTCCGCCACAATAATAATTACAGCGCAGTTCAGGTTATCGTAAATTCACATTCGTATGAAACTCTCTCATTTTACTAAAGTTTTTCTATTGTTTCGAATGTTTGTGTTAACTCACAAATAAACTGTGATATTCAAAGTACCGTTTGAATTCTGTTCACAGAAGCACAGAACTTCAAAATGTATTCATTAGCAACTTAATAACGGTATTCCCCATCCTCTAGGGTTTGCTGTACTCAAATCAAACAACCGTGGAATAATTTGCTAAAACAGTGAGAAATAAACGATAGCGTGTATGCTGATATGTAAAGGACAATAGATTTTAAACTTCAAACGAACATATCTACATATTTTCAATGATAGGGTAATCGCTCCATTATTCATCTCAACAGCTTGGTGCACCTATATTCTTCTTATTTCTCTCATTTGTCCAATTTACCGTCAAATTTCTACAAATTTTGACGGTATATCTATTCGCTTTCCGATTTTCTCAAGTGGCTGAAAGTTTTACGTTGAAAATATGGTAAAATTTGACGATAAATTGATCAAAAAGGCGTGATGAGATGGATATAGGTACTGAGATGAATTTAGGAGCGGTTACCCTATAATGATTGAACTAAACGTTGATTATACGGATTGAACTAAAAGCCAGATAAAATAACTGCATTTTTTTACATATGAATTACAACTAAAAGTCACTCCTCACTCCCTCAAGAACCATCAAAGTTCGTAAAACGTAGTTTGGGGCCATCCACATACCACGGGGACAGATTTTAAACGATTTTGACCACCACCCCCCCCTCTCCGTGGACAACTGCCCATATAAATTCTGAAAAAATTTCATGGACCGTGGACATTAACCAAACCCCCTTTACTGACTACTGAATCGTACACTGCTTTGAAGTTAAAGTCATATTATAGCCAAATACTTTGAGCAATTTCAGTAAAAAAGCAACCATTTAAATCGACCCTCTTTTGATCTGGTTAAAACTTTCAGCAGACGTTTCTCTAAGCTAAAGATGTCATTTTGTGCCGTTAGTGTTTTATTTTTTTGAACAACGACTATTTTTTTAAAGTTGTTGAGTTTTGAAAAGTGTTATAAAAATGGTATTGATGATTACAGATATTTTTAGACCCAGAGCCTTTTTTTTTTGAGCGGTGTAACGTCTTCGGCAAAGTTGTAGAAAATAGTTTTGTCTTTCCGAAAAAAATATAATTCGGAAAAGAACTTTTTTGAAGAAAAGAAGTAAAACAATATTATCTTAAAAAGCTCATTTTTCTAAATCATACTTTTTCATGGTTGTTTGATCATGAAGAAATGAGAAAAAAAGTTGAAATTTCCATAAAAGAAGAAAAAAGTTACAGCCAGAATGGTTGGTTTGGTTGGTATGATGTTTTTGGTAAAGTTGTAGACATTTTATGAATAAAAATATTTTTAAAGCGAAAACGGTTTGTTTGCTCGATATAGTTGTCATCACCCTCTCAGAATTTAAAACTTTGTGGCTGTGGCCTTACTACTCTAATCATTTTTGCATTTTTTTAAAATTCAAAATTTGAGAAGGGCTGAAATCTTTTTATAAATCGATGTAGGGGAACTGCTTCATTATTCATCTCATTAAGCCGATATTCACGAAGAATGCACGGATTAAACACCAAATTTTCACGAAATCATTGAACAAATAAACTAAATATGCTTACGTGCTCTTATGGAATCGTTCAGCACTGTATATTTAGTAAAATGAGCTAGATTTATCCTGAATTTTGTAAAACAAACCATTTAGTTGTTTACGTGCAAAATTGGTAACCTAGGTAACCACTACAGTGCTGTAGACTTATGTCATGTATGTCGGAATAATTCAACATTTTCAGTATGATTTTTTCGCATTAATAGAAACTGATTTGGCAACTTTTGATTTACTTCAACGCAGTGAAAACAGATGAAAATACATACAGTTGAAATTTAGGAATTGTAGAAATTCATCTCATGTATTTCTGCTAATTCAAGCTTGTTTTATGAAATTTGAGGTGAACATTTCAAAGATTAAAGTATTCTTAGTGTAGTGAGTGATTTAGTTTAGTGGTTAAAATAAAAAGTGGTCCGCAAGTGATAAAAAAAAACTTTGAGTTGGCTGCTGAACGAATACCGTTGTAGCCGTATAGAACAATGCGCGGATTTTGTTTTCTGAGGCGATTGAATTAAATGAGTATTCGAGTGCAGATGCCCGACTATAATATCAAATTCAGTGCTTTTAAGTGAGTATTTGAGAGTTATACTTTATGAGGAATCTAAAGTGAACTAAGAAGAATCCATTCCATGGATTAGTAGATTGGTTTAAGAAAAAAATATGCGTTTTTCCTGTTTTCAATTGTGTTTTTATCTTGTTTGAGATGAATATATGGGCTGAGATGAATAATGGAGCAGTTTCCCTATCTGAATAATAAAAATTATGACAAAATGAAATTTGAGAAAAAAACTAATTTTTAAAACCAAAAAATGATTTTGAAAAATCATTCATCTAAGATTTTTTTCAAAATAAGTTTTTTAGATATAAAATTTAGTTGCCTAAAATTTCTCTGAACAAAACTAAGTGGGCACTCTTAAGGAAGTAAAGTTTTTCGAACCAAGCTTTTTTTTGTGTCCTTCTCGACGTGCGGTAATGGCATGACTCATAGCACATGAGTGAGGGAAAGATTGTCAAGAGATGACTTCTAGGGAACTGTCTAAACCTAAATCAGAATTATTGCTACTTAAATATGAGATCCTACACTGAAAAAAAATCGTTCTTTAGATAAACAGCTTAGTTGCCTAAAACTCTAAAGTGTGTAGTAAATTTTCAAAACCTTTGAAGGCGTCAGTAGGTTTTTAATTATTAAAATTATTAACTATTTTATGTCAAGAGATAAAGCAGTGATTTATTTGGCAAAAATAAGCTAAAATATGCTATAACTTTGTAAGCAAAAGTCAAATATCTTATAATACCAATATAGTTCACTTACGTGAAATCATGAAGACACATTGAAAATGACAGAAGCGCTAAGCACCTTTTCGACCGCTAGGAGCGTCACTTCTGATTTTGTTCTACAGGACATGAATCACTTTTGGCAATAAAATTACTCAAATGGGTACACTAAAAAAATGCACATAATATTGTGAATTTTATAATGAGAATAACGTTCGCTTATGTATGAGGCAGTACATGGGTGACGTTTCACGGTTGGTACGTTTGTTTGTGTTATTGTTTTTTGCAACCTCGAACCCAAAACAGAACCGAACACAGAATCAAAATGTCTGCAAAAATATCAAGAGTGGTATTTTATTGTTATGTTAAGGATGGCTATTCTCGCGATACTAGAGCAACCGATTGGATATTTGTTTTTCGCGCTTCCCCGATCGGGGTTCTATCCAAGTAGCGACCTGAACTGTAATCAGTTGATCACAACTGTCTCGTGGATTTTCTTATTATCGTAGAGATAAACCAATTGGCGCTTCTAATGACAAAACAGCTGACTAGTGCATCTAATCTGTTCTGCATGTCGAGTGAATATAATTAATATTTAAAAAAAGTGTAACTCGAATGAGTAGATTTCAAGTGAAAGCTTAAAACAATAATATACACTGGGGTTGCTTTTAACGCGGTTGGTTGTACCGCATTTAAAAGATTAGATTCGATATATTTATACTAAACTTATTTGATACCGCGTTCAAATAATCTTCCGAATCGAGTAAAAATAATTCGCGTTAAAATCCCTTGAGGAGCTGTGAAAGTATATGCAGCAATCTTCGAGCACGCAGGAAAAAGCATGCAGGTATATTGTTCGCATAGAGTACTCAAAGTTCATTATTGAGGTTAATAAAGTTCTAGTAATTTATTTCAAAACATTAGTTTTAGAAGATTTCTTCGTTACGGGTGTTTTGAGTATTTGACATTTAATGTTTGGCTAAGCACAAACTAGCCATGTATTTTCTACTAATTGGTACAGAGCGGAAGATTGCGGGCTCGAATCTCAGTACAGCCAGGTCATTCGTTGTTAAATACAAGCATATTATATAGAAAATTCAACTAGAGACATTGTTGATGTTGATGTAAGTTTTGTGTGTAATAATATCGGTCACACGCTCACAGAAATGCAACAACAATGCACAGTGGTACAGTAAGGCAATTTAGGCGGACTTGAGGTTTTCGATGCGATTCTTTGATTTTAGAGTCATAGTTAGAGTTATAGTTGTTATAGTTGATTCTCATTTTTGCCGCAAAATGTATACAATTATTTCTGCAAATAAAAAAGTCAGTTTATTTTGTTTCGTTGATTCTAGGGTCACCCTAACTTTCATTTGCACATAAATAAAGGACTAAGTATAGGTATTGTACTTTGTATTGCTTTAAAACAAAATTACATCGAAAAGCTCATGTCCGCCTAAATTGCGTTACTGTACCACTGTGCAATGGGTCTAGTTACCTTTTTCACTACAAGAGGGGGTGTTCCCTATGCGTCTTCTCGAAATTATATGGGAAATTCGGGAGGGAACTATATTGGTATTATAAGATATTTGCAAAAGTCCTAGCGATGTGTGGTTTTCAACAAAAACGTGTGTTTTATAGACACAAATGCTTCTTTAGAACAACGTTTGCTTGTAAAATGTAACTAAAAAAAGTTAAATCCAAAAACTAACTTTTAAGTAACTTTTTGGGGATTGGGACAAACGGAACCAACAAGAGTTTATAGTAAGTAGTCTGATACTGTGGTGACTAAAGTTGTAAGTTCAAACTTCCTTAGAAAGCGAAGACGACCAACCTGATAGCCTTCGAATATTGCACGACGGTTCAGAACAATCATGACGTTCCATATAAGGTGATCGAAAGCAATCGCCACATGTGGAGTAAAGATGGTTCTAAACTTCCATCAGACAACATCTGTGTCTATACGGATGGGTCAGAAATAACCCGGTGTTAAAGACACTATTCCAATGGGTGTATGGCCCAGCGTTATACTAGCAGAAGTATATGCCATACTCGTCTGCACCAAGATGTCTTAAATGTATTTACAGGCACGCGAAAATCGGCATCTTCTTGAACAGCCTAGCTGCACTATTGGCAAATGTCAAATGCGCGTCCAAATTAGTTTGAGAGTGCAGTGCAGCACCAGTGTTGAGAATTCATAGTTTGTGATTGGACACACATACTCATTATTTACTAATATTTATCACAAATACTTAAGCTGCTAACAAATCCCCCCCTCAAAAAAAAGTGCAGCGCAGCACTACGAGAGCTATCCCGGCAGAATCAAGTTCTACTGTACTGGGTACCTGGACACTGTGGCATCGAGGGCAATGAAAACGCTGACTACCTCGCAATTTATTCGACCTGAGCCATTACTTGGCACCTTCAAATCCGCCGTCAAGCGCGAACTTAAATCATGGGAAACGCTAGAAAAAGCTAACCGATGAAACAATGCACAGGGTTGCAGACAAGCTAAACAGTTTATCTAATCAAAAGGAACGTCAAGAAAAGAGATAACAAAACAGAAAAAGGGAAAAATATGTTGAATTCCAATTCAACATATTTTCCCCTTTTTCTGTTTCAATTGGAAATCAATTGGAAGATCATTGTTATTGTTATTATTGTTATTTGCTTATTCAAGCTTTTATTTGTTCTATTGAAAATTGCCAAGTCTTGTTGAAACACAGATTTCGATCTTTGATTAATAAGCGAGAAAAATAAGCGATAATTAGTCGCTTGATGCTTGCTTTCCCTTGTGTTGTCGACAGAGTTATGTACCTAGTAATCCGAGAATGCACTCTTTGGGCTATACAATATCCGTTTACTGCTCAAACCAATCAGTTTACTAGTAAATGGCCACTAGGACGGTCCTAGCTAAGCAGCAGCGGTAGAGGCAGCAGCGGTAGAGGTAGCAGCGTCAGTGGTAGGTGCAGCGACACTACTTTTTCCTCTAGCACAGTGATTCCCAACAAGGGGTTCGCGGCCGACAAGGCAGCCACGAAAAACTCTGAAAAGTATTTCCTCGTTCATTTATTGCGCTTCATTCATAATTTAACAGCGCAATGGCAGCGGCAGATTTTCTTTGTCGGCTTTCAGCTCAAATCATTGCATTTTACTATGAGTCCCGTCGGCGAAACACTGCCTGCCGTCTAATTTTAAGTTTGAATAATAGAAGGATTGTGTGCAAAACCACGACCGTAAAGCTGACGTAGAACTATATAGAACTGTTGTTGCAACTCTTGCATTACTGCATTTGGAAATGGTCGCGAACTTTTTGCATGATAAACGCTAAGATTACGATAAATTATTTTCCAAATGTTAATAATTTTTCTCCAACAGTATTTATCAGTGTAAATTTGATATGGTGGAACTAAAAACATTTTAGGCAACTGGGGTCAATTGACGGCCTATTAATATTATATCGGTCCGGCAACACTCATATCATCTGGTTTTTGGCCATCTTTGGCCATTTGCCAGGACACTATGTTCAGAGAGTTATTTTATTATTGTTGGATAAAAGTTATTGAGATGGATTACTCTGGAATACAAAAATGCAAGTAAGACGTCGTACACAAATTACGTAACGCTAAAAATCTCGATTTTAGACCCCGTCTCCCCCCTATGTAACAATAAGTAACGTTCGATATGACTCCCCCTCCCTAAAATTACGTAACGCTGAACAACCTGACCCCCCTCTAAATTTTCAATTTTGAGCAAACTTTTCAAATACGTAACTGTCTCAACTATGACCCCCCCCCCCATTCCCCTATGTAACAATAAGTAACGCTGAATCGACCCACCTCCTCCCCCCCTTTATGCGTTACGTAATTTATGTACGACGCCTAATGTAACGAACAATCATATGTAGTTCTACGTCAAACTTGCGGTTGTGGCTTTGCATACAAACCTTCCTTTTTTTATTTGGGAATTAAAATTACGTTGTCGAACAATGTGATATTTTGTAATTAAACCCTTCGGCTCTTTTTAGTATTGTTATTGAGCAGACATTCAAAGTGCTAAAGTAAGTCATTTTCGTCTATTTATCACTCGCAGGTCAGCTCAGTTCAGCGTCTCTATTCACCGCCCTTTCTTGACTATTATCCGCTTACACCTTCTGCAACTTAATCTTACATTCCAAGTACCAAAACTCGGTGAAATCGTTGTTCTTATTCTTTCGTTTAGTTCTGCAGTAGTTAATCCGTGCCGTATTATTTTCTAGATGTCTCGTTTTCGACACGACGCCTTACTTAACAGCGATATTGGAACGCAACTGCTACGATATTACTCCAGGTCAAACGTTGTTCTAAACCGCCTTTAACATGGAGGAGTAACTGCATAGACGACTGATACTTATAATTCAATGAACTGCTTGAAATTTTTTACAATATGAATATTTTTGAATTTCAACTGGGGTGTATCATGATTGTTATGTTTCCAAAACAAGATCAAACTACATCAACGTTTTAAATTACAGCTCTCATTTTGTTTTTTATTTATTCTAAGTTGCTTTTAACTGACAGTCGACAATTTTTGTTAACACCAATGACAGGTTGCTGAACACTGAATTAAAATTATGCACTCCCTGCTGCGCACTCACAACGAAAACTTCTGGTATTGTTCACCACTAGACACCACCGTGTTAGAAACTGCTACGAATCATTTGTACTTTTAAATTAGTAACTTCACATTTTGCAACAAGCAATTAGCCGCCCATTGATTACACTTCGAATGGTTACTGTCTAGGTTATATGTCTGTTCATCGTTGTAACCACATCATTTGTACTTTGGTAGTTTGATCGAAACATAAAATGGTGTGGAGGGTAGAAACCGGGCTTACGGTTCATAGCTGGTGAATAATAAATCAATGTTCCTCGATGTCACCAAACGCCTCAATGTGTAATTCGGTCACGAAATAACTGTTATTTCTGTCGTTTTTGGTTTTTCTTTTTTTTTAACGCATACAAGATGGAGAAGATATTTAGCTTCGCTTGGAAGGGTAAACGTGGAATAGAAAACCAGGAAGGAGAAGAACCCGGAGAACATGTGAGTAAAATAGATGACTAGAAGAAATAAGTACTGGTTCATTGTACGCTCGATTACAGGACGACTACGTGGATGATGAACAAGGCTTGCAAAGAAAACACAAAGTGGACACAACGCTACAGATTCACTTCTTCGGCAAAAAGGGAAACCAAGATCTGCAGTACGATGGTTTTTACAACTTCATGAAGAATTTGCAAACCGAGGTACTCGAATTGGAGTTTTGTGAATTTTCCAAGGGTCACGAGCGTATTTCGGAGGTGGACTTCGCCAAGATCTTACTTAGATATACTTACTTGGTAACACTGCAATGCGTTTCAAATAGTAGAGTTATTCCAATTTCATGTTGTAACTCTTAATACGGTAGGATACTGACGAATATGACAACTACCTGGATCGTCTGCTGGACAGAGAAGCCAAGGAGAAAGGAGTGTCCTTTGATGAATTCCGTCAATTCTGCCAGTTTCTTAACAATCTTGATGACTTCTCGATTGCCATGAGAATGTACACTCTCGCCGATCAACCAATTTCGAAAGGTACGTTACTGCTATTAATCTGTGTGATTCTGGGTAGCACCTCGATCATGACCGAATTTCGTTTGTAGATGAATTCGGTCGCGCTGTTAAGATCTGCACCGGCTCGGAGCTGAACAAGCACCTGATCGATACCGTTTTCGCCATCTTCGACGAGGACGGCGACGGTTTGCTGTCATATAAGGAGTTTATCGCCATCATGAAGGACCGGCTGCATCGCGGTTTCAAAGTAAGTCACTACCAGCACGTAGTCGAAGACTACTTGGAGGATATCGACAAGGGTACGGTGCACGCCAATAACTTTCGCCAGTTACTGAAGATGCGCTCACGTGCTTGCCGCCGGCTTAGACGGTATTTGATTTATTTCTATAACCATCCGGATCACGGGTACAATCCGGAGCACGATTATCGTTAAGAATGGATGCTTCTGGCGTAGGACATGTAGCAGTAGTTTAAGTTCTAAAGTTGTTTGTCTGAGAGTGGGATGAAGTCTGGCTGTTTGGTAAACGGTAGTATTTCGACAGTTTGTTAGGGGATCTCATACATTCACTTCCTAAGTTATGCACTGTGCTTACTGTTCTATATCATAGCTGTAGCGATCCTAGCGTATTTATTGGTGTTTGACGTTAGTTTTATTTGATAAGAATATTAAGAGTACTACGGTAATTATGATGAAATTTTGAGTTCTCTTTTTTCTTAAATTCGTAAAATATCTTAGGTAAAATTTTTTTTAGGAACGAATGACAGCCACGGTTAAAGTCCCTTAAAAAAAATTAGCTTAAATTTACAGTATTACTAAGCACCAAAACAACTGATGACAGTATAAAACAATCTCACTAATGTGTTTGCTCTATCGCCACTTGGAAACTTCTGACTCAATCAAAATGACTTCCACGACAATGTTATAGAACTAAGAGTGAATATAAATAGACTGGAAGAAAAAAACGTAGTTATATTATATTGTATAAATTGTAGTATGCGAATATACTTAGGCGCGATTATCTCTAACCAATCGTTCTTTTCATCAAATTCTTAGAAATTGTTTAAAGAGCTATGGAGTGATGTTTGATTAATGATCTTTTTTTATATGTAATAGAACATTTTATTTATTTTGCCCAAAATTTAACAATGAATAAATAGTATTAGAGCTTTGATTTCATTTGGTAGAATTCAGAATTCTTAAGGTAAGACAGACTTTTAAGATTGTAGTCTCAAGTTAGGATGTAAATCTGGGGAAACATCAAATTCTTGGACCGTTCAAAAGTAATGAGAAAATAGATAGCGTGGTTCAAACAAGATCCTGAAATATATGCTAATCTTATCGTTCATTTGATAACATTCTTTGAGGGAAGCGAAACTTAATTGCAAGTTAAGGTTATCTGAACAGGTTAAATTCGTATGAATTATAGGACAACAGGGCAAAAAAGAAGTTTTGAATTGCCAACACATCAGCTAAGTTTCATTCTTTTATAACAAAATTCTGTATTCTGACTCCTTGTGGTTTATCTCGTATTCGTAATTTAACTTAACATTAGGTATGTTGATTTGTCAGAAGCTTCTAGTATTAGCAGTTCAATTTCCCTAAGACTTCGTCTCACTCTCACTCAAGCCATTTTTATCCTTTTCAACGATCGGTAAGTAACGCTATGTTGTGACTTACAATTATGTTTCTTATAATTTACGTTATTTTGTAAATACTATTTGTTCTCAATATTTTTGTTTTAGTAAATAATATATTTATATGACTGGTATGATTGGTGAACAAATATACCTTTACAAAACTAGTGTTGAATATTGACTTCTTCCGACCCTTTCCTAGTTCAGCACAATTCAGCTTGTATAACAATTTGTAAACTCACCAGTTCCCAGCTTTAACATTTATAATTTGTTCGTGGCTATTGTTATTGCTTCTGTATTGTGACCCGTTTCCATCTAAATATTAAGGTGAGTGTTTTCTCTTCTTTATATTATTTCTTTCAAACATTTCACTTTCTGAACATCATTTAACCGATATGTTTTTTTTTTGCAGTCCAACGTAAAATCCGAAGGCTGGGAAGCATTCAAACACTGTCTGAAACAGGAGATGAGACAGAACACTTAAACCAATCGATGACTTCATCACCCTTACTGTCATTTATTTGTACTAATATAATCATGTTGAAATTTCGTGTCCTTTCTTCGTACCAAAAAAAAAAACTTCGGGAGTATTATTGCTGCGAGAGGTTAGAGTCTCACGCCTGAAACAAACAAAATTATGGCCGTTTACATTATCCGCATTGTTACTAAGTGAAACGGAGGCTATGCCGCATAGTTAAATAAGTTAAATTATTTTGCCTTTTGAGTGTGATAACGTTGTGAGTATCCAATAGCTTCTAAAGCTGAGTTAAATTATAAAATTCTTCGGTTGTACCGGACAAAAATATTTCCTATATTAGACCAAACTAACTTGTTCTTGTTACAGTGCGGTAACTAACCCAATTTAGTTCAATTTTCATGTTAAACATAGCACAATTGATGTTGGGAGAATAAGCCTTAGCAAATACTAGCTAAAAAAAAAAACAAAATGTCGGTAGCTCTATTGAAAGTAGCCAAAGCTTAGTATCAACTACAAACTTTACAAAAGTTTCTTATCATAGCCATCACAATACTTTTAACCGGGCCATTTTGAATGTGCATTTTACTCTCCTATTTGCTAATCCATGTTATCGCAAACGGAATGTTGAATAAATTTAAATTTCGATCAGAAACATTGAAAGGCTGTCATCATTATTGATAAATGAAATCAAACGAAACCTTAAGAAAAAGCACAAATTTATCGTATATATATTATTTGGTTTTACCTTGCAGGTTACACGTTTCGCTCAATAAATTAGTAAAACTCTTGAAATATGTTTCGCCTTATTTTTTGGTTTTTAGATTCTTGGTTTTGCGTGTCCCCAAGCGTTTGGGTACTCGTTCTAGTTCAACTTTGCTGACCCAATTAGTCTTCTGCAGCATTCGGTGTTTAGTGTATCCTCGATACAGTATGTATGTCTTAGTCTGCTTTTTTGCGAATATTCTAAAATTTGCACTTGGCTGCAGATACTTTCACACCTTGACTATTTTTATAACCCCTCCAGAGTTACTGTACTTTTCTCACACTTGTTTTGATGTTTTACGAGTAGCTTAAATTGAAATCATTATGCAAAATCAAACCTGCTTCGGCTAAAACTCATAAACAGTTCGCCTCCTTTGCCAACGACGACGCACTCAGCTGGACGCACGATTGCTTACTCCCGTAATGCTACGATATTATTACTTATAAAATACTCGCGATAAAGTAGATATTTGTATAAAAATATAGTTTGTCTTGTACGCATAATTCTTTCTTGAAATTAATACTTTTTTCTTGCGGAGTTTCTCATTGTTTCTTGCTTGCTCGGTCCATTGTTCTATTCTCTGCCTTCATCCAGTTTGAAATAACTAATAAAATAGTAATGATCTGGGTCTAAAAATAGGTGTACACAAGTAAGTTTTTACAATAAACAGACGCAATAAACAATCAGGAACTTCAGAGGGTTTCCACTTCTGGTTTATTTTTGTTTCTTTTAATTTCCAAATATAAACTAAAACATATTTGAGATTGTAAGCGGATACATCTCTAAAAATAAGTTCGAAACTACTTTAAAGCCACGATCCTAGCGCCGGGGGTAACCTGGTTTTACCTCGAAGTCAGCCGAAATATACTTATAACTACCGTCAGCCGGGGTGAAATTGTGCTACCCAACCCGTGACCTGTTAGCCATCTCTTCCGGGTCAGAAGGCTAGTCTTTCTTGATTAGGTATCCGAGGAAACTTATTCAAGAACGTTTGGTCATGTGATCGCCATGAGATGGCTGACAAACAATGGGTTTGTATGGCATAATCTCACCGCCACTGGCACAATCTCACTCCGGCTCACGGTACTTCCAAATTAATCAACTAATCACATGTACGCATCCCCTGCAAAGATATCACAAAGTTGTATGCATCGCGAATCTGCTCGCTTATTTTTTCTTTCGTTACAATGAGGGTCTGAAAGAATGATCTTAGAATTCATTCCCTGCATTAAAGCAGTACGCGGCCGTCATTTACGTTCATTTTCAATTTGGCTCCCGTAGCAGCAGTTTATGAAAATGAAAACTGTACGTGGACGGTGGAAGCGGAATCCTTTATTCATTTCCGATTCGACTCTTGTAGCGGTAGCAAATTGTTCCGACAGTGGAAAATAGAATATGGTGCTACAAGTAACAGAAGCGTCAGAAGTTAGCAGCAGAAAAACTTGTTGAAACGTTGCGACAATACAATCTCAGTTGGTGTCGATGTGAATCAGATGTCGTAGTAGCCTTAAGTAAATGTTAGTTACATAAAACCGTCATTTTTGTTCCAACTGCCAACCGGAGTTGTTTGTTCTACGGTTCTTAACAATTTACAAGAGGTTATGGGCCCACACACAGTGAAATCAAGTTTCAAGTTTTTTTTTCAAAGGAATATGACTATGATCACTCCAATGACAACTTCCCAATCGGACGGAGAAGACCGATGGACCGATCAGGATGTCTAGTTTACCAAGTCTGCCGTCAATACCATTCCTACTAGGCTGCGAGAACTGACTTACGTGAAAGTTTGAGGTCTAGACGTTCTTGGAACATGGATAAAGAAGAATAAAGAAGGAACACTGGCGGTTGTGCATGCGTTAAAGAATCAGAAAGCCAAATCGTGAATTACATAAATGTGAGAGATGCTACTTTTGCGAAGGACGCGTGATCAAAGTTAAAATTAGTGCTCAAAGACATTGGTTTGACCCAGAAAGTCGGTCTGTTGACATCCCTTACTACCAGTGACTCCATGGAAACATTCGTTTACAATATCGTACATAAGGGATCAGCAGCTGCGAGCAATTGGTTTTACAATCAGCGAACTCTTCTACTTTCCGGATTGCCTGAAAAATACCGACGAATGATTATGACACTTGAAAATTCCGGAGATATCATAAAACCACACAGCTGCAGGAAACTCAACTACCTGCGCCGGAAGTTGCTTACGCAAGTAACAGGCCGCGGAAGAAACCAGTCAAGACAAATGAAGAACCTTATCCGTCATCCAGCAAAGGACTGTTCTTCAAACCTGCCAAAAAGGGTAATGCGGGGTATATTGTGTTGTTGGCGTCCGAGAAAGACAGTAACGACTGGTACTTTGATTCAGGTACTTAAAATCATTTCATAAGTTGGAGTGGTTCTTGAAAAACTCGTCGAGAAGTAGTCGTTGTCGCCATCAGAGAAACAATGAAGGAAATACCAAACAGAAGCATGTAATTGAAAGCGAAATGCTATCCAGATGATCTTATAGTACTGCTTGATGTCCAGGTTAACTTTCGACAAATTTACTTGCAGTGAGCCAGATTGTCAAACGTGGCCATACCTATACATTCAGCAGGGATGGTGTTAAAATTATCAATCCGGATGGTGGAATAATGATTACTGGTGATAGGAAGCGTGACCTGTTCAAGGTGCATCGGGTACAGTCATTGAAAGCCTTGTCGTGTTCGTCTCAAGACTCTTCAGTCAAGAAATGCGCGGAAGTATGGCAAAAGAGGCTAGGTCATTTAACACTGACAGTCTGCAAAAGATGAAAGATGGTTTAGTTTGCAGAATCGAATATTACACGTCGTTCAGAAAAAGCGAAAAATGCAAGATACGTATTATAGGTAAGCAAACACGTTTACCTTTTAGCAGGTCCGGATCACAAGTCTCAGGTCAGTTGGAGATTGTCTACTCGAATATATGCAGACCCAGGGAAGAAAAAGGGGTCCCGACCGGTCTAAGCTTTGCAGAAGATGTGGAGGTGCAGGCCATGTAGCGAGAGGTTACCAGAAGTCTCCCAAGTGTTTTGTATGTACCGACAAAGGGAACGATAAACACACCACGGGAGACCCTAAGTGCCCTGCAAGCAACTTGGTTACTTAACCTCAGGCGTAAGGGTGGTTCAATTGAACCTGAACCACTGCTTTGTGGTACAGCAGCTATAGCAAGCAGCCAGATCGAACGAGGAGTACGAAGTCGCCAAAATGAACGGAATATTCTACTGCAGTTGCTATGCTCCGCCGCGTTATCAATAGAACTGACGGGTCGAACGCCATCGGTTATCACAGGTGACTTTACGCTTAGGCTGTCGAATGGGGAAGTAGCCGTGGGGCGGCCAGCAACAGATAGAGCCATTACTCCAACCATTCGCGGCTGGAAGACATCGCACTTTGTTGCCGATGTATTTGAAAAAGCATTCAGAGAAGAACATCAGGGTGGGGAGTTCCACCCGAGTGTTGAGTATCCAATTGCTATACTATCGAGGGCGTGTGACGCCACCATGCCTAGGACTAGGCAACATAGAAACGGAAGGCGGAGAATACAGCGTGTGCGTACCGATATCGCATTCGCATCTGCGAGATCCACGCACAAGAGCGCAATTAAAGCAAGCAAACAAGCCTGCTTTGACAGGCTATGCGCTAGTGGCAAAACGAATCCGGTAACGCCTACAGGTCCGTAATGACAGAGAAGAGTCGGCGCCGGCCGAAAAATCACCAGCGATGTTAGCGCGGATTATTATGGTACTATTTCTACCCCACGATTCAAGTCCCTGGCCACCGGTTGTCAAACCACCATAAACTGTGAGTGACGGCAGTCGGGCAGAGGTTAAGGAGGTGGTAAGGGTTACGAATGAGGAACTCTTAGATATCGCTAATTCTATGGGGATGAGAAAGGCTCCGGAACTAGACGGAATCCACAACCTCGCCATTGCACAGTGGTTTAAAAGTCGATTTTGACGCGCTAAATTGATAAATCCACGTACGTTGAATATACAATTATGACGTCTTCAGCAAAAATGGTGGGTAATACCTCCTGCATCTTTTGGTGCTATGAGATTTGTGAATAATCTCCCCAAAAGTGAGATGAAAAATTTATTTTTTTGCTCCATCGAGATACAGAGTTGGTGTCTTCGGTAAAGTTACAGGTATAACCAATACGACCAATTTTGCCGAAGACAAAAAATTCGTATCTGTTACTCAAATTCACTTGGAGAATTTTTATTGAAAATAGACCTGTCAAAACACATTTTTCAATGAAACATATTTTTTTTCTATTTTCTAGGCCTTCACTATGTTCTACAAAGTTGTTAGTAGCATCAATATACACAACTGTCTGGAAGGTACTATATTCGTATTGTTTGAAAAACTATGAGTTATGGGCAATTTTTTTTTTTTCCGCCATACTTCAAATTACTGTATCTTTCTTAGGGGCAGGTAGATGCAGATTCGGTAGTAAGCATATGAAAGTACAACAATAGAACTTTCAAACGCTGGTGGTTTCGCTAGTCCACGACTTTCTGCTGATGAGTTGTGTTCATAACAAAAAACCTCGTTTTTACCCTCTTTAATGATTTACCAGGTAAAATACTAATGTTGCAAACCAACATACCACGCAATAAGTTCGCATCTATGGTGACCATCCTACCAAGCGTGGTTCAAGTATTTCCGAACAAGTAAATTGCATATGCTTGTTTTTGGTTCACCTCGAAGGTTCTTATTCAAAAACAATGAAAGTGCTATTATAACACTAAGTTGATAACTGTAGAACAAGCAAAGTTACCATGAACCTCTAACACAGTGGTTCCCAACCGGGGGTCCACGGCCGGCAAGGGAGCCTCGATGCTCATCTAGGGGGGCTGCGAAATTGTTGGTAAATTTGATAGGCAATCAAAATTTCTTTCTAGGTGTCTTTGTGAAAGCGGATTTTCAATTATTCTGCCTATTAAGACTAAGACGTGAAACAAATTAGACTTGCAGGACGATATGAGACTAAAAAACACAGACTCGTATTGCAAACTTGTATCTAAAATTTTTTGGGGGGCCGCAATGCTCTCTGTGCTTTGCAAAGGCGGCCGCGGAGCTTTTTGTGTTTAGCCAAAGGGGCCGCGGACCAATAAAGATTGGGAACCACTTCTCTAACATATTCTGAGCCTCTTCAGAAACAATAATTTACTGTTGTGCAACCAAGCATCTGCTGGTAAGTTTGTACCCGCGATATTATCTACCAACAAGCGTCCACAATGTATTATGCATGGGTTGGCCGTAATCATCCATTTCAATGTTTCAATCCGGTAGCTTTCGAAGAGGCTCAGGAAGTAACGAACAAGAATTGGGAAAGGTACATGAATTTACCTTAGAAATGTGTCAAGTTATTTTCAAAACTTTAATTCAACAGATATCGAGAATACAATACTCGCTATTGGATAAACTGGCTGCTTGCTTCATCAGACCCCGTAGTAACGTCCATTCGCGGATGGCCGAAAATCACGAGAAGCTATTACTTGATGATGTTATGATGCTAGTACGAATGTGTCGAAACCGACAACTGCATGGTGGTCGACGATAATAATTAATAGTTACTACTGAATGCAATAGTATTAAAAAAATGAATACCACCAAACAAAATTCAACAAGAATAACACTTAAATTGTAATTGATGATAGTGGTTTTAAATTTGCTATTATCCTGCTTGCAATTTCCGTTCTTTGTTTGTTCTACAGTTATCAACTTAGTATTAGGTTCATTGTTTTTGATTGAGAACATTCGAGGTGAACCAAAAACAAGCATATGCAATTTACATGTTCTGAAATACTTGAAGCACACTTGGTAGGATGGTCACCATAGATACGAACTTATTGCGTGGTATCTTGGTTTACAATATTAGTATTTTACCTGGTTAAATCATTAAAGAGGGTAAAAACGAGGTTTTTTGTTATGAACACAACTCATCAGCAGAAAGTCGTGGACTAGCGAAACCACCAGCGTTTGAAAGTTCTATTGTTATACTTTCATATGCTTACTACCGAATATGCATCTACCTGCCCCTAAGAAAGATACAGTAATTTGAAATATGGCGAAAAAAAATAAAAAATAGCCCATAACTCATAGTTTTTTAAACAATACGAATATAGTACCTTCCAGACAGTTGTGTATACTGATGCTACTAACAACTTTGTAGAACATAGTGAAGGCCTAGAAAATAGAAAAAAATATGTTTCATTGAAAAATATGTTTTGACAAGTCTATTTTCAATAAAAACTCTCTAAGTCAATTTGAGTAACAGATACGAATTTTTTGTCTTCGGAAAAGTTGGTCGTAGTGGTTATACCTATAACTTTACTGAAGACACCAACTCTGTATCTCGATGGAGCAAAAAAATAAATTTTTCATCTCACTTTTGGGGAGATTATTCACAAATCTCATAGCACCAAAAGATGCAGGAGGTATTACCCACCATTTTTGGTGAAGACGTCATAATTGTATATCCAACGTACGTGGAGTTATCAATTTAGCGCGTTAAAATCGACTTTTAAACCACTGTGCATTGAGATGACCATAAGATAAGATGACCCGGTTAGTTTAGAGTAGCCATGCAGAAATGCTTAAATGACTGTCTCTCCCCGGATAAGTGGAAGCGATTAGTATTGCTGCCGAAGGCCAGGAAACCCAGCTGACCCGTCGGCATATAAATCAATATGTGTATAGCAGACAATGGGCTAGGTGGAAATAGAGGGAGAAATTGGCAACAAGGCCGAATGTTTGTGCGCGCTTTTATCTCCACGTAATTTCTTCTTTTAAAGTGTTTTGCGAAAAAATATATAGTGAAATCTACTAAAATTACTAGTGTTGGTGTTCCAAACAACAGAACTATCGGAATATGCAGTCTTTGAAGGATTTAGTGCAAGATAAGTGATATTATATTTTTAGATTTTTGTTTTCTGTTTGAGTTGTTTGTGTTGACATACTATATACTCAATCAATTGTTTTTTGACATGTAGGCGGCGCTGCATTTTTTTGCTTTGATCATCGACGTGTAGAGGTAGATTCATATAGATCTGTTTTGTATGTATTTTCAGTTGAGAGTAGAGGGAAAATAAACGAATTTTTTACTAGGGGGTCTTATTTGACAATAGACAATAGATTTAGACTGTCCAAATAAGCACTGACGACGGCACTATGTAAGTGTTGAAATACGTATATGCAAGTGAAAAGTGAAAAGCGATAGAATTAAATAGTGAAAGTGAATAAAAAGTGTAAAGTGTAGTGAAGATTTTCTATCAAGACGCTCGAACAGAAGTGAATGAGTTCTGTATTGTATGGTTGTTACGTTATTTATTTTTAAGACCACTGAACATTGTGCTACTGACTGTTTTGGTATTAAGAAAGGAAGCTCACTCTCTACCCGTTTGAGTTGTTATGGAAAAGCTACAAAAAACGCATCACTCCGAAGACCATTGCAGCAGTAGCTGGAGAATAAGCGGATTTTTTTTTGCTTCACATATTAGTAAGCGGATTATGTTCTTGCAAAGTTATGAATATCCGATAAAGGTATTCTGCCACACTGTAAATCCCGAGTCTGCCAGGCGAATGAAGCAACTTGGAGCAGTTAGTGGTACGAGCAAATTAGCGATTTAAAGTCAATAGTGTCCGACGATGACAACAATAGTAGCACAGAGAACCCAGTAGCATTCATTCTTGAAATCTTTATTCAGACACTGAGATCGATTTATTAGCAGGGGAAAAAATGTACTAAGCGATGACAGTTTTTTGATGACATCCGAGAGCATCCATCTATGACAGTAGTGGTATTGGCAAAATAAAGACAGCCGACAGATAAAATATATTGCGACTATAACGTTGCCGTCTAGTTCCCCATACATGATTTTTTTTTGCTGTTCACCTTATTCCCATGTCGACGATAGCATGTATGGTTGTATTTAACATTCGGTATGCGATACACCCATCCTTCAGTGCACAGCCGCTTTATTGCCGAGTTTGCTTTTCTAAACTAAGGCTATCGGTAAGGTGCCGAGCAGTCCTTACGCTTCTTCTTCCCACAGCCTTTTTTAACAGCCGTCATACGACATCCATCATAGGCAAATAAAAAAATGGAGGAAAAATGTCTCCGATGGATTCAGGCTGTTACCAAAACGTGCTGTTTGTGTAGTGCGGACACGAACGTCTGTATAAAAAACAGCTTTTTCTCTTTCCTACATTCGCAATTCCGAAAACATCCTCCAAATAATGCCAAATCGACACACGGAGTACATTTTTCGTTTCCTTTTGTGATGCTCTGCTACCAATACGATCTCAATGTGACTACCGAACTTCCAACGCGGATAGGTATCACGAACAAACAGCAACAGAAAACATATCCTTAGAAGACAGTAAACAAAAGACTGTACCACTGGTATGCCTGCTTATTAGGCATCAGTTGACACACAACCCAAAACCAAAATCCGACCTTCCCCCACAATACAAACTAGTTCGTACCTAATCTGCTCAGTGGGATTTGAATAGAGATCAAGTATCAAAATTTTACAAAACTTTTACCAGAACCCGAAAGCTCTGATAATAAAACCGATCAGAAAGTGACTGTTTAAAATAACTCCCCATCGTTAGAACTTGAGAAAAAAAGATACCACTATAGAAGCCTACTTCCGCATTACAATCTCAATAGAAAATAAAAACTAAAAAACATTCCATTGCAAGATTTCTTTTTTTTTTTTTGTTCTGTTTGTTGTACAAAAGCTGAACGGCACTATAATTTTTCTGCAGTTACTGCTGATCTATATTCTATGCTTACGTGTTGCTTCAGTAGCATAGCGGTGTTGTTAGCGTTTTTAATTTTGTTTGATTCTAGTGTGTAAGTTTTTATTCGGTTTAACTTTTCAGAACGTTTCATGCGGTTTTTCCACCCCTAGCTCTATCCAACAAAATTAATTCGAACCAAATAAAGAAGCTTGTAGTGTAGTTGTAATTCCGCTTTGTTCAGTTTCTCTTCTTTGTGGGACCACTAATAATATAATTCCTTCCAGTTATACGAAATATGTGATAGCTTTCTATACTACGTTATATTGTTGAAAGTTCATACGTTTTTGTTGTAGTAATCATTTGAACATCGCTTTGGTAAGTTTGTTTTGTTGTTGTAATGTCTGCAACTTTTGGAGTAACATTTGAGTTTTGTTTTTTTTTGTGTTTGTTTGCATTTGTTTTGACTATTGTTTCAACAGTTATTAGTTTTCTTTTCTTTTTCCTTATTAGTTTGTACTTTGAATTCTTATATATTTTTCTCTGCTGTATGCGATAATGTCATTTTCTGCTTCTAGCTGTCTAGTTAGGAGAATCAATATTTGTTTTTTATAGGTAGACATAGTATTCTTTGAATGCAAGGTAGCCTATTTCGGTTCCGTTTCCGGAGAGATTTTCCCTTCTACAACAATCGGCGGTTTCGACAAATTTCGTTCGAGCGAGCTGTTCAACTTTCTGTTTACCAAAACTCTGTTCCAATCACTCAACAAATGTTTTAATGCAAAATTTTCACCCGCTTCATCTACTCTAGGTTTTTTTCCTGTTAAAACTTTAATTCATATATTTAAGTCATCGTAATACTTCTTTTTAATATATAGTTTTGTTAGCTTAAACATCTGTTTCACTGGATTCATAATACTCAGTACAAAATATATATTCTTACGGATATAATCTACCACATCGGATGTTTTTTTCGTTCGAAAAAATAAAATATTACACTTTCTCCAATTGTATATCGTCGTATATCTGCGACTAGTTTGCGCTTTTTTTTCTTGGTAAAAATATTATCTGTCATTTACATTATTGATTTCGTATATTCATTCTTTACTTTTCAGTTTTATTCTGGCATTTTATTTTTTTATATTAATTTTAAGCTTTGCTAAAACTCACACCGCAGTTTTGTTGCGTTCTTCGATCGCCATGAAGTTTATTGCTGTTTTGTAAAGCTGCCTCCGCGAACGCCAGATTCGAGCTAATTTTGAACCCCTGGCGATGGAAGGAGAAGTCTCAAGTCAGCCCGCAGATTGCACGTATACTCAGACGTGAACAGACGACTCCGTATCTGTTCCGATAGCACAATGTTCGATATTTCGTTTCAACCAAGTTGAATTTCGGTACTTTTTTAGTATACAAGATTACTCTCGGAAGCTCCGCCAGTTGGGGGAAATTCAGAGTTTTGAACAACGGAAAAAAAGCATGGACTTTGAGTAAAGTGATTACGATGTTCTCCCACTAATATTAATACCGATAGATTTGCGAATCACAGCGTATCGATGCTGATTTTGTATTTAAGGCTTCTTCTTCTGGCGGAAGTTAGTTTAGTTCGTATTTGTATAGAATAAACCGATGCAATTGAGCATTGCTTTAACCTATTTACTCTATTGTGTGTGCTGTTGGACTGACAGGAAAAATAAACATCTCGACTTACCTTCAGCGATCGATCCTATCTTCATCTAATTCGGTCGGCATTACAAATTACGTGAGCAGCTTTCTACGCACAAGAAAGACTAACATCCACTTTACCAAAAGTCCTTGTACGAGGCTCAGGAAGCTGTCACCGGTGCGCCCTGCATATTGGTGGCCATCAGCGAGGAAGCAAGGGCGGAATTGTTGCTGCTGCTGTTGTTGGCGTTGTTGGAGTTATTCGTACCGGACCCGGACTGGGCCGACATTTCCGACTTTACGCGACGAGCGATGTGCGAGCGAGTGTGCTTGCGGAGGTGATCTTTCCGATAAAAACCTACAAACAATCGCAGAAAGTAAGTAAGTGGAGCTTAACCCAATTTTAAAAGACATTTACCTTTACCACACTCTATGCAAACGTGCTTTTTCTCGCCGGTATGAATGACGATGTGCAAAGTGAGCTGCTCTTTGCGTTTGAAAGATTTCAAACATATCTGAAAGACGAAACGAAAGAAATTAATGGAAAATAGTAACTCAACCCCTAGTTTGGTTTGTGCCAACTCACACTGCAAATGTGTGGCCGATCCGGGATGTGCGATAGTTTGTGCCGGGTTAGATGATCCTTGCGTTTCAGTGCCGCGTGGCAAATGTCACACACGAAACGACGTTCCACGGCGTGCGATATGACGTGCTGCTCGATCAGACCACGCTCTGGGTATGCCATTTGACACTCCGGACAGCAAAACAGAGGTGAACCGTCCAGGGCTTTTGTCTCCCGGATCTGGCCGGGCTTCGGGCGGGGTTTTTTCTCCTTCGGTGGTTTGCGTTTCTTCTCCTTCTTTTGGCGTTTGGACTTGCCAGTGGTAGTCGTTGTTCCACCGGCCGTAGTTGTAGTTCCAGTGTTGCCATTTGTGCTGGTACTATTTCCGTTTGCAGTGGTAGCAGCCGAAGTAGCGCTACCGTTGACAAGTCCGTTGATGACGTTCTGTTGATTAACAGTCTGCGTTGAGTTATTCGGAGCATTGTTACTGATGATGGGAAGCTGATTCAAGTTTCCATACACATGATTTGTGTCCTGATGATTACTGGCATGGTGCTGTGTTAGATGTTGATGGTTCAATCCCAAACTTGCGGCCGCCGCACTGACGGCAACGTTTCCCAATGCTAAATTTAGGTTTGATCCATTCTTCAGATTCAATAAGTCTTTCTGTACGCTAAACGCATTCGTCTCGACGCCAATCAACCCGCTCAACGGTCCCGGCGAAGTCAGTCCGGAGCCAACACCATTGGACTCCTTCTTGATTGACTCCGAATACTTGAGAAAATGCTGTATTGAGATTGGCAAGGTGGCAGACAGGAGATGCGATGAATAGTCCACCGTGTTTGTAGGATTAGCCAACGTTTGCCACGATTGGTTAACGTTCTGCAAGATTTGCTGGTTAATCATTTCGTCCCGATCGATTTTTATGGCGCTCTTCAACTTGTTCTGATCGTTTTGCATACTGTTCACAAAGCCGTGGTCATTTTGTGGCTGACTGTACGGCAAAGAGATGTTCTGACCATAGGACATAGCTGTGTTAACCACTGGAATAGTAAATTGAGAAGACATTCAACATTTTGGGGTATTTCTTGATTTTCTAAGCTTTTCATCATAATGCTATTTATCGAATAATGTTCTCTAATATAAAGTAAAAAATATAGATAGTTCAATAAAGCTATAGCTGCCCGCATAGGGACATCTAGATCGTCATCGGGGATATGAACGCTCAGATCGGTAGAGAAGACCTATACAAGCCGATGATCGGCCTGCACATCCTGCACGCTGTGACGTACGACAACGATGACTAGCAGTTCGAAGTACCTTCTTTCCCCGAAAAGACATCCTCAAAACCACCTGGACCATCGTACAGCAAACCGAGTTGACCATGTTCTCATCGACGGCTGATTCTTCTCAGACATTGCAAACATACTCACCAATAGCGGTGCGAATATTGACTCGGACCACTACCTAGTTGCGGTATATTTGCGCTCAAAACTGTCGACCGTATACCACGATACCACGCGCGCCATCGCCGAACCTCGTGGCTCAACATCAAGCAGCTCCGGGACCCTCATACTTCGGAGGAATGCGCACAACAGCTCGAAACGGTACTACCCACAGCGGAGGGGCTTGGCGCATCGCCTCTCGAGGACGGCTGGTGCAGCATTCGCACAGCTATTGATGAGACAGTAACAACGACACTGAGTGACAGAAACGACTGGTATGATGGGAAGTGCGTGGTTGCGGTGAATGAGAAGATCCGGACCCAGGCGATATACCTGGGCAGGTCCACGAGAGAGAACATGGCCAATTACAAACGGGCCTGAAATGACATGACCACAATTCTCAGACGAAAGAAGCGCCAGCAAGAGGATCGTGAATATGAGGAACTGGACCAGGTGTACCGTCCCAGTGATACGTGGAAGTTCTATGAGATGGTAAACCAGTCTCGCATAGGCTATGTGCCGCAAGCCGACATGTGCAACGACGCGGCTCGTGGACCAGTACCAAACGGGCTTCATGGGAACCCGTACCACCACGGACCAGATCTTCTCAATCCGACAGATCTTACAGCCCACACATCACATCTTCATCGACTTCACGGCGTCCTACGATACAGTCGATCGAGAACAGCTATGGCAGATCATGCACAGAGGCAGATCATTCGGGCGAGAGGCTCCAAGGAGAAGAACATCAGCCTCCCAACTCAAGTTTCTGTAGACGGTGATGAGCTTGAGGTGGCCGACGAGTTCGTGTTTTTGGGGTCACTGGTGACCGCTGGCAATAACACTAGCATAGAGATCCAGAGACGCATCCAGGCTGGAAATCGTGCCTACTTTTCAATTCCGGAAGACACTTCGATCGAGTCGAGTGAGACGACGCACGGAGTTGACACTTTACAAAAACCTGATAAGACCTGTAGAGCTCTTGGAGTTTTCGAACGGAAGATGCTGCGGACTATCAACGGTGGAGTACAGACAGACGATGAAGAATGGCGAAGGCGCATGAACCATCAGCTGCAAACGCTGCTTGGAGAAAACCTTTTTGCACACCTGGCGTAAGTCGATAAGTTGCGGTGAGCCGGTCACATCAAAAGGATGCCGGACGACAATCCTGTGAAATTTCTTCTCTTCGGCAACCCTACCGTCACCAGAAATGAAGTTGCGCAGTGTTCACGATGGCTCGGCCAGATCTGAGGAGAGTTGCGGGTAATAAGACACCTGGAAACTGGCGAAATACAGCCCAATCCCGAGCAACATGGCGACAACTTCCCGATACGGCACGAGCCACCACGGCTCCGTCTGATTAGTAAGATAAGTAATATTACGATAGACTATGTTGTGACAATCAATATGCCTATGTCAATAACTTTTATCTAACACTAAAAATATAACACTGAAAATATAGAAACATTTGCTTGATTTTTCAAGTTATGCACAAATTTGTGTTTCATCTGTATTGGAGCCCTTCCTTTCAGAAGGACGAGGAGTCTCGAACCATAATGTAAATCTTTTCCGACCCCAAAAATAAAATTCAAAGTGGTTGAAATGCATGAGCTATTATTTATAACTTCCACATACCGAATTTAATGATGATCGGATCGGATCAGCGGTTTTAGAATCATTGAAATTAAACTGCTAGTTGTAACATGGACACAACCGGTTGGCGTGGGCAATGTTATCATCCGACGATAGCTAATTGAAAAGATGCGATGCTAAAGGGTGTCCACAATGAAATTGTCACACCATGAAATTGCTCTAACTTTTTAACCGTTGGGTAGAATTTAATGAAAATTTGGGTGGATTTAGTTCATAGTGCATTATTTACATCCTGCAAGTTTTAAAGTCCTGTGATCAAAACTCCCGGAAATGGAGTCGAAAGAACAGCTCGTGCGTAATAAAATCTTGCGCATTCATCACGAGAACAAGGATCTCTCGCATCGTTCCATCGCTAAAACGTTGGGAATCGCGAATTCCACGGTGTCGCGAGTGATTAAGCGGTTCGAGGAACGATTGACCACCGATCGGAAGCCCAGAAGTGAAGGAAAAAGTATTCCGTACAACACCAAAAATCACAACCGCGTAGTTGGGGCCTTCAACCGAAACCCGAACGCCTCCGTTCGGGATGTGGCTGAGAAGCTGCACCTAAGCCGAAGTTTTGTCCAGAAGCCCAAAACTAAGGCTGGGCTTCGAACGTTCAAGGTACAAAAGGCCCCTAATCGCGACGAGAAGCAGAACAAGTCCGCCAAAACCCGTGCCAGGAAGTTGTACCTCAACATGCTGACGAAAGTTGAATGCTGCATCATGGACGACGAAACATATGAGAAGGCCGACTTCAAACAGATCCCCGGCAACCTGTTCTTCACGGCCAAGGATAAGTTCAGCGTTCCGGAGCATATCCGCACTCAGAAGATGTTCAAATTTGCGAAGGCAATTAGTGGTTTGGGAAGCCATCTGCACGTGCGGGAAGCGGAGTGCACCTTTCGTGACCCAGGACACGATGAACGGACAGGTGTACATGAAAGAGTGCCTCCAGAAGCGGCTGCTTCCTCTCCTGAAGGCTCACAACGTCCCAACAATCTTCTGGCCGGATTTGGCCTCATGCCACTACTCCAAGGACGTGTTGAAGTGGTATGCGGACAGTAAGGTCAATTTCGTGCCGAAAATGTTCAACCCTCCCAACACTCCGGAGCTCCGCCCCATCGAAAAGTACTGGGCGATTATGAAGCAGCACCTTCTTAAACAACGTAAGGTAGTGAAGACAGTCGAGGAACTGAAGAAAGTACATGCAAAAAACGGTTGATTCACAGGTTGTGCACAATCTTATGGCCGGGGTTAAGGCCAAGGTGCGGGCATTTGCGTATGGACTGTAAATAAAAAACGAGTAAAATGAAGTTTAATAGTTATTTTTCACTCTCTGAAAATTTGATGGCAATCGGATGAAAACTCGAATTTTGCGAATCAATTTTGTGTGTGGCAATTTCATCGTGGACACCCTTTATCATTGGCGCGTAAACCATCCTTTGGCGGAATAGATGATGCGGCTCAAAACAGCGTCTGAACTCCACGTCAGCAGCAGCTAGTCAACGTTCTGTTGTCAGCGTGGGACCCTAAACAGAACTGACACGATGGTCCCCTGGCGAAACAAGGGGTTGGGGAAGGCCCAACAAACCGCCCCGAAAAACACCAAACGTTGCAAATATCGAAGAAGTAAATACAAATCGGAGCAATCGACACAGACCTAGGCGACGAAATAAAGACTACTTTTGGAAACTCGGTACACTGAACTGCAGATGTGGATCCGCCCACGGCTATGACAGGTTCATGTATGTTGAACCTAATCCACGCAACTTCGGAATTGGATCACTGCAGGAACTCTGCTGGTCGCGACAGAATATATGAAAAAGCGGACGTGAGGCTACTTTTCACCAGAGCTGTGGCACCACAAACGAGCTGATCTCATAGTGCTGAGTAGGATGCGCCAACGCGTGATCAGGGGGAAGCCGATCAGTTCGAGGATGTGTAAGTTGAGTTTATTATCGTGCAAGCCCACACGAAGGAACACCCGATGACGAGATGACGAGAAAGAAGCGCTCTATGCGCAGCTGGAGTAGGTGTACCTGTTCAAAAAGGGAGTTCATCGGTGTTGGAGGTGTAAACCTAGCAAGCGACGAATAATCATTTTAATGTCATAGAATAAATTTTAATAAACGTTCATTCTTAGTTTGTCCATCGTCAAGTTAAGACGTATTTCCATTTAGTAGTAAATCCGATCTACGGCCACCACTCTCAAGTACAATAATCGGCGATATGAATAGTCAGGTAAGACGGAAGGCAATGTACCCAATGTGAAGACCGGTGATCGAACTGGACAGCATGCACGCTGATGATAACTGCCAACGATGTGTGAGCTTCGCAGCCTCCCGCGGTATATTACTCAGATGTATCTTCTTCCCCTGCGAAGACATCCACAAAGCCACCTGAAGATCACCTGATTTACAAGTGGAAAATCAAACTGACCACGTTCTAATCGGCGGGAAATTCATTCCTGATATTACCAACGTTCGCACCTATCACATATTCAGACCATTACCTCGTTGCAGCATGCGCTCAAAAATCTCGACAGTGCGCAACACGCGTCGAAGTCACCTGTCTCGACCAAACATTGAGCAAGTAGAGCTGCACAGGAGTACGCGCAGCAGCTGGAAGTAGCCCTACCGACAGAAAAGCTAAAATGGCTGAAGGCACATTCGAGATCAAACATGTAGCGCTACCGACTCGCACGTAACAGGCGAAACTCGGTCTTCCGGAAGAGAAAGAGGAACTGTATTGTGCAAATGACACACGAAAGCTCTCTCTCCTAAACAGTTCCCGCAAAGGCTACGTGCCGCAAGCCGACATGTGTAGGGACGGTAAACTGCTCACGATCAAGTGTGGGATTATTAAAAGGTGGAATCATTAGCAGCAATGTAGCAGAGGACGACGATGAAGTAGCATCTCGGTGTACATGCGAATGACGACAGAATTCTAGCCCCTGACCCACATGAGGAGCTGACCATCCTCCCAGCGTGCTGTTGAAACACGTGACGAAGCACTGACTAAGACACTACACTCGGTTATTGCCAAGATTTGTCAGGAGAAGGTAGTACCGGTAAGTGCGCCATCTACAAAAAAAGATAACATGCTGGATGGCGGCAACTACCGTGGAATCACGCAGCTTAACGCCGCCTACACGATACTCTCTCAAGTTTTATGTCGTCCACTATTACCATTTGCGAGGAAGTTCGTGGGGCAATCTTAGGCGGTATTCATGAGTGCCCGCGCTACTACAGACCGTATAACGTGTCCACCAGTGCTGATAAATGTCATTTTCCCCAGCAAAATTCTTCGAAAATTACAGCCAATCATTTTCAATTTTCACTTCCAATGATCGCAGCACTCATTCAGATACACTAGATTTTCGTCCTAGTAACGTGCTGTTATACTCAGATGAAATAGATCGCGCGCATCGTTCACGGTTACGGAATAAAATTTAACGACAAATCCAACCAAATGATCTTCACTTCAAAGCGAAAAGGAAAAACAAACCGTCCACTCAACCAAAATGAACCTCACCGAAACACTTTTTCACTGACACTGACCGATGCCTTGACAATCTTCGTTAACTTATAAACTGATTTTGTTGTCTTGCTTCCATCGCATTGGCCCTGACGACTCTGTTGATATTGGTTGGGTTTTTAGTTGCGAAAGTGAAGGAGGGAAATATTTTTGCTTTTGTTTTCACACATAAATTGACAATTGCATATGAGAATTCGCGTGGGTGCGAACAGCCCTTAAAATCTCTTTTTTTGTGTCAGGGCCAATGAAATATAATGAGGCGTTTTGACAGTTCACATCCATGCAAAAAGCGGGAAGGGAGAACTCTGAAAGGATTGTAAAAAAAAAGTTTATGGATGCTTTTTTTCACTTTCACTCAAGAGTGTCAACAAATATCAACCCTAACACGATACTCTCTCAAGTTTTATGTCGTCCACTATTACCGTTTGCGAGAAAGTTCGTGGGGCAATCTTAGGCGGTATTCATGAGTGCCCGCGCTACTACAGACCAGGTCCTGCAGAAATGCCGTGAATATAACGTGCCCACACATCATCTGTTCATCGACTTTAAATCGGCGTACGACACAATCAATAAAGTTCAGCTATGGCAGATTATGCATGAATTGGACTGGCCATAAACGTTTCGAAGACTAAGTACATGAGAGGAAGAGGTTCCAGAGAAGACACTACCAACCTCCCACCACGAATTTAGATTAGCGGTGATGACACTTTGACCTGGAGCTGACTGTAAGTATACAAATTTTCATGCCGATCGATTCAGTAATCTCCAAGCCTGTGTGGACCGGACAGGGAGTTCTGTCTCTATTTTCTCGATTATATATAGACTCGATTATGTACATTATATACGGACTAAAGCTGAAGAAATGTCATAAGAGAACGTCCATGAAATACGTAGCTTCTGGAGGAAGGGCAGGGGCTGACTGATAAAGTCTTGCAACTCATGCGGAAAATTTTAAAGATCTATGCAAAGGAGAGAAGGTCGAAAACAGTGTTTTTTGCGCTGCGTAATCAATGGTCAATCCCTGATTGATTCGAAGAAAAAAATAAAACTTTGAAGGAAAAAAAACTAACATAAAATGAAAATTAAAAAAAAGGAAAAAAGAGTCGTCGCACATAGGAGTACGTAGAACAAAAACCTGGCCTAAATTATTTTAATGAGTCTTCAGATAGTGAATGTGTCTTAACGAGGTTTCATCCCTATTCTTTATCATTCTTCATCATTTATTTATTTATCATCAGACCGACATCGGTCTCCATAAATGCTGGGTGAGGAAAAGCTCACTTGAGGTGGTTGCAAGGACCTTCCTCAAATGTGCACAAAAACCTCACCATCTTTTAGTATACAACATATAATAAAAACTAAAAAATAACAATACATCAGAATGATTAAAACAAACTATTGGAAAGTAATCTACGGCGATACACGAATGAAGATTCATTAAAATTGAACAATTCGCTGAACTCGTTGAATTGGCGAATCATAGATGTGATTGGAGAGTTTGCAGCGTACTGTGTTGATTGGAATCCCACCTGTAGCATAGCTCTGGGTCGTAGCGTTCTGGATGGTGCATAGAACCCGATTTCTTCTAAAAGGTCAGGAGCATCAAATTCAGCAGTTACCAACTTGCACACAAATACGGCTTGTGACACTCGACGGCGTTGATCCAGAGTTTTTATGCCCAACAGGCGGCAGCGGTCTTCGTAAGGAAGCAAGTTCAGTGGATCATTCCAAGCAAGATTCCGCAAAGCATACCGAACGAATTTGCGTTGGACACTTTCTAGTCTGTTTATCCAAACTGCTTGATATGGCCACCAAACAATACATAGGTTTCATCTCTATTAAGCTCTATATTCAGACAGAAAAACTTATTATTAACAAGATTTCATCAAAATCTAAACACCTAGCAGTGATATATTAAATTTCCTCTACTACTATTCTGAAATTCTAAAAAAGTACAAATACAATAAGAGCTTGTTCTGGTGAATACTTTTTTGTCTATAATTGATTCTGCTCTTCTCTTAAATCACTCGCTTTAAAAGGATCGTCTGATATGATCTTAATAATGTTGTAAACCGCAGTGCTGCCAGTAGATCATGAGTCATGGGAACTGCGTAACTCAACTCATCCAATGTTACAATTTCTCTTAGCATTTGCGTTCTGCGTCTCTTGCTTTGATCACTGCCACCAATCCTTTGCTTGGGCGACATGAATGAGAAGCTTCCGACCAACTTTACAACATTATGGTTGAGCTATACCAATCTTGTCATATTTCGGAGCTGTCAACTCAGTTGACATCTTAAGACCGAGTGCTTCTTGAAGAAAGTATGGGTTTTTTTGTAAGACTTTTACCACTCGATCATTGTTTTGATCTTTCGTGGTAACATATGAGGCTTTCTTTGAATTTCTCCTCCAGAAGCAAGAACTTTTTATTAATTAAATGTGCATAGCATTGCGCAATCAACCCGAATAGGGTGTTTCTCGGCAAGTTATCACAAAATCTGAAGAAACTAATCAAATTTTTACAATCGATGTATGACAAAGGCATGACTAGCGCATTCATTCAATAAAAAAAAGTACGGCAAATCTGAATGTTCCAAATTCGCATTGATCGCAATTACGAATGGGTGAGCATGGGGCAGATTTTCTTTCTGGTACTTATTGAGAAACACATAAGCTTTCCAATGGTGGGTGAATTTTTGCTGGGACTTGCTGGGAATCCAAACAAAAATCCTTTTTTGTATAAAATTTGTTGATAAAAAAAACTGAAAAACACGTGTACGGCAATGCCTTGTTTTGAAGAAGTTTTTTCAACCCATACAACACATTACCGACATAAATTTACTTAACAAACCTTTGTTGTTACCGCCCATATTAAATTTACGCTCAAGTATCACTTTAAAATTGTAATAACATGTGTGGAAGTTAATAGCTTTCGTACAACAATTTGTGATTTATTCATGGGCTCTAACTAATATCAAGGTTATGGTAGTTACTGTCGCTTTTTAACAACTCAGATAATTTCGAAATGGCCTGCATACACTGTAGTAAGTATCAAAATGCAAAAAGGAACAATAGCACGAGGAACACTTGAATTTTTGTTTTCGTATTTTGGCCAGGTTTTTGACTAAAATACTCTTATGTGCATCGTTCAGTATAGACCTGCTTAAGTATACGAATTTGTTAGTGTTGAGGTAAATATTCACAAAACGCTGTTTTGTTTGCAATGCTTTGTTTTTGGAGTTGGACAAATATTCAATTGAACACTTATTATATGTTTTGAACTCATTCCTGAATACATTTTTCATTCGTGATCTGGTATCGGAAGAAGCTGCTAAACCTAATCGACCAAAAATGGTAAAAAGTGATTAAAAATCGAAGCAACGAGATGCGATTCGCATGCTCTCTTAAATGGCCTCATTCGAAACTTTAAATTGCATTCTATACGACTTAGAGAATTGACGCATTTTACAATTTTTTATGACACGTAAAATGGCTTTATATATAACCTGATATTGCGTTTTATAGGATTTAAGTTTTGTACGATAAAAACAAATTTAATTTTGCATTTTATGTAATTTCAAACCTGACATGGACATTTGAGCGACCTAAAATTAACATCCTTATACGACTTCTGGTTTGCTGGGGACCTTATTTCAGTCACGTTTTCCGTTCTAGGCCACGAGTCCATGTCAGTATGTATGTATCAGTTTTCAAAAAAAAACACAATTTTTGGTGTAAATACTCAAAATTTAAAATATTACATTTTGGTCTCTAGATTGGCCACTATCATATTCAAACGAGGTTTAAACGTTTTAGGACGGTTTTCTTTGTTATATTTGCAACTCGAAAAAGTCGTTTTTTACGCGGGCCCATACAAATTTGGAACGCATCCCCCGCGTAAAAAACGACCTTATTGTACATTTTTTTTTATATTCCCCTTCAATTTTTAACATTTTTGAAGAGGGAGGGGTTGGAGGGGTGACATAAAATGAAAATAAAATATATATCGACCTAAATGTGTTTTCTGACATTAGGGGCGTTAGTTCAAAGTAGAATTCTTCTTATTTATTTAGAAAAAAAGCTTTTAAGCAGTTTCAGCTTTATAAACACATGTTTCTTGACTTTGAAGCATACAGCAATGACGTTAAAAAAATTCATAATAATAGTATTTCTACCAGTATATGTTGTTATACTAGTCATTATTTTTTAAGTATGTTATATAAATAAAAAAAATGTAAAATATTAAGGTGAAAACTTGATTTAAATATATTTACAGAATCATGTTTATATAAAATCGTATGTATGTTTATTTGTACCACCAATTTAATGATTTAAGCTGTGAATTTTCAGCAGGTATAGCTACGCTGTCAATTGCCAAACATCATTATTTAGCGCTCTGGGTTGCCGTTGAAAATGTACATTTGAGCCGACAGAACAAAATGTTGTTAAGACCATTTTTCGAAAATTAGTTTTTTACATGAGCTCCCAGATGGCTTCTGGCTACTGGCCCAACAAGCCAGTCGTCGTAGGTTCGAGTCTCCGCTCGGGACACTGTTAGTGTCAGTGGGATCGTAGCGCTTTACTTTCTTTACTAGTTTTTTACAAAGGCCGCATCTATTCGAAAAGCTGAGGTTAGGAAACAAGAAAAAATTCAAAAAATCGAACTTTGAAACTGAATTTTGTTTAAAGGAATTCGTTGAACAGATTTTTTTTCAGAAATTTTTCGAAACATGCTTCTCCTGAAAAATTATTATTATTTTTGAAGGCACGGCACGGTAAACTAATGAATCGATTTCATTCAAATTTTGCGCACTTCTTTGAAAGAAAAATCAATTACTCGAGATTTAACAAACAACAATCTGTTTGTATTATGTTTTTCCATTGCTTTTTCGAGTTCGTGTCACGCAGATAAGATCTCAAGTAATCATGCTCGAAAATAAACCTTTTGGGTGCATTTGGGATTGAATTTCAAATTAGACTTCTTAATATATGAGTTTTACTTTAACATCGAATTACAGTTATATAACAATGTAAGTATAACTATATCAAAAATAATAAACAACTTTTTTATGAGGACTGTTGTATGAGGACGGTTATCGCCTAAAAATCAGTATTGGTTAAACAAGTATCAAAACTGAGTAATAGATATGTTTCGCTCATGTTTTGGCTGGCGTTGTCGCGGTTTCTGTTGTTACGCAAGAATAGTAATAAAATTTAATAATTATTCGTTCACAACACAGTTATATTTTGGGCTATTCGCTCATAATGACTGGGACGCTTATTCCATATTGCAATACTAGAGCATCATTTTTAAACCAATTGAAAGATGTCAGAATTTATACTTGTAAATATCACTAAAGTTTACTTGTATAAATATTAATTCGCTCTTCCAAAGATAATAATTCTACTAACTGAACAAAAACCTGTCCTCTCCTCATTAGTGTGAAATTCCACTCATGAACGTTAACACCACCATTCCCAAACTATTCATTGTCATTGACACCCACCACCCACCCACCGAAGCGACTGTGCAGCAGTTAGACACGACGTCGTTTAAAACCGTGAAAAAAAAAACATCCCGAAACTCATGCAGCTTACATGCAAAACACACACGCCTGATGCCGCTCGCCTAGAATTCTTTTCTTCGAAGAATCCCAGACGGTAGCATCCTTTGCCAACTCACTTGAGGTAGAATTCTGATTGAAATGATTTCCGTTGGATCCGTGGTACCGATTCAAATCCTGTTGGCTAATGGTGGTGGTTCCCGGAGCGCCAGCCGCTCCCCCTCCTCCTCCGGTGGCAGCACCTACAAGGCCGCCAGGTCCGGCGCCATTTCCTGCCGTCGCGTTCGTACTGGTGAACGCTCCATCGTTACTGCCGAATTTGGCCGCAAACTGGTGGATTCCGGAAAATGGCCCCCCAAACGCAGAGAAATTCATCCTGGTTGTTTCGTGAGTTGCACACAAGATGATTCAACAGGACCCACTTGAGAAAATAAGGAACACGGAAAAGACGATTGATGACACGGCACTGATTGTGGTTGCTAACGCATAGTTCGTATACTCCTTCGGGCACTGAATCTTCCGCGGCACAATTCCGTGGGAAAACACCGAAAAACTGTGAGGGAACGAATCCGAAATTAAATACACGACAAAAATTTTGCGACCGATTAAGGAGAAAAACTTAAATTTTGATTGACATTTTTCAACCCAGCCTCGGACAGCCAGACAGACAGAGAATAGAGAGAAGGGTGAAAAAGCTTTTCCAGCCAGAAACTGCACCAAAACTGAACGAGTGGAAAATGCTGCCTGCTGTGCGCGAGTGTGTGGGTGCAATGCCTGTGCAGGACGACAACGACGGTGCCTCATATCGAAGCGAATTCTTGGCACCCACCCCCGCAGGCAACCGTCTTCGCTGTTCCGATGGTCGATGCTGTCGTGGTGGGAGTATTTGTATCCTGCGTGCCAGACGCTCCCTCCGCACGGCGTCGCTGGGAAAATAAGGGCTGGTGAGTGTGTTTTGTCTGACGCTGAATTTTCCTTGACGCTGCTGCGTATGGCAAAACAAGCGACCTACTTTCGTTCAATTTGTTTCGTTAAGTATGCACGGTGCTTGTGGGATTGGTATTAATACGATGCAAGGATACGGAGTACATTTTAAATGTAACGTTACACCCTGTTCAGTTTTCAATCAGTTATTCTAATGTTTATGAGTTTTTTTCTTATTTTCTTTTTTCAATAATACTCGAATCACTCAAGAATCTGGAATTCATTGTACAGCAGAGCCTTTAATAGTTTCGTTTATGGCTTCTTGTTCAGAAGTAAAAATTACAATTAAAATATAGATGGTGTACTCAAACGTTTCCAGCATAAATTTGTTGTTCCAGAAGAAACGGAAAGCTGACATGTTCCCTAGAAAGTATTAAAATAGTAGTATTTTCATCGTTTTAACAGTAAACTAGTAAAAGGTTGAGTTGAAGATCGACGTAAAAACGCATTGAAGCAATTACTAGCTTGCTTTTTCTCGCATCATCAGTATCAATTGTTATAACATCGTTTCAAAATGTATATAATCTTCGATCATCGTCTTGATCGAGAGAGCTGTTGAATTACGGTGAAGAAACACTAGCTAGAGCCGGGCACTGGATCATTGCCAAGATTTGGGAGGAAAAACGAAAAGTGGATGGAAGGTATTGTGTGTCCCACCTACAAAAAGGGCGACAAACTGGGGTTCTACAATCGCAATCGCTGAACGCCGCCTACAAGGTACTCTACCGTCGACTATCACCATTTTTGAAGCAGTTCGTGGGACACTACCAGGGTTCATGGGTGCCCGCGCCTCTACGGATCGGATATTCGTCGTTTGGTAAATAATGCATAAATTCGTGCCCACACATCATCTATTCATCGATTTCAAATCGGCATACGACTCAATCGATTGAGACCAGGACCAGCTATGACAAATTATGTACGACAACGGATTTCCGGACAAACTAACGCGGTTGGTCAAAGCGACGATGGATCGATTGCGTGTATAATGCGGGTATCGGTGGTACTCTTGAGTCCCTTCGAAACACGAAGAGGTTTAAGGCAAGGTGATAGTCTCCCGTGTCTACTGTGTAATGTTGCCCTAGAAAGTGTGATAAGAAGGTCCTCGGAGATCGCTTCGATCGAGTAGAAACGCTCGCCGCACCAAGTTAACCATCTACAAGACGCTGACCAGCCGGTAGTCCTCTACAGGCATGAGACATGGAAAATGCTTGTGGGGGACCAACGCGCCCTTGCGGTCTTAGAGCAGAAGGTGTTGCGAACCATCAAAGATGACTAATACAAGATACCTGACTCTTACAGTATGCGGCGCACACGATTGTCGCTGCACGTGAACGAAAGTCGAACTAATTTGTATACCGGTAATTTAATGATGACGGCAAGGTGGCGAAAGGTGAGGCATTTTTTATTCTATATCTTTGTATGGTCCTGCCATCTGATCTTTAATATCGTTGCACGTGTGGCCATACAATTTTCAATACCTTTATACGGTGCTGCCATCTAGTTTCCATTTTCATATGGCGGATTATGCACGATAAATCGATTTTGCTAATAGTCACAGCTTTATGCGCATTCAAGTCATCAGAAGGCAGCACTAACCGTTGAAAAGGTGTCGTGGGCGAAATGTATGAAAAAATTGGAAGTCAGGTATCTTGTTCTAGTCATATTTGGTACCATCACCGGTGGACTGCAGATAGAGAACGGAACGTGGAGAAGGCTAGTGAACCACAAACTACAGGAGCTGCTTGGAGAGACATGTATGGTCCACACCACTAAAATTGACAGGTTCAGGCGAGACATGTCGTGAGGATGTCGGAAGACAGCCCGGAAAAGATCTTGAAACCTATCCGTCAGGGACGAGACGGAGAGGTTCACAGCGGACAAGATGGATCCATCAGGTGGAACACAACCTACGAACCCTACGGCAGACTGCAAAGCTGGCGAACTGCAGCCATGGACTGAGTAGAATGGAGACGACTCCAAATGCCACACCACGACTCGGGACTGTTTGGAAAGGTAAGGTACGGTACAAAACATCAGACTCGTGAAACTACCGTTGTTTCCGGATTTTGTGTACCGTTTATCTATTTTGTCAAAATGTAATTCAGATACACTAAATTTTCGTCCTAGTAACGTGCTGTTTTAAACAGATGAAATAGATCGCGCGCATCGTTCACGGTTACGGAATAAAATTTGACGACAAATCCAACCAAATGATCTTCACTTCAAAGCGAAAAAGCAAAACAAACAGTCCACTCAACCAAAATGAACCTCACCGAAACACTTTTTCACTGACACTGACCGATGCCTTGACAATCTTCGTTAACTGATAAACTGATTCTGTTGTCTTGCTTCCATCGCATGAAATACAATGAGATGTTCTGACAGTTCACTTCCATGCAAAAAGCGGGAAGGGAGAACTCTGAAAGGATTGCAAAAAAACAACGTTTATGGATGCTTCCTTTCACTTTCACTCAAGAGTGTCAACAAATATCAACCCTGGTCGTGAGTCATTGGAAGTGCACTATTGTGGGCCCCCCAAAGTGTGGTGGCCCGGGGCCATGCCCCCCCCTGCCCCCTGAATCCGGCTGTGACTATATCTCGTACAGTTGTGTACGACCGGAGGTATAAAGCAGCTTCGTATAGTGCAAGTTTTGACGACTGAAGGCTTCCTGTTGACCCGTACAATTGTGAGTACATTCGCTGGAAGTGTTTTTGCAGCCCTGTTTAATGAAGGATTCCTTCGAAATTGTGCACTTAGAATTTTATTTTTGATTCCGGATTCTAGCTGATACGTTCTTCAAAACATAAACTTCAACCTTGTTTGACTAGGTTTGAACGTTTCTCAACACTTTTACGAGTATCATGTTCGAAGAATTACATTTACAAATTATGCCAACAATGACACCATGTGATCGTTTATCTTCGACAGCACGTATGACCACACGAAATAAACAAAAGGGTTGGGATCTGTTGAACTCAGTTGTGTTAAAAAAAGTTGGCCAAATTTGCCTGATTCGAGTATGGAATTAAATTTTCTATTTAAGACCCTCTCTGTCGTACTGAATAACGTAATGATTTTTGCCGTATATTTTTGAAAAAAGGACCTGGCATCCTTGTTTGTGTCCGCTGACAGCTGTCAGATAAAGGTGTATGGAATACTACAAGGTATACAGCCCTAGGGTTGTATGAAATGATGACGTGGGACTAGATACTATAATTACTGTAATTACAGATACAATAAATTCGTTTGTTCATTAATTTACGTGTTATAACTCTCAGCAACCCCTTTCATTTTTTTCAAAAAAATGTTTGATTACACTCGAAAGAACTTCATTTACCCGGACGAACACATACGATTCACATAGATTCTCTAGGATTCCTCACATTGGATTCGTGAGCGTCCTTGAAAAGGATTCCTGAAAAAAGAATCCTCAGGAATGCCCTGTATATGGCTCTAGGATTCTTGAATAAGAATCGTGAGTGTGAATCCTCCGGATCGTGTTTGCGATTCCTTTCACGATTCCGTCACCGAGTTAAAGGTATTCTGGGTATACTTGGTGATGTTATGCCCGTAGTGTTTTTTTTTGTGCAAATAACATTTAACAATTACAACGAAGTTAATGTTTGAAAAGATTCACTTTTGTTTTTTGCTTTGCAAGACAGTTGATATAAGTACAGTCGCCGTTCGATAACTGCAAGTCTTTCAACTGCAATGCTTTTTAACTGCAAGACCGATAACTGCAACAACTTTGCAGTTATCGGACCCCAATCCGTCAAATCTAAAGTCAAAGTCATATTTGACATTGAAGTGACAAATCTCGCGGGGGGATTCTAAATGCATTCGAAAATAAAAATTGTTGAATCTCTAGAAACATTTCAAAAGGACTTTTCATTTTTCTCGACTTTTTTCGATTCCGTTTACTTGTTGTCTCTTCATTCTAGATGGGAGAATGTAGAGACAACAAGTAAAGGTATCCGGTACCATCCCCCAAAATGTTGGGGGATGGTACCGGATACCTCCAAATTTTGATAGCTCGTTGTAAGTTGAATCCAAACCCCAGCATCGAAGGAATTCTGCTACTCCCAGCAGAATGACCGAGTATACGCGGATCCAGATGTGCCTTTCAACCAACTAACACATTTTGCACTGATTACACTGGTTTATTTAAAAACATTTAACACAAACTATTTGCTTACATTTATTCACGTGACTAACTTTACAATTAACTTATAATTAAAGGAATAAATTAGCATGCGGTTCCACCGCCCATGCTATCCGGTGACTGGAAGAGTCATGGAATAAATGCAGCAGAGCTTGGCAAACTGAATCCTGCCCACATACATGCATGCCCATGCCCATGCATACTACCTGACGAAGCCGTCAGTTACCCTTTAAAATTGATTAATCAAAAAGCTATTTTAGTTTTCTGCTATTTTTTGCTACTATGATAAAAAAAATACATTTCGACATCATTGAAAACGAAAATGGTAGTGACGGACCCCCCTCTAAATTTTGGCATGTGTCAAGTGTTGCAGTTATTGAACGGCATTCGATAACTGCAATGTAAACATGTTGCAGTTAGCGAACGACGACTGTATATTATTTTATTTGTAAAGTTAAAAATAAATCTTATTGAATAGACAAAAAATTCACAAGCACTCGCCAGCTCTTACTCTTATCAGTATTTAATCAGTTATTTTAGGAACTTACTCGTTCGATATTATCTCGGTCACGATTATTCAGTGAATATCGAAGATGAAAAATGAAAATAAACCGTTGCAAAAATGTTCAATTGAAAATTGAAAAAATTGAGTAATTTATGGTTTTTATGGTAATCACATTCATGAGTAGTTTATGGTTTTATGGTAATCATATCATATTCACTTTCAATCACCATCAGTAGCAGCATTGCAGTTTTGATTGCACGCGAATAAAAGTCGTGCCCGCTGCAATGATAGACGACGATAAACTAGCGGCGCTCTGCTCCATACATACTACGCTACGGTACTGTTGCTTTTACCAGCATGTTTTCTTTCAAGACATCAGTTTCTATTACGCTCTAACAGCAGGTTTAGAAATTGTTCAAGAAAAGGGGTTGTTTCGAACTTTTAGGAAAGCCTTTACCTTCGAGACATCAAATTAGTCTAGGTTCATAGAAGCAAACATAAATTGACCTATTGGGACGGGCTATCTGTAGCACTTATTTTGCACGCCGGAATATACGTAAGCACACCTGGAGGCACTCAAATGGAGAGGCCTGCTCTCAGATCGACCATGTTCTGATCGATGGTCGACACTTTTCAGACGTTACAGACGTGAGGTCGTTTAGAGGACCAAACGTTGACTCGGATCATTATCTCATGGTATCCAAGATTCGCACCCGGCTGTCCAACGTGTTTAAATCCATCCAGTTGAACATCCAGCGGCTATCAACTGGAGAAGTGGTTAGAGTACCTGTGAAAGGTTGATGAGCAATTGAGCAGGAACAGTGGAGGTATATCCACAGTACAATCAGCATCACAGCGGGAGAAGTGTTGAATAAATCTGCAACAGCCACGTCCAATGAGTGGTTTGACGCTGAGTGCCAGCAAGCGACGGATGAAACAAACCGCGACAGAGTTCACATGTTAGCCACGGCTGTGACTCGTCAGAGCGTAGGAAGATACTGGGAAGCTAGAGCTGCTGAAAAAAGACTCCATCGCCGGAAGAAACGACAGCATTGGGAGCGTATTTTTGCGGAGGCGGAAGGTAGCTTCTCTAGGCACGATGCACAAGAATATTATTGGAATCAGGAACCGAAACGTGTCAGCCCCTGTCATGTGCAACGATAGGGAGGGGAACCCGTGCAAAGGTAGGAAGGGGAACCCGATAGCACGTAGGTGGCCAGGCATTGGAAGGAACACTTTAATGTGCTGTTGAATGGTGAAGAAAACAGCGTAGTCGAATGCAGTAGAATGGTGATTGAGGATGATGGCAAAGCTGTGAACCCACCATCCATGGACGAGGTTAAGAAAGTAGTGGAAGAACTGAGGAACTACAAGGCAGCTTGTACGGACGGCATTTCAGCCGAACTTCTTAAAGTCGGGAGCGAACAGCTGTATCGTGCTTTACACCGGATTATGCTGAGAGTGTGGCCCGATGAAGAATTGCCCTCGAACTGGTTGAAGGGTCTCATATGTCCGATCTACAAGAAAGGCCACCGCCTGGACTGTAGTAATTAAGCAGCATAACCCTTCTCAACACCGTTACGAAACTCTCTCCCGCATTCTGTTCCATAGACTGAGGCCGTTGTCGGAAACCTTTGTTGGCGATTACCAATGTGGTTTTCGCGGGGGACGCTCCACTTCGACCAAATGTTCACCCTACGACAAATCCTCGATAAATTTCGAGAGTTCAACCTGCAGACGCACCATCTGTTCATTGACTTTAGGGTAGCGTACGATACAGTTAAGAGAAATGAGTTTTGGCGAATTATGCTCGAACACGATTTCCCAACAAAACTAATTAGGCTGCTACGTGCCACCCTTGAAGGCATCATGCGTCAGGATAGCCGGTGAGATATCGGACTTCTTCGTGACGTTAGCTGGTATGAAGCAGGGAGACGGGCTGTCAAACTTATTGTCAAAATCGCATTGGAGGCTGTTATACGGTGAGCTGGGGTGCAAACAGGGCGGATTGTGTAACCAGTTGAGGTCCCGTAGTCTGCAAACCCGTACTAAACTTGCACTCTACAAAACATTAATTCTTCCCGTGGCCCTATACGGCCACTAACCATGGACGTTGAAAGAGGCTGATCGGGGAGCTCTTACTGTTTGTGAGCGTAGGATTTTGGACTAGGATTCAGCTATTTTTTGCCTAGAGAGCAGTTGAATTTGTGCCACGATTTTCGGCATAAACTGAAATTTTTGTCAAATAAAAGTTTTCGATAAAACAAACTTGACCGAGATGGCTGCCGAGTAATGGGCTTACAAAATTACAAAATATCAGAAAAACGATAAAAAATTTAGAGGCGAAAAATCTTAAACAAAACCAATATAGTTTACAAAAATTTTCACGGAGCATTCCAATTAAAAGCTACCTTCGATAATCGTTTCTTTTCTCGTTTTCGGTTAATGCAGTCATCATTCTATCGTAGAAATAAAACTGTACAGAATGACATACATTTGTGATAAAATTTATTCACCGTTACTTTATACCTTTTTTTTGTTTGAGTTACAAATGTAATGTAAATTATTACCAAATATAGGCTTTAACTTTGAGTTAGTGCTGGTAATCACTAATTCAGATTGTTTTTTACTCTTTAATTACACTAGTGTCTATACCTAGGAATTATCTTAGCTAGGGATTCAAATCGTTTAGCAAAATTATCACAGACTGTTAAAACGCAATAGTGCATTTCCGTTTAAATTCTCATAAAGAAACAATGAACTTCGAATCGAAATTGCACACAGAGATCAACGTTCGTTTTTTTTTCTAGTCACTAATGCGCGTCGACCCATCCAATCGGAAACATAATCCCATTTGACTGCAACACACCAGTCCGAAGTCACCGATTCATTACTATGGATTTTGTAGACAAGTAAATCTGGTGATCATAGATTTACGCCCTACGAAAACAATGTAAGTAAGCCCAGAGAAAGGTTCACTGTCTTCAGATTACTCAATTTTCTAAAACAGTATTACGATATCTATGTATGACAAAGGTATGTGCTATCTAACTCGTTAATGACTAAACATCCTTCTATCAATCTGCCTGCGGATGTAAATTCCATGTTACCTTTGCACTCTCTCTACGGCGTACATTATTGTTACTCTTACGGCGATTATTATTATTTACAACTGTTTGAAATTCTTCGCCCTCAACTTTTTCGGCAACAACGTTCGCATAGCTTGGGGGTTCTATACTGACAATGGTATTCGAAACAGCGGCACTGCCTCCCATCATCTGATCTCTTGTAATGAAACCCGAACTAGTTGAATATCTACCAAAATTGTAAGTGCCCCTGCGTTGATTCTTTTGGGGCGAATCTGATGGTGCCGTCGGCGCATCTATCTGCGTTGCTGGTTTTCTTTTAGGACTTTGAGATGCCTTCAGTTTTTGTGCCATTTCGTAGTAACGAATGAGATCGTAGTTTTCGTTACCATCCTCTTCGAAATAGACTGGCTTAGTGAAATGGTAACTGTTTTCATTGTAGTACGGTCTAAAGATTGGCTCTTGTGAGTTCTCAGCTAGGGCGTGATACGCGTGCGATAGTAGCCGTGGAAACCGACTTATCCAGTAATCGGTGAAGTCCTGCGGAATAGTTCCTAAGGCTTGCTGCACTTCTGGTGTAAGCTCGTGATAGTGATGTTTCTTGTTACGAACGGCCCGCAAAAGATCCCGAACGCTGTAGCCTTGATAGCCCCGGTACTTCCGCAAATCGCTGGTGATTTCCTGATCCAAGTGCAAGCTCCAATCCTCACGAACTACGAAGCGAGCATTTCGTTCTAATGTTCGCAGTGGATCTGATAAGACATCGGATTTTTCTACCCGATCGCTCACATCCTGCAGAAAGGAGAGAATTCGATCGTTGCTCCAGAAAAGAGGATGATTTCGCGCAGCACTTGCCGGTGGCCGCTTCGATTGATCAGCAGCTATCATATCGGCAATAAGTTCTTCGGCTAAAACTGACCGATTGCTAGGTTTGCCATCTGCATGCAAGGCGAACAACTGATACTCGTTTGAGAGAATGTTTGCTTGCCTTTTTAGGTTATCGCCAAAAGGATGATATCCCTTAGAAAGAACGTAGTAAAATACACAACCCAATGAGAAGATATCGACAGAGGTAGTAGTTCTGTGCCCTCGCTGCATTTCCGGCGCAATCCATCCGTCTGTGCCCGTTACTCCCGAGCGCCTCGAAAAACTTGTTTTACCATAGTTCAACTTTTTGCAGAGACCAAAATCAGAAATCATAGCTCTAACCTGGTTTTTGTTGTCTGGTAGTGAAAGCAAAATGTTCTGCGGTTTTATGTCTCGATGGACAATGTTCAGTGAATGTAAATGCATTAGGCCACTGGTTGCTTGCGATAAAACTTCCAACGCGGAAATTTGCTTTTGAATAGTTTCGGCAAACTTAGCGTCTACGTAATCCTGTAGAGTTGCAGCACACAATTCGACGGCAATATACCGAAACTGTCGATCCTGTTCAGTGCAAAAATATCGAACAACATTCTCATGGGCATCACTTTCCCTAAGCAATGCCACTTCTCTATCAGCCAGCGTGAAGCACCCAGGCAGAATACGTTTTACAGCTACTTCTCGTTTCTCGAACTTTCCCCGGAAAACGAATGTTCCCTCACAGCCCTTTCCCAACACATCTTGCGTGTTGAAGTGGATCTTACCCACCCGGATCTCACCGTCCCCAAAATCGACTACTTCTGCGTAATTGCTACCGGTGCTCCGATTTGAGTTCGTTTGCGATCCATTCTGACTCTGCTCTTGCAAAGCTTTCATTTGCATATGAATGTACCAGAAACCAAACACCACAATCCCGAATAACGCTACAAACATTATAGTCGGCAGCTTATTAGGTTGAGCATCTAGCCACAACTTAACGTCTCTATACAACCGACCTATCAAAGCACTCATGCTGAGATCACTAAAAACTGTCGTTCCATTTAACCCTCGTACATCGTCTGTTTGTATTCCAATTGTTTTCGTCTCTTCCTCCTGCTGTTGTTTGTCCTTCGGCTTCGGTAGCCCATTAAGGTCCAACAAAACCGTCGATAGTTGACCGTTTTTGTAGAAACTTCCTGGGCCTCCTGGTGCAATGTCCAGCTTGACACTATCGTCTGTTTTTGGCGGCTGATAATGCCCCAAAATAATAATATTGTCGTTCTGAATGTGAGCCGTTTCGGTTGCAATCAGTTCCTTTCCCGGCGCTTCGCCCGTCCGGGGACCGCCCAGAAGATTAACCGTCGGCTCCGACGGCAATGTTGCGGTATTTTTGTCCACCAACGACGGAATGGCGTACACGTTGTTCAAAGCTTCCCCCACGTAGACGGTCGGGCTATGAAAGTGGAAATTATTTACAAATCATCTTATATGGAGTCATTCCCATTTGATTACTTACAACAACTTTAAATTATCGAAGTTACCGTCCCGTGCGCGCTCATTGATCTCCTGCAGCACCTCATCGGAAACCGTTTGAAATGGAACACTTAGCAGTCCTTCCGATCCAAGCAAAAATACAGCCACAACTGGGCTGGACAAATCGTTCTGCCACAGCGGGGTTCGTTTTTTCTGCTCAAAGGTTGCCGTCAGCCCTGACGAACTGCTTGTGAGGTGAAGGAATTCTGTGAGGATGAAAAAAAGGTTAACACGATTATAATATATGCAACTACCAGGTTTTGTACTAAAACAATAAATATCGCAATTTTAATTCATCAGAACAGTACCTAGGGTTTCGAATGTTAACCGGATTTGGTTCAGAAAATTATATTTTATTATTTGAGATTATTTTTTCTATCGGGGATTTATTAAAATGAATAACTCATCTAAACGCTTCACCCCAGAATAATCATAAAAGTCCATTTGTGGAACAAATCCGATACCTTACCAGGCTCAACTAAAGGATGTTGCGATTAAAATTTGATCGACTTGGCTTGACACAGTTCTTTTGAACATACATACCCTTTAACGGGTGTAAGTGCCTCGACTTCGTTTCGACGTCAAAGTACTTCAAGTCATTGAGGCTTTTAATTATTTTTTTATAACTGCAGTACCATGTAACACCTTCCCCCTGATGATATATCCATATTTAAATTTCGACGCCTTTCTGCCATTGCGAATTGATGTGTGAATGAGCTGAATTGAGTTTTTAATTGGGAGAATAGCGAGGCTCTGAAGAGCGGAAATTGCATCAGACGAACAGAATCCAATAGAGCTTCATAGTACTAAAGAGGCACAAGGAACAAATCATTCGATGAATGTGACCGCGTCTGCGTGTTGAGGATCAAGTGCTCTTCAACAACAGAATAAACGCGACGATAAGCCCAATAACATGTGAAGGAACGGTTGTACGAATATTTAGACAAAACGAGGGTGTGCCCGAAATGTAATGGGATAATTATTGTGCCGTACAATAATGATTGGAAAGCGAAACTCTATTGAGAACCAAATGATAACGACCTAGAGCTGATAAAATTTGCTGCAACTAGAGATATGGCTATCTGTAGCACCTATGATTGGCATGTAAAAATATTAGAAGATATATTGAGAAACTCCCGGCTGCTGAAAACGTGATGTCATAGATATCAAGTCCTTTAGAGAGTCCGTATTGATAGCGACTAAGTGACAAAGAAATATGCGTCTTAGCAACCGGACAACGAAAGCTACAGATTAGAAAAATCCAGTGGCCGTAGTGGGCGATTATTCAATTACTGCAGACGGAAAATTTAGCGTCCAATACATGGTGAAACGACGAACTGCGTTGACCCATGTGAAGTTTGAAAATAAATTTATTTACCAAATGTAATCAGACCTGAGTAGTGACAGTGGTCTAGACTGGACATGTAGCACGAATTCCTGATAAAGGAAAAGCACCGAAAAATGGTTCAGGAGATAATCTAAGCGAGGTTGTTTAAAATCAAGACCAGCTGCTTAGTAAACTGTCAAATGAAACGAGTTTTCGGTAGTGGCTTAAATCGAGTAAACAGCATTGCCTAGGTAGGAGATTTCGATGCAACTAACAGTAAAGGCTGCCTAAATTGCGGAATTTCAGCCCCATCGTGTTTAGCTATTACTTCATTACCTCATTTTAACAAATTACCCTCTAGTGCCCAATGCCGCCTTTCAGCGGGCTTCAGTCAAACCTCTAAAAAGCTTCAATAAACACTTAAAAAGTGTTCATAATGATTCATAGTGATTTTGCCGAAGCCCGTCTAGAAATTAACTTGGGCACTAGAGGGTTAAACTCACGAATGATTATTAATTTTGTCACAAAAATAAAACTAGAAATTTCACTGGTGGCAGCTTTTGTCAACGCCTGGAAGAAGCATGGTACACATAAATTCTCAAGAAAGAGTTAAACTTGATACCAGCTGGAAGAAATCTCATGATTAAACTTTTACGTACCTATCGATTGGAACATCAGAAGTGAGCAGAAAATTAAACGTTAATTAGTTTTACATAGGCTCTTTTTTAGCAAGAAAACGTGTTTGGAATGCGATGAAAAATATTTTAAAATATCATACAAACTGAATCACATGTTTCATCGAAAACGTTGCAATTGTTGACCAACAATTTGCCATAAAATTGAAGAAGCGACCAGCTGAATTAAATTAAATGCAAATAAGCAAAAATGTGAGTGTTATTGTATTCTAAAAACACAAGCGATAACTGTATAACTTGATGCTAAATGAGCATAATAACCTTTTCCTGATAAGCAAGCCAGAACTGACAGAACATTTGCTTGCAATTTCCGTCCAGCTTGATGAGTCCAGATGAGTCTGAATAAATTATCAACTGCAGGGGATTCCTACGATTAATATAGTAACAAAACCCAGGCAATAATAATCAAATTCTGTAACGCATGGGGAAATCCCTCAACCAAACTTATCAACCAAAATAGCCTGTTTCCTTGACTTTTTCGACCACGTAGATGAATAATTTATAGCCGCTACAGTGGGCTGCAGATTGCAGCGACACACGAATTGTGTCAAGAAAAATTAGAAAAGAAATCGAATGTTGAAATGTACCTTTGTCTAATCAATATAGTTACAACTCAACAACTGCTTTTATCGGTACGTTCCCAAGAAGACATCCTTATCAAAACAACGAGGTAAAAAAGCACATGGCAAACTTACCGTACTCTTTTGTAAGCTCCGGTGCCATCGTGTGGGACGTATAATCGAAAAACGTCACATTCCAGGGTTTTGAATTCCTCTCTGTAGCTAAACTATCGTACATCATTACAGTGTACTGCGTGCGGCCCAAATAAACTGCCCGTGAGGTGGCCCAACCTATGGACTCTGCTTTGTCCCGATCGAGTGGCGCACCGAAGCCGAGTACTTTTTCCCGGCGACCGGTTTTTGGATCGATTAGAAACCAATCGTCACTCTTTTTGCCAGAGTACAATATACCGTCGTTGGAACGGCATGGAGCACTGGCCACCAACTGAGGTATGGTGTATGGCAGCTTCTTCAGGCCGCCCTCCGGGTTTCGGTACGTATAGAGACTACCATCTCTTGGATCCGGCAGATAATGTGGGTTCATTTCAGACAGCGAGGGAACCCGTATAGCCGGCTCATCTGCAATTGACCAGCGTATTTCCCCAGACAGTGGGTCAATCGCAGTCAACCCTCCACCCAAAGTGGAAAAAACCAACAAGGTTTCTTCATCTTTTGCAACAGCCGTGCAATCCTGCAACAGAATAGAGAACACCAAAATATTAATTGCTATGAAAATGTTATCGCGCTTTTGAATTATGCTTGTGTAGGTTCATTGCCCCTCTTAGCTCAATTAGCACATACTCAAAGGTATTCAGAAATGAATTAAACAAACACGAGTTGATACACCGTCATTTCAAAGCGGGATCGTTACTACCCATTTCATCAGCACCTTTGCTGTTACATAGAAATTCAGCTTATCTGTTGTACTCGAGTGCCAACAGAGCAGTATTTTTTTCATTCTGCAAAACGCAGTATACTCTATGTGTGCCCTTGTCCAGACGCCCCCTTTTCTAGTTCTATTTACTCACCTCATTACGATGTGACGCAATTCCGTCATTAACTACTTGTAACACTACGAACAGGATCAACAACAAAAAGTTCACCATCCTGCCTTCTCTCCAAATCAGCCCCATAATGACTGCTATATCCTTGATATTGTGAAATACAAGCAAATAAATTCATTCACATTCACTTTTAGTCGCGCTCAATGGGGGATCTTTCGTGAAGAGATCCAAATTCTACAACACTTTCTATTACGCACTAAGATTGTTTTAGCCCAAATCATTACACCTGCCGCAAGTATTTTGATCACACAGTGCTTTGCAAGTTAATATTCACGAAGCCTGTTATTCTTCAGTGATAACAATCAAAATGTCTAATCGCGAATACAAAACACAACTTCCGGATAAATTGAAAGATTGACACAAACTGCCAGTGAATGCCATTGCCAACAAACAAGAAAATGTTCGGCTCGAAAACGAAACGAAACGAAAAAGAGAAAGAAAATGATTAAACTGTCAGTTGACATTAGTGACTGTCATTTGACATAAATAATCTTTATTTTTTTTTTAAATATGCATCGTGAATTTGGGTACAAATTGTAAACTATAATAAATTTTGAAACAGTTTCCAGAAAGCAATTCAATGTACAGGCGTTGCTTGCACACTTCAATCCGCTCGTTAGGTAAACTTGTTCCGACCAACTTAAAAGGAAAGAAAAAAAGTTCACAGGAATGGCTTACGCGGCAACTGAACGACCCATTCGTAGAGCGGGCTAAAATGATGAACTACAGGTAACTGGCATCACACATCCCTTTTGAGTGTACCCGCAATTGAAGTAACGGAATTTACAGATGTCGAAGTGCTTTCAAGTTACTCGAAATCGATCAGAAATATGGAATTATAAAACCAGGTTCGGTCGTAATCGACTGTGGAGCGGCACCTGGATCATGGTCTCAAATAGCTGTTAAACAATCCAATGCGGATGGATTGAACAATGGTAAACCGAAGGGTCTGGTGATCGGAATTGATCTGTTGCAAATCTATCCAATTGAGGTTCGTACTGAATACTTGATGATGTCGGGTTAATTGCCAAGTTCTCTATTTTAGCATGCCACAATGATGGGAAACATGGATTTCACGAGACCGGAAACACACGACAAAATTCGATCTATGTTAGGTAATAGGCGCTTGGATGTGGTTCTTTCGGATATGGCACCCAATGCGACAGGTGTTCGCTCATTGGATCAGGAAAACATCATCACCCTGTGCTATTCTGTGCTACGTTTCGCTATTCTTATGTCCTCGCCGGATGCATCGCTGCTAATGAAGATCTGGGATAATGCTGAGGTTCCGATACTAGAGAAAAACATCCAGCAGTACTATCGCATGGTCAAACGAATCAAACCTCGTGCTAGTCGGAGTGATTCGGCGGAAAATTTCATTCTAGCCCGCGGATTCGTTGGTGCTGAACAACGGTAGCACTGATGTTTAGAGGTAAGGAACGAAGCAAGTTTTGAATATAATTAGTCAATTGAATTCAACAACTAAGCTACTTAATCCGAATCCAACATGCCAATTCGAAACAAAAGAGCGTAGGCTAACGAAACCTTATAAATACGACATAATCTTTCAAATACCTGCTTTCGAAATTGAGCGAAATAACTTATTTTTAAACTTTGCTTTGGAATACGTCTTTTTTTTCTACACTGGCGTACATTTTGTAAAATTGGAGATGAAACTGGCAAATGTTTCGGTAGATCCTAAACGATAATAACAGCATAACAACATTATGGATAACAATATCCAATACAGGGCGGCGAAAAATTTTTCAAAACCAAACTTCCTGATTTTCCTTGATATTCCCTGGAATTAAACATTATTTTCCCTAATATTTTCCAGCATTCGGCACAAAAAAGTGCAGCGTAGATTAACGCATTTCCAAAATCCCAGTCGAATTAGCCGTTTATGTTAAAAATTTAGTTTTTGCACTAGAAAGTCGTTTAAAAAAGAATCGCATTTCGGTTAAATTTTTTTCTTGAATATTTTTCAGATATTCCCTGATTTCCCTGAACAAAAATAAATGTCCTGACATTCCCTGATTTTCCAGATTTTCGACACCCTGCAATGTTTTTTTCTGTAGAAGCCTATGACCACTGCTACCATTTCAGTTGGTTGGTTTCAAGGACAAATTTACGCGAATAACGAACCAATCACATGCGAGCATGCCTAGCACAGACGACATGAATAGACACCAACCATTCACGGTGACATTCTCCATATCAGCATAAAAAATGACAGAATCTCCCCGTTCTAACAGCTCAATTAATGTTTGCTTCATGAACTTAGACTAATTTAATGCCTCGAAGGTAAATATTTTTCAAAAAGCTCGAAACAGCCTTTTTTCTTGAACAATTGGTTAATCTGCTGTTAAAACTGCTAAAAGCTGATGTCTTGAAAGAAAACATGCTGATAAAGGTAACAGTACCGTAAGCGTAACGCCGCTGGTCTATCGTTGCACCGTACAGGATTTCTATTCGTGTGCATTCAGGGAAAAACTGCGATATTGACGTCTCGTTATCGTCGATGTGATGTCAATGATAGAAAAACGATAAATAATGAAATATATCAACCAGTATCGTATAATATTACTGATATATTTCTCTTAAAAATAAAGTTGTCTAGACCCTAGGTAGAGGAAATATATTAATCATTGTTACTGTAAATGTCACATCAAAACGGGTGTGCTGTATGATTTAGCAAGGCAGTTTTTCGTTTTGGTGTGACAATTGCCATAACGGTGAGTTTTATATCGGATCTCTTGTATTCAGCTTTCCATGAGCGGTAATGGCGGATAGATTCGTCATATGAAAGATTTTGTCAAACGACTAGTTCAGTGGATATTTTCATTGAACTAAAACTAATTTAATGAAAATTTGCTTCGAGCTTTTTTAGTTCAATAGAAACATCCGTTAAACTTTGGCAAAATATTTTATATGTCAAATCAAGCCGCCATTACCGCTCGTGGAAAACAGGATGAAGAGATTGGTAACCGCTTACATTTCCGGACTACTTCGTGATTAGGGCGAATCTTACAATGACAACAAAACTCAAAAAAGGCAAAGAAAGTTTTCAATCACTAAATCAAATCCTAAATCACTATTGAACAATATGTTTGTCATCCATATATTCTAATAAAAGCAAAATTGCTCTAGCTTTGTACATGGTAAACCTAAAACTTGAATTTCAGTCGCTTTACATAGTATATTGTGCATTTAAATAAAAATGATCAAATCGTCGCTGATGATCTGGCAGTCAGGCTCACTTCCGATGTTTATTTTTGTTGTTCTCGCAACACTGCAACCATATTATTATTATATTATGTACCTTGCATACTTTTGCATCATTATTTATGAACAATTATAATAGCTAAATTATGACTCTCCAGCATCACTGCTTTACAGTGAAAAGTAACCTCGTTGTATTTTCTACGTGACGATTGCGTTATCGAATTCAGCCAATCAGCAGCCGGTTAAAATTGGTTGAATGTAACGGTGACCAGCTGTCACGTCTTGTCTTAGGGTTCAACAAAAGCATCCAACTAAGCGACTTGAAAATAAAAAATAGGAGAATTTTTTTATTGGGAAATGAACGATTTTATCGATACTATCGATAGATACCGATACTTTTGTACTCCCTAGCGAACCTATACATTAGAGAAATGACAATACACTCACCGTTAAGGCAACTGTCAACATCAAAACGGGCGAGCTGTATAATTTTGCATTGCCGTTATCCGTTTTGATGTTGACAGTTGCCTTAACGGTGAGTGTCTTGTCATTTCTCTAATGTATAGGTTCGCTAGTACTCCCACACTTCTTCCTTTTAGTTTTATTGCTTATTTAGATGCCGAAACGTTAAGGTCAATGCCAAATCTCGTTTTATGAATTTATTACAAGTGAATCTTCAATAGTGAATCGTAAAAATCCGTACAAATTGTTTTATTTTCAAAGCTAAAGTTATTATTTGTTAAAAAACAGGGCATCTGGTAGAAAAGTGAACCACGTGTATACTCGCTGACAGTCGCAACAAAACCAGTAATGGATCAAACAAAACTCAAGGAACTCGGTATTAAGTTGTTCGAGATCAATGCGTTCAAGTTTGGCGACTTCAAGATGAAGGTCGGCATTAACTCGCCGGTTTACTTCGACTTGCGGGTCATCGTCAGCTATCCGGATGTGATGGTATGCACCTAATTTACTATACATCGGCAAGTAGATCGTGTCTTTGTATGCGCATTTGCTCTTATATTTCTTTCAGAACGCAGTCTCTGATTTGCTGACCGAGTATATTAAACTAATCAAAGTGGACACGGGAGTTCATCTTTGTGGTGTACCATACACGGCACTGCCCGTAGCGACGCTAATTTCAATTAAAGCCGACAAGCCCATGCTGATTCGACGAAAAGAAGCGAAAACCTACGGCACGAAGAAGCTGATTGAGGGGAAATTCAACGCCGGTGACAAGTGCCTTATTATCGAAGATGTCGTAACTTCGGGTTCCAGCATATTGGATACGGTGAATGATTTACGAGCGGAGGGTAAGTCCTGTTTTCAATTATTCAATTCAATTATTAAAACGTCGAATTTAAATTGATCTAAACCCTAAAATGTATACATATATTTTAAAATTACATGTACTTGATGCAATACGGTGATAACGAACGGTAGCAATTAGATAAGTAATAGTCGCTCAATGGCCCTTGATAAAAGCTCGTACTAAATCGAGAGATCAATGTTATGAATGACAAACTCCAAACTGAAGGCTTTTGAATGAAGATAGCGACATATTATTAAATTACACACCGTCAGAATAATAAACATTATACATTTTTCTATTGTAGGACTAATCGTGACAGATGCCATAGTGGTAGTTGATCGCGAACAAGGTGGCTCAAAAAATACCGAAGAGAGCGGAGTCAAAATGCATTCACTATTTACATTGTCCTTCCTGCTGAATGTACTGCATGAAGCAGGTCGCATCGAAGAAAGCACAGTGTTGGCTGTATCCAAGTACATCAAGGCCACACAAATTCGAAGTGATGGATCGTTTATGAAGAACGGAACACAAGTTGTCAACTTATTGAACCGCATGGGAATGACCTTTGAAGCGCGAGTCGATTTGGCCAAATGTGCACTTAGTAAGGATTTGATGAAGCTCATTGCCACTAAGAAAACTACGCTGTGCCTAGCCGCTGATCTAACTAACTCAGAGGAAATTTTGAACCTCGTAGAGAGAGTTGGTCCGTATATCTGTCTCTTGAAAACGCATATCGACATCGTTGAGGATTTCAGCGAAAATTTTGTTAAGTCGCTCCAATCGCTGGCCAAGAAGCACAATTTCATGATTATGGAGGATCGCAAATTTGCTGATATTGGTAACACAGTCTCACTTCAATACGCCAGCGGCCCATTCAAAATATCGACCTGGGCGGACTTAGTAACGGTACATTCGCTTCCCGGCCAAGGCATCCTGAAAGGCCTAAAATCAGTGCTAAATGATGTTACCCAGGAGAGAGGTGCCTTTCTTCTAGCAGAGATGAGTTCTCAAGGAAACTTGGTTACACCGCAATATACTGCAGCCACGATGAAAATGGCCACAGAAACGGATGTTGATTTCGTCGCTGGAATTGTTTGCCAGAGCCCAGAGCTGGTCTCCTTCCCAGGTTTACTGCAACTAACACCCGGAGTTAAGATTGAGGAAGGAATTGACAGCTTGGGACAGAAGTACGACAGTCCCGAACATGTGGTCAAAGTTAAGGGAGCGGATATTTGCGTTGTGGGCAGAGGTATTCTGAACGCAAAGAACCAAACAGACACGGCAAAACTCTATCGAGATAGACTATGGACAGCGTACTGCGAACGAGTTGGATTAAATGAATAGGCATGGATTGCCTAGCATAGCAATCGAATGTTCCTTGAGCTTCAAGAGCTTCAAGATTAGAGCTGTAGATTAATTTGATTGTTCAAAATAGCTACCTGACTGTTGGAAGCAGAAACTATATTTGTGAAACCATTCCTAGTTTTGTATTCAAAATTTTGAAACGAATCTGATAAATATATAAAATTTACCGCAATTCAATCAGAAGTTTATTTTGCATTACGAGATATTTGGTGAATGAGACATTCTTAAACTTGCACAAACCTAAATTAAGATTAACCTTAGATTTTATTAAAAAATATGTATGTACACTTTAAAATTACCTAAATGTACCACATTGAACATTACCTGGATAGCATAGCATGTGTTAGCTGTCCGCAGAATTGCGATAATATTGTTATAATGTTCTAAACTTTATACTATATGGCATGATGACCATACAAAAACACCAATGCACAGTATTTAGTTAGACGTCTTGTCGTCTTTATCGATAAGCAGCTGTTTCAGTTGAGCCTTGTTTATGATATTGAGTACATCCATCTGCGTTGCGTAGAACAGGTAGTCATCCCTAATAGATGCCATCTGTGAGGTGACGAATCTGCCCAAACTGTGGCACCTATCACCGTCGACCGCAACCTCACAGACCTCACTTTTGCGACCAGCACTACAGTCGGCTCCACTATTGGACTGAACTGATGACTCATCAATTCCCGACTCGATGTGAGGTTGCTTTGGGCTCCTCAGCTCCTCCGAGGTACTCAAATCGAGCTTACGTTTCGGGACCACCGTGTTGGCTTGTGTGATTTCGTAGATTACCTCTTCTTTGTCGCTACCATTCTGCAGCTTAGAGTCGCTTGAATCCGTCTTAATAACTGCGTTAGAAAAATGTTTTGATAAATCCAATAGTTAAAAGTGTATAAATTGTTACCTGTACCTTTAGGAGCACTTTGGATTTCGTAGATAATTTCGGATTCTCCATCGAAATCGAGCGATTCCTCAGTGTAACTCTCAAATTCCCCCTCTGATGGCTGATGGCTAATCGAAAGTTTGATTTCATCTTCTTCAACTGCTGAGCGGGGCTTAATGTGAATCTTCAAGAAGGACAGATAATTGTACCACCAGACGGTCGGAACATATCTTTGGCCATTACTCTGCTTCCGCTTCAGTTTACTCAGCTCTTGGCCAAATTGGGTTCTCATACTTTGTATTTTCCGCAAAATATCGTTGGTAGTCGTTCCGGGACGATGGTCCTCTAGCATGTCTATAATAGTGTTTAGGGCTTTCTGGCGTTCCGTCTTATTGTAGTATTTCGAGTGACGCATATCATACAGGATCGGATGCTCTCGGTAGAGTTTCAAAAGAACCTCCAAAGCTGGTCGCTTCCACTCTGCACTTGCCATGTTTCTGTTATCAGAATGCTGAATGCAATGTTCTATACTCAATTGCGCCAATTAAAACAGTTTTTATCAACACCTTACTTGCACACTACTAAAAATTGTTTGAAATATTTTGAGCTCTTCGCAGCGAGTTTGTTTCATACACAGGACACAACACAGCTTGCTTGCAAACAAAATGGAGACGAATTGAATAGGGTGTCTGCACCTGTGTTTGTCAATCGATACACATTGATTAAAAATGAAACTTCAGGAATATATTGGCTTATATTATCAGCTAATGCATTTGATTGGTAAGCTGGTAAAACAATTCTTGGTTTATCACTCAAAAAAAATTCTAATCCAACACCCAAACTGAACAAACAACAATAGCTTGCCAAGAACAGTTACAGCGCCTCCAATACCACAACTTGCATTACGGTCAGATGAATTGTCAGGGACACTTTGTAAATTACGTTATGAAAATTTGTACATTTAAAAATTCGCTGTCTACGTATCGCAAAAGCAGTTATTTACCTAAAAGTGTGTGTTCACCCTGAAATAAAGTGTCCATTCTAATAGAGCCAAAATAAATATGGGAATCCTGTGAAGGAAACCCAAATTCACTTCACCTTGGTATCATAAAATATCCGTACATCTGTATCTATAAGAAAAATGTTTGTAAAAGATATCTGTACAGGAAACATATGAACACGATTTCACAATTTTTTTTAGCATTCTTTAACTGAATAAAATTATTTTGATTCCTTATAAATATTCAAATTCAAGGCAATAAATGTTATAATGTTTATATAATTGAATGACAACTTTTAAATTACTGTAAAACCAGATATTTTTTTGCTAAAAGCTATAGTTACTTTTATCAATAACTTGTAAATACAGAAACATCTTTATATGTAGTATCTCTGCTTGGCAGCTGTGGGATGCAGACAACCAGACAAAAAGCTAACAATAATACTGATTTAAAAGTCAATGTTTCGTCAATGTAAAGTTGATGATTAGTCTTCTAGAATATGGTAGTAGTAACCATAATTAACCGTGAATACTTTTATCAAAATGTGGTCGTGTCTAGGATCCCACCGTCTTTCTCTTTTTAATTACGTCATTTTTTACCAACCCACAAACACCCACACGACAACACCCATTTTTCGCTGACGTTCATACAATCAATTCAGTGCACAGCAGATCTCACTACACCTTGGATACAACGTTAGGTTGAGTGCGATAATGTTGCATGCCAGCACGACTTTCGTACAGTAACGCAAATATGTATGCAAAGAAATGTTTTAATTTTCAATCATAACTCTAAAAATTTGTACACAATTGCCGTATTTTAATTATAAGTAAAGTATGAAGTTGTTGAAGTAGCTGGGTCAAAATCCAACAAACGTTATTGGTAAATGATTTTCTTTTATAAATTAAAATTTTAGCCACATTATCACGTTGCTATTTGAATAATAATCTTAAAACCATTTTCGCATATTAACAACTTTATTCATTACAATGCTATTTTTTCTTCAATTTTTTCTTAACTTGAAACCGATCCAACACATTTTTCGATTCCAGAGGAATAAAGTCTGGCGTCTCAACCGGGTCACTCTCGTGTTTTAAAGCCTTTTTAGCCTCCACAATTTCCTGTATGGCCTCCTTCCGTTTGGACTCTTTCACGATTTGTTTGTTCCGGAAGCGTTTCGCTTTCGACATACGATTTTTCATCCGAGGTTCAAAATCAATTTTCGGAGGTTTCATGGTTAGCAGCTTGGTCTTTGCTTCCACTCGATCCTTCATTGTAGGTATATCCACCTCTCCGATTTGAGAAGGATTAAGGGAAATGAACTCCGACGGAATCTTTTCCAGTAGACTGTGTACTTCGTCTTCACGTCTTTGTGAGAGCGTTTGGAACGGATTAGCTTCCAGGGTATCAAAGTTTGGTTCTCCAGCTCCCGGAACGATGATCGACGTAAAACCAGTGCCTGTAGCAATTCCCAATATATCTTCGTATGGGCAAAAGCGAAAATTACTGATAGTCGCGGGCAAACGCTGCCTTAAATATGGCCGAAGATTTTGTTGAACCAGGTTTGGTTTGTTGAAAATCTCACAAATGTTTCCCATTGAAATTGCCATTAACCGTTTCTGCGACATATCAATACCGGAGGCGGCGGTTTGTAGTTTGTAGGTCGTTGTAGGGCCGTCAAGTTGGCGTATATCCCATAATCTGATTGTTCGATCCAAGCCTGCCGTTGCCATAGTTATTCCGCTGGGATCTACAGTAACGGCCGTAAGGGGCATCGAATGACATAGCATTTTGGCTAAGGGCTGATTCTGCGAAGGAGCCCACATGGAAACGACACCTTTGGAGTTTCCGACACATGTCACAGCATTCCACGGGTTTTGACACATCATACTGATGTTACCCATTCGACAGTTGTAGCATGCTACCGTTTTTCCTATGGATATATCCATCCAGGATAAATAACCTTCTTCGTTAGCTGAATTCAGCAGAAAATGATGTGGAAGATATTCTAATCGAGTCACACGATTCATTCCTTTTATGCAGTGTATTTCAGTTCCTTTACTATCGTACACATGGACCCAGTTTTTCTGCGCCACGGCAAACATTGTTTGATTCATCAACCAGGTGACATCATGAACCGATTCCATCACATTCATCTCGCAGAGTAGTGATTTACGAACCCAGTTGAATGCCGCTACGTGTCCTTTTTTTCCACCCAGCAGCAGATATGTTCCATTTTTAGTGTACCGCATACGATAAGGACCAAACTCCAGCTGCAAATTAAAGTGCTTGGCGGCTGTAGTGATGTCAACGTTTTTAACGATTTCCGCTTGGCTAATCTCGGTGGTGACTTCATCATCGTCTACTTCCAGGTAACCTTCATCCTCGTTAAGCAAAATTTCAGCTCGAGCTGCCTGCTCCGCAGCAAACTCTATATTAATTTCTCTGCGTTGCTGATTAATCTTTTGAAATTTACTTTTAACACCTTTAAGGCTTAGTCCGTCTCCTCGGGCATGTCTTTTGAGCGCTTCGGGGTCAACAGGAACTTCAGCATCCTTTTTACCTATACCTCCCTTGCGGTTCCTACCAAATGCACGCTCTCTCCTATCATTGACTTGTATTATTTTAATTAAGCCGTGGAGGGGCTTCTCCTTTGATTTAGATTTATCTTTCTCTTTTTTAATTGCAATTTTTGGCTCACCACTCGCGTCATTACCATCTGTCGCAGCAGCGGAATCGAAGTAACGTTTTTGTTTCTTACCCTGTAAAGCGATGTTTGTGGAGGTTTAAAAATAACATGTAATGTTTTTTATTCTTACCATTTCGGAATTCTATATTATAAACCAAAATTTGTATCACAACTTTTAATTTAACTGCACGATCATGCTGATGCCGCACCGCATGTTGCTTGTTTTGAAGTTTTGACATTTGTTGATTGTGTTCGTTCGTTATATAGAGTCGTCTATAGTGAAAGTTCGGCAATTTAGCGGACTGTTCTAAAACCAATTTATTTAGCACGTGTGCGAAAGCTGTTGCTCTTTTCCTGTTGCTTAAATCGTTCCCGCATAAACAAATACCATACACGAATTGTTTCTCGTATAGTATCTTAACCATTTATAAAACAGTCACATAACCATTTACATACCATATCAGCTTCAGTTTTGACCATCTAGTTCATAGTAAACTGAGAAATAACCATTTGGTGAACTAGGCGTTAGGTATGGTTATCATTCAAAAACAGCGATTTTCCCGAACATATTTATTTTCGATATTATACACGATATGGTAAACTAATAATCCAAAATTTTGTTGTATTTCAAATAGTATAAATGTGTTATTTTGCAGTAGTTTCCAGTTATTCAGGTATCATTTCATGAATGGTATATTTATATTGATTTATATTCTGATAATCGTTCGTGGAATAGTCGTGATATTGTTTTGAATATAAAGATTGTTAGTGGCGATTTCTTTATTTTTTGCAAAATCATGTTTTTGTTTTTCAGCTGCAGATATCATCACTTGCCAGCCATCTTGCACATTTCTTTTTGTGACTGGTCATATTTGTATTCTTCCAGGCTGCGAGGGGCGCTGTTTTGCATTTGTCGTCGTGCAATGTGGACTTCAACATCGTTCTGCTCGGAGATACTGGATAGAAAAAAGGATTGTATAAATACTAAAGTCGAAAGATTTGTGACTTATTTGATTACCTTTCATTATAGTTTGACAAACACCTGGGACTACAGCGTTTACTGGAAGATATCTCTTAGTTTTTCGATGGAGCTTCAACCGTTGAAGGTGTGGTGGACAAACAGTGCTCACTATCCTATTTGGGGATACTGAATATAAATAGTTTAAGTCATTCAGTTTAGTACAGTTATAACTGATGAAAGGCATTATCACAGGGGGCTCTTGTGGCTGTCAAACTCCATACATTTCCCATCTACCACTCATTGATTCTGGTACCAGCGTTTCTGGTACCCACTTTTTGGTTGGTTTGCCCTAAAACAAGTGAAATAGAGTAAACGTCCCATTTTGTCGGTAGACTTTTTCTCGAGTAAATGTCGTTTTAGAAGCAAAAAAACAAGAGCTCAACATTTGTTTTCAGTACAATGTGCACTTTTAATGAATAAGATAAGTTTTGTAAGCATTTGAAATGAAATATTACCGCCGTAATGAATTTATGATTGGTAGGCAAAATGTTGACGTTTATAGGCCTCTGCATTATCACGAACAGTTACCATACTTCATTAAGTACAGTTAAAATCCCTACCGCTTCAGCAATGGTGTTTGATTATGCGGGTTATGAAAACTAGAGTAATACAAGCCCTGCTCTGCTAGTTATTTTTCATAAAAAAAATAACGGCCATTTCTCTAGTATGCTATTTCGGTAGATATTTTGCGATGCACAGAGGGCTTATATCAAGGATGTCAAGCCATGCCGTGTCATGTAATTTTGAAATATTCCCCAAATTTTGTTTATCCTTGATTTGACCCTGCGTGTACTAATTTTCTGACGTATTTTTGTTGACTTGTTTCGAAATAAACGCTAGCGGCAATTTGTTTCAGATAATTTTAGAAAAATTGTAGTTTTACAAGAAGTTTTACGAGCTTGAGAATTGAGTGGAGGTGTACGTTAAAGGAGTGAAAAAAAAACAATCAAAATGCAACGAAGTTTGACGCAGTCCAAAGAAGCCCTGCTCAAATCCTATAACACTCGCTTAAAAGAAGATGTTCGCAGTATGCTGGAGAATTTCGAAGGTAAGTTGAATAACATCCTAAAAACGCTTTATATCGGAATAAAACGCATTACTATTTTTCACTTTTGCCAAACAACACCTAACACACTAAAAATTGCCTATAAAGCTCTGAATCACTAACCGGTTTTCTGTCTCAATATTTATTATTTTATATCGACCCGGTTTACTAGGTAACTTAGCACATTTGAAATCCTTTCTTAAATATCCTATACACATATAGTTAATCCTTTTCGAAAAGTAAACACCGACTTTGGTACCTACTCTTTACTTCACGACAGTGTCATTACACAGTTCTAATTAAATACGCATATCTGAGATTATTTTTCACATTATTTGAGACCAAACCGAATTATAATTTTCCACATCAAAAAGCGCCAAACTAAATTAATGGTTGCCAAGTAATGTCTAAAGTTCCCTTATTCATATAAAAGATTACAATTTTCCGCACAAATATGCTCCTTGTTAGTAGGTTATTACAATATGATAAAACCGGATATTATTTTTAATCAACCACTTATTAGAAATCGTGCGACTTGCGAAGGGAGAAAACGAAACCCAATTATCAAAAATGACACAGTGCGAGCAAGATACTTATGAAATGCAAGTTCGGGCCTCAAATATAGGTATGTAATGGATTACCCAAGCTGTGGTATGTTCCAAATAAAACATTTTTATTTTCAGTGCGTGCCGGTGAATCTCTGATGAAGCTTGTGTCCGATATCAAGCAATACCTCATATTGAATGACTTTCATTCGGTAAATGATGCTATATGCAGCAGCTCTCAATTGTATCGCAATACTCAGCTCGATCGAGATACAAAACTCATGGCGGTTCGAGACGACATGGCAGCAGATTTGTACGATTTGGAAGAAGAATACTACACTAGCATGTATAAATAAAGGATATTGAATAGTATTTATAATATATATTTTTCTGTGATCTGTATTGTTTATTATATTTTTTATTTGAGGAATTTCATGAATTATTGTTCAAAACTGCGTTTTTAATGAAAATTATATAAGTCGAATAGATCCAAGGAATCGGCGCAAAATCAATAGTTTACAGAATGTCAAATTGAGTAGGTCATTTTGGATAATATCGGTTCTAAATTACGGTCATGTCTAAACCAAAAATTTCCGTCTACTTTTTCACCAATGGGCAACCTTTCAAACCACCGCACAAGGTTGTGATTGATCGCCAGAAATTAGAGGAAAATCAAGTTATAGAACGTGTTCATCGGCTGCATTATTACAACGGCTATGTGTAAAATTGACAAACTTATTGAGAAATAAATTATTTCAAATGTCTTAATATTGTAGAATTTATACGTTATTTGGACAGTTGCTGCGATCGGTTCAAGAAGTCCACGATGATTCGGCCTTTGTCGCAGTGCCAAGAGATCAATGTTTTCAGCCGGGACCTTACGTTAAGGTATTTCGGCAGTATATAGACGAGAAACTGTAAGCCGTAACATATTTCATCTCCAATCTTCTAAATGCTCATATAGCATTTTTGTTCCATAGACCAACAGCAGATGGGAAAAAATCTGATAAAAAGAAAAAACCTATCACAAGTAGGGTTTCGTCTATAGAATTGCATAATCATGCGCTTTAACTACAATTGACAAACAAACAATGTTTTCAGAACCCTTGGGAACAAGCTACGGTTGCAAATCACATGTTCCCCGATTGGCTAAGGAAGTTCGTTTCTGTCCCGGATGTCGCCATGTAGCAGTTGATACGCGTTGTCAAGATTTCGGTACAACTTCCACTCGAGGCAAGCAGGATACCTGTACGTGCCGAACCATTGACCCTCACGGTGAATGTGTTCCACTTCCGGTTCGGCCGAAGCAAAAAGTCAAACGAAAAAAGCAAGGTAAAGGATGGAGTAGCTGTTTTCGAAAGAAAGAAGAGAAGAAAGAACCGGTAATACGCATGAGAAAGCGTGACTTAGAACAAATGGAAATTATGCGAGCAAAGAAAATGCAGAAACCCAAGAAGCGGCAACGCAAAGGTTGTTGCGGTGGACCAACAACCAAAGAAGAACAATACAAGAAAGAGCGAGACAAGTTGATTAAACAACGCAAAAAGCGTCTTGAAAACGAAGAGAAACGTAAGATCAAGGAACAGAGGGCAGCACAGAACCGTATCAAAAGTCGTCGGCGTCGACAACAGTGCATGGCCCGTTGTTGCCCGTGTTTCATAAAAAAGCCCGAACCTATATGGCGCCAACCAACACCGCATAGCTGTGTGGAGCATTTGAAAAAAGCCCGTGACCAAGCCATTCGCCGAAGGCAGGCGCTGGGTATTCCAGAACAATCATCTTGGGAAAGCATTAATTTTCCGCCAAGGTTTAAGAAAAAGATATGTAGTACCCAGACAACTAAGGAGGATCTTAAAGAGGCCCGTAAGGCTGCTGGCAGCGGTTGGAGTTGTTTTGGTGGAAAGAAAAAGAAGACTGAACCTGAAGAGGATCTTTGTTGTAAATAATTTGATCTAGAATAAATTTCGATGTAAATAAATTTTTATTTTCCAGCAGAATAGATCTGGATAATTTTTATTCTATTTTATTCCAATATTTTTTTATAAAATTAAACAGAAAATACTCAGCAATATGTTTTCTATTATCAAATAACGCATGTTAAAAAATGAATATCTATGAAGAAGGATGTAACTTCAATACTTTGCGGATGTCACTCTTCTAAAGGTGACACGCATGAAAATACTCTCATGGGTGTCACCCCCCTGAGGGTGACATCCGGGGCGGACCCAACCGTAACTATCATGTTCTTAAATCTGTGGTCTTGTATACTGTTTTGTAGTTGTACCAATTATTCAATGCAATCTAAGCAGTCTTGGAGTTTGGACTGCTGTATGGAGAAATATCAATCTAAAATATATATTTCGGTCAACGGAGGTGTCCAAATTTGAGTAATGTCCAAATCGAAAATCAACGTATATTTTTTCACCAACGGCCAACCGTTGAAGCCGCCACATAAAATAGTAATCGACCGGAAGAAGTTAAGGGATAATAAGGTGGTAGAACGTGTAAATCGATTACACTATTACAATGGATTTATGTAAGCACAAGCTCTATTTTAAATAGTCTATATTTCTGACCCGCGTCTCACTTTAGTGTTTACACCTTGTTTGGCGAACTATTGCGTTCTACTAAAGAAATTCACAATCATTCGGCGTTCGTGGTGGTTCCCCGTGATCGATGTTTCCTACCGGGGCCTTATCTGAAAGCTTTCCGAGAATATGTGGATGAGAAATTGTAAGCGTGTCACGGGTTCATAAACATCTGTAACTCAATTTACTAATCTCGTCAAATCTTTCAGACCGTCTCTTATCGATAAGAAAAAACTAAGCAAAACCAAAAAATCGACTACAAGTAAACCTGAAAATAATTCTTATTATGAGATTAATGACCCAAGCATACTTTTGTAGAACCGAAGGAATCAACCTCTGGTAAAAGAACGCCAACAGCTCGGTTAAAGAAAGACGCACGTGTTTGTCCCGGTTGCCGGCATGTACCAGTTGATGCACGTTGTAAACATTTTGGCGTTGCAAGCGCTCGAACAACCGCTGGATCCTGTGGGTGCCAAGCAGTTGATCCGCAAGGTATTTGTGCTCCATCAAGGCGGGATTCACCCAAACATAAAGCCAAACGAAAGAAAAGTGGCTCTGGTTTGTGGGGTTGCCTTCGTAAAAAACAGATCAAAAAAGAACCAGCAGTTCGCTTAAGAAAAATGGATTTAAAGCGATTGGAACAGCAAAAAGCAAAAAAAGAACAAAGACCCAAAAGTCGACAAGGATCAGCCTGTTGCGGCAAAAAGCCAACACGTACAGAATATTATAGAAACATGCGCGAAAAAATGATTAAGCAGCGGAACCAACGGATTGTACATGAAGAGAAACGCAAAATTAAAGAAGCTAGGACTATTCAAAAACGCATCAAAAGTAAACGACGGAATCGTTTGCTAATGGTACGCTTCTGTCCGTGCTGCGTAAAAAAGCCTCTGCCGGTCTTAAGACCACCGCCACCGCACAACTGTGTAGTCCAAAACCTGGTCCGATATGAAGCTTGTCGTCGTCGTCAAGCTCAACGAACCGCTGAACAATTATCTTGGGAAAGCATTACTGTACCACCAATGAAGAAGAAGAGAATACGTGGAACTCAAACAACCAAAGAAGACTTGAAGCAAGCTAGAAAAACCACCAATGGTAGATGGAAATGGTGTGGAGCGAAGAAGAAAACCCAAGGTGTAGAGAACGCACCTGAGCCTAAAGGGGGTAAATCTGACGAAGTAGACCTAGACCATCAACCAGGAGACATTGATAAGGAAACAAGTGCGCTACTCTTGTCATCCCGTATCCCATCGCTACTATCACTCACCGACGATCCGTCTAAACTTCCGTCAGAGTCTTACAGTCTGGCAAACGAAGAACCTGCACCTGCTGACGATAAACTCGTACCTGTTGCAGAAAAATCAAAAGAACCGCATTCTCAAACCCCTTCAGTAACTAAAGTTATGTTTTCATCTGCTTCCCTAAGTGAACATGACATTCCTTCTTCTAAAGAGTAACTAGGATTTGCATGATTACATTAATAAATAGCAAATTATTGAATAAATAAATAACGTTGTTCATTATTTTACTTTTAAAAATCTAGAAATAATTTTAACCGAACCAGACATTTTGTTTTTCTAAACAATGCATCAGAGTGTGTCAATGGCCGTTTTCCGAATGAATCCTCTAATGAACCATGGACGGGAATAGCAAAAAATAGTAGAATGTCACAGCTGTTCTAGATTTTCTGCATCGTACTGTGCCTTAAAATGGATGAAGCTGGTTAATGAAGAGCTCGTCAGTTGTCTGTTAAACAACGTTGAAAGGGTTGAGGTAACAGAGGTGTGTAGATCTTTGTCGGGTCTTATGGTTTTTAGCTTTCCAATTTCCTAGAAATCGTTTGCGGTTGTGCCTCCTAATCGTAGATCAGTTCCACTCGTTGGATTTTTACTCGAAACGATCAATAACAAGATTTTTTATCGGTTTGCTTGCGAAACGTAAGTAACGGTGCCCAAATAGACACAGTATACACCGATCTAAATGCGGCGTTTGATCGAGTAAACCACAGGAAGAATACTTCTAGCCAAACTCGAACAACTTGGAGTTTCATCTGTTCTTGTGCAAGGGTTTGGATCCTACTTGATGAGCCGAAAATTCTGAGTGAAGATAAAAACTCAGCTTTTCGCAGTTTTAAAATATCTCCAGAGTGCCGCAAGGTAGCAATCTTAGACCGTTACTTTTCATGTTATTCATCAATGATATTTCACTGTTATTTTCCAATAGGAGTCAAACTTACTTTTCAAAATTGTGAGAAATACTGCGGACCACGTTGAGCTTCAGCGAATAGTGAAAATGTCCAATCAATAGTGTTGCAGAAACTTCGGTAAGTATTACAGAAGACGAGGCGAAAAACTCGTCTCGCCTCTAGACACTGACGAGGCGAGTAAAATGTTGTATAAGCCGCGAGTGAAACATGGCTTGTATAGTACATGAGCGAACTGTCATTGTAGTGATTAAGAGCAGATTGTAAGCAGTTTTAATTCGTGATTTGAAAACCGAAGGATAACGGTAGGCTGCTACGAAAATCTATCGAAAATCACGGTTTGCTTAGAAAATGCAGCTCTTTCAGATGATACAAAAAACTTCTATATCTAAACTGCCGTTCCAAGCATAACTGTCCCAGCGTCCATAAGGTTTCCATAGAACATAGTACAGATATGCTTTGAACGGCAGTAAACATCTCAATTAAGTGGAATAAAATATGGACTTAATTTACTTTAAAATATGGACTTGGCTGGCAAATGGCTGGACACGTGTAACTTGAGACCCTAATGTGGCCATTCACCTCTGTCCAGCAACTCCTATCCCAACCTCCACGTGGTGCCGACCGGAATACGAGTAACCTTAGCGGAGATCGGGTAACCAACCCCGGTGGAAACTATGGTCGTATGCTGACTGGGAAGGGGGTCGTACGCGGCTGTATCCCCATAGGGGCGGCGTACAACAGCGTTTGACCCGGAGCGGGCGGCTAAATTATGGAATGCTGTATCCCGCCAGCTACACCTAAGATGGCAGCCCCATCAGCAGGATGTAGGTATCGCGACCTTGGCAAGGTAGCATACCGAAACCTTTCTTCAACCACGAACAACGAATTTAGAAACACGGAACGGATCAATCGGAAAATAC